>NC_142034.1:2410921-2711973 GCF_982192425.1 Myodes glareolus | reverse complement strand
TCTGTATGTGTGTGTGTGTTGGGCATGTGCATGGAGAACAGAGGACTTCTCTGTGGGGGAGCTCATTCTCTCTTTCCCCCACATGGGTCCCAAGGATTGACTCACGTTGTTGGCAGCAGCCACCTTCACCCACTGTGACATCTTTCTGTCCAGAAATAGCACAATTTCTATGACATATTTTTCCTTTTGTGAAGTGCTGAACATTGAACAGGGCTTTACAGATGCTAGGCAAGCTCTAACCACTGATTCAAACCCCAGTGAGCATTTTTCCTGTTTTTTTTTGTTGTTGTTGTTTTTCGAGACAAGGTTTCTCCATGTAGCTTTGTAGTTTGCCCCGGAAGCTCTGTAGACTAGGGTGGCCTTGAACTCACAAAGATCCAACTGCTTTTGCCTCCTCCCTTTGCCAAGTGCTGGAATTAAAGGCATGCGCCACCACCACCTGGTGCATTTTCCTTGAAGACTCTGTGAACCACTTTGATTTAAAACATTATTGAAAGAATAACTTTAAAAAGCAAAACTATAATATAAAAAGGTTGCAATTAAAAAATAAAACCACAAAACCACTCTGCAATAAAGCAACCCCAAAGACAGTAGAACTCAGCAAACTTGTCTTCAGTCAGAAGGGAATGGGATGGAAGCTGTGATCTTCCCAAGGGAGCAGGTACGTGCTCTCAGTGTTTTCTGTGTAGCCAAGGCTAGACTCCTTTTCAAATGCTAGGATTACTGTTGTGTACCACCACACCAACTTTTCACGTTTCTCTTATTTTAAAACAAACTAATAAGACATTATTACATTTTTTTTTTATTACTCACTTTCTTTATAGTCTCAGACCAGTGTCCTTGAGGGGCTCTCCTGTCCAGATCTGCAGAAATTTGGTACTCTCTTGTCCGCTGTGATAACCAAGTCCTGGCCTAAGCACAACGGGGAGGCTGTGTCGGACATGGATGGGATCCTCAAATACCTGCTCATGTGGCCAGATGTGAGGCAACTCTTCAAACTGTGTGGTATGTGCTGGCGGCTGCGGGGAGCCTGGGGAGGGCGTCCTCTTGGCCTCTGGGAGCAGAACGGGGCAGAAAAGCAGACCTGACATCCCGCTGCTCTGTGCTGATAGAGGAAGCAGCTGGATGGTGGGCCCGAGACCAGGACAGGCACGGGCGTCCTGACAGCTGACGTCACAGCTGACTGAGAGCTGCTCCATCCTAGCTGCTCTGCTGCCATGCTGTGCCTGGCACTGCCCCCGACAGTCTAGGGCCTCAGCCTCCAGGAGAAGGGACGGGAAGTGCAGTGTGGACACTGACTGGCTTTGCTCTGCAGACGCCGAGAGCAGCAAGAATTGCAGTTGGGCTGGGAGGGATGGCCCAGCGGGTACAGGGCCCGCTGAGTGGGGAGATGGCCCATCAGGGTAGGGGATGGAGTCCGAGGATACCTGTGGCTTCTTGCTACAAGCCAAGCTTCAGGTTCAGAGAGATTTTGGACTGCCTACATATGCATGCACACATACCGTGTATGCACATGTGTGGACGCACACACACACAAACACACACACACAAGAGCGAAAACTAGACAAGCTCAGGAGGCCTTCAGAGCAGTCCCTTTGAGAGCAGTGCTGATTGACATACAGAACAGGAACTCCCAGCTGACCCTCCCAGCACACACAGACCCGAGTGTTAGGACTTCCCCTGAAATCTCTCACATGTCTTCTGTGAGCTGTTGTGTTTAGATCTTGGAGCAGGAATGTGCTGGGTTTGAACTAAAAGCCCAGGCGAATTTAATGCTCACTTAATGCTCACCAGATCTTTTGATAGCCCAAACAGGGACCTGCCCCCCAACAGCTTGTGAGGCATGAGGCCAAAAGTGTTAAGTGCTAATGTGGGTGCCATTTGTATTTGCTGTTCACCTGGAAGTATCACAAGTGTGTTTTTTCAATTAATAGGTTTTCTAGAAAAATTTATCAGCAAACTTGGCTCCTACAGGCTCCTTCAGCAGCCATGTGTGGCTGTTCACACCTGGAATGTGGGTGTCCTTTATCTCGGATGAGCTGTTCAGTGTTGGCACACTAAGTCTGTGGGGTCATAGGTGCTCTCTTGGCTTTAACACATGCAGGCTGGCATGTTTGGGGCATCACAGTGCCGACACAATGAGCTCACTGCCCCCAGGATCTGCGGCCCTGCTGTTTTACTACCCTGTGGTTTGTTCTCTAGAAGATCCCAGAGCTGGACCCATAAGTGTGGTCTTAGAGACGACTTTCACAGGAGTTTCCATTGGAAGCGCCTCCCTGTCTTCTTATTGCTCAGCCGCTGAGTTCTGTTTTCATCACAGAATAACTTCATTTGCAGAACTACCACGACATCTCACCCTGTTCACCTGCCGAATAGCATCTCAGTTGTTTCATGTTTTGCTGCTGTTTTCCTGAGACTGAGTCTCTCCATGTGGCCTTGGCTGGTCTATAGGAGGTTGTGCAGACCTGGGTGGCCATGAACTAACACTCTGCTTGTCTCTGCCTTAGAGTCCTGTGCTGCCATGCCCAGCTGTTTTATGGATTTACAATGATGGATAAGACTACTTTGTCTCTGATGATACAGACAATCATTCTGTTCTAATACAAATATAATGATAGCAGGGGAGGAATTTTCTGGGGGTTACAAGTAAATGTATTGAAAGTCTTTCCATCTAGACTGATTGACAGTTAACCCATTTTACCTGACAGCGGGGAATGGTGGTCAGGATGTGCGGAACCTGAAGCCATGCACAGTCAAGTGTTGTCACACTGAGAACACGGCCCGACGGCCGCTGCACCATCAGAGTCATCAGGGATGCCTGGTGGGAATCGAAGAGGTCAGGAGACCCAGGCTCTGAACTATGTGCTCTCCCTCTGGTCAGGAAGCAACGAGAAAATCTTAGAGAACATCACGGGGGAAGGCAGGGAGCTGATGGCCACGGCTGAGTCTGTATTCCAAAAGGCTGCAGAGGAACTTGAGGATGGCACCATCGTGATTGGACAGCTGGAGTTGATCCTTAAACACAAGCGTCAGTTTGTTGACATCTGGAACTTAAGTAAGTATGAAGCTGAGATTGTCAGCACATTGAGAAGCTGTGGTTTATTGTTCTGAGGAGTATCATGAACAAGCAGTGAAATGATGGCTGCCAAGTACGTGAATCCACTGTCCTCACAGACTGGCTGAGCAGGAGTCTTCCTGGTCCCTCCTCCTTGCCCGACTGTGCAGTGTGTGCAGAGCGAGGCAGCAGAAAGCGCTTACATGGGAGACAGGCAGGACTGTGTGAGCGGTTAATTTTCTTTTCAGATAGAGTACGGCTGCCACGCCAAGAGAAGGCCTGTGACCTGGAGGACTTGCTGGCCGGGAGACAGGATGATCTGCTGTTCCTCGAGCGAGAGAAGAGACACGTGGAGAGCCTCCTGAGGCAGTTTGGGAGAGTGAGACACCTCGTGGAAGGTGCGCACCAGGAGTGGTACTGAGGAAGTGTGGGGTCTCAGTGATGACGGGGCACAGTAGCAGAGCTGGGGGCTTTAAGACAGTTTTTAAAAATTTGCATGATATGGGGACATAAGCATATGTATTTGCGTGGACATGTCAAGACCCAGGGTAGATACTGGGAGTCACTCTTGAGACCTCTTTCACCTTATTCATTTTGTTGTTGTTGTTTATTTTTGAGACAGGGCTTGTCTGGGTAACAGCCCTGGCTGTCCTGGAACTCACTTGTTGACTAACTGAAAGAGATCCCCCTGCCTCTGCCTCTCCAGTGCTGGGACTGAAGCCCTGCACCACCACCACCCTCTCTCACCTTACTCAGTGAGACAGGGTCTCTCAGTCAAACCCAGAGCTTTCTGCTGTGTCTAGCCTTGCCAGCCAGTTTGCTCTGTTGATTCTTCCATCCCAGTTTCTCCAGTCTAGAAATACAGCCAGGCTGCCACACCCACCTGACATATATATGGGTTCCAGTGATCAAAAAATTTTAATCCAAGCTCACTTGCCTTTGCCAGAGGGAATCCACATCACCTCTGTATTCCATGCCCGCAAGCATCTCTAACTTTTATGTCCTAGAACTATCTGCTGACACCCATCATAGGATGTGACTCTCCTGAGATGGGCACCTCACCCTCATCATCACTAGATGGGTGAGCTGCCGTGGGCTCTCCCTTAACCCTGCTGGTGTCATCTGTGCCTCTTCCCAACTATGTTCCCATATATATCCCTGCCCTCTGGCCGACTCTGCATCTGGCAGACACAGCTTAGCTACCATCCTGAGAAAGAGGCAGGCGCTCCCTGTCTGAGTGAGTGCATGTCTGTCTGCCCTAGTTCCAGTGCACTGCTTGGCTGGGAACAGAGGGAGATCTTAAGTCACTGCCCTAGGAAGGATGCTGTGCTCCTGGCTGTGTCTCTGGTGCAGCTGGGAAGCCTGGGGCAGTCCTGGTTACTGCTTCTGTGTGTGTGACATGTTTGCCCTCACTGGATGCTCTGTAGGTCAGGCTACCCTCAGATCCACAGAGATCCATCTGCCTCTGCCTCCTGAATTCTAGAATGAAAAGTATGTGCCTGGGCAGTTTCTGACTTAAAGATAAAATTCCTATTTTATAATTAGTTGGGCTTTAGAAGGGAGTGAGAGAGAGTAGGTGCTTGTTTTCCACCTGACCCTTTACCCAGAGTTTACAGTGTTTTCCTCTTTGAGAAAACTGACAACAAAACCAAGGTAGGAGGGGGGAAAGATGTGCGTGTTCTACAGAGTAAATGATCCAAGTGGTTGTATCTGAGTTTCTTAGAGAAGCGACCAGAGACCGGGCTAATGCTGTGTCAGTAGTCGAGCCTTTGTCTAATGCTGCAAGGTCGGAGGATCTGTCCCCAGTGCCAAAATAGAGCTCTAGTTCTGCCCATCCTGGTGCATGTCCACAATCCCAGACATTAGGATGCTGAGTCAGGAGGATAATTAGCTGAAGGCCAGCCTGGCTACATATTCAGACCTTCTTTCCCTTACTGAGAAAGAGAAGTGATGCCAGGCAGTGGTGGCAAGAGGCAGAGGAGGGCGGATCTCTGAGTTCAAGGCCAGTCTTGTCTTCAGGGTGAGTCCCAGGACAGCCAGCAGGACACAGAGAAACCTGTCTCAAAAAGCGAGAATGGGTGTGTGTGTGTGATCAAAGAGAAATCGCATGCTACTATTATCGGAGGCTTAACATCCAACCTTTCATTCCGGTTTCCGTAGTGGACTTTGGATATATTGAGGCAATACACTCTCAAGACCTCAGCAATAAGAGACTCAATGAAGCATTGATAAACCTACCGGACTCGACTCCCCGCAAAAAGAAGACTCATTACTCCCTGAGTCCTGAGATCCGAGAAATCGCAAGCAAGCTAGACTCCCTGAAAGACAGCCACATCTTCCAAGTCTTCTGGCAAGAGACGGCAGAGTCATTGAGTACTCTGAATCAGAACCCCAGACAGTTGAAATTATTGCTCTCGGAAGCCTGTGAACGCCTGTACCACCCCTGCTATGAGAAGTTCTACAGGCTCTATGAGACCCTGAAGTCAGGAGAGATCACCTTTGCTGAAGTTGATGACATCTTCAGGGACTTTGTAGATAAATATGGTGAGCTGACTGTTGACCTAAACTGCATGTGCGCTGTGGATCCCCACGAGCAGAAAGGTTGGATCC
This sequence comes from Myodes glareolus, assembly GCF_982192425.1. Taxonomy (NCBI): domain Eukaryota; kingdom Metazoa; phylum Chordata; class Mammalia; order Rodentia; family Cricetidae; genus Myodes; species Myodes glareolus. The sequence continues at coordinate 2,706,308 of NC_142034.1, read as the reverse complement.
CAGAGCGTGTTGCACAGATCAAGGAATACCACAGCCTGCACCAGGCCGTCAGCTCCGCCAAGGTCATCTTTCAGGTCCGAAGCACTTTGGGCGTGACCGGCGACTTCAGTGTTCTTGACAAGTTGTTAAACTTCGTAAGTTGTTTGCTTGTCCTCCTGAGGGGCGAAGACCAACCTGGATGTTCTTGAGAGCCAGGGTTTCTTTCTGGCCTGGGGTGGGGTGGCTGATGGTGATGGTGGGGCAGATGGACGGGGTGGCTGATGGTGATGGTGATGGTGGAGCAGATGGACGGGGTGGCTGATGGTGATGGTGGAGCAGATGGACGGGGTGGCTGATGGTGATGGTGGAGCAGATGGACAGCAAAGCTTTCTTCCTGACTAACGTGATAACTCCTGAGCCAGTGAGTTTCAGCACATCCATCAGGGATTAGCAATTCTAGAAGAGGAGGCCAAATTTATTATTATTATTATTATTATTATTATTATTATTATTGAGATTATACTTACTCACTTCTCCCTTTTCCAACTCTCCTCTCTTTCAAATTCATGGCCTCTTTTCCCATGTTCTTTTTTTAAAAAATATTTATTTATTTATTATGTATACAATATTCTGTCTGTGTGTGTGCCTGCAGGCCAGAAGAGGGCACCAGACCCCATTACAGATGGTTGTGAGCCACCATGTGGTTGCTGGGAATTGAACTCAGGACCTTTGGAAGAGCAGGCAATGCTCTTAACCTCTGAGTCATCTCTCCAGCCCCTTTTGCCTTGTTCTTTAACAATGACTCTGATCATGGAAGGACGGACAGACAACTGTCCCAGTCGTAACTGCATCAGCTGTAGGCAGCAGCAAGTAACACATCACCCCCAGCAGAACTGAGATGGTCTTTAGTTTCCATTTTAAGACAGTTTTTCTGTGTCCTGGCTGTTGCTATATAGACCAGCCTGGCCTTGAACTCACAGAGATCCACTTGTCTTTTCCTCCAAGTTCTGAAATAAGAGGTCTGTACCACCATAGTCGCCTGTGGACCTGTTGCTGGACCAGTAAAACAGAAGTATGTATGTACAGAGAGAGATCTGGTAGTGCTAGGAAGAGGCACAGATTTCAAAGACCATGTAATCTTCGCCGTGCAGTGGGAGGAGTGAGACAAGCAAGGAGGCAGAAGAACAAGGGCCACCTTGACCAGGGAGGAGAGGGTACTGTTGTTCTCCATTAAGTGAGCCTCAGTCTTGCTATGTGGTGGCTACCTGAAGACTAGATTTGGCCAACCAGAACCAGTGCACGCTGAACTTCATCTTCCAGGCAGATTCCTTCGAGGCCTTTCGCCATGAGGAACTGAAGCAGATCAGCCTAGAGTTCATCCGGGCCAAGAAGCTGCTCCAAGACATCAGTGAACCGCGACGCCGCTGCCTGGAGGAACTCTCTCGACAAAAGGAACTTGTGGACTGGCTTCATGAGGCCCTGGAAGGTATGGCCGGCTCTCATGCTTGCCTGGGTCCTGCAGGTGGCACCTATGGTTCTCTATGAGGTTCTGGTACTTAAGGAAATATATCCCCTTGGTCGCCTTCTGTATAAAGGCCAGGAAAGTTGCTCCTTCGCTGTCTCATTCACTGGGATTTATTTTACTCAGAAAATGTCCCTCAGGCTCTTGTGTAGAAACTTTTTTTTATCATTTACTGCAGTATGACTGCTGACTGGAAATAGCTGAAAGTCATTCAAAATATTATTTTTATTTTTTGTTAATTATTTGGTTTGTAATAGTGTTTTCTTCATGTATGTATGTGTGCCACATATGTGCCTGGTTCCTCTGTAGATCTAAAGAGGGTATAGTGTCCTCTAGAACTGAAATTAAAATAGGTTGAAAGCCACAAGGTAGGGGCTGGAAATGAAACCTGGATCCCTCGTAAGACCAACAATTGGTCTTAACCATGAGCCATCTCTCCGGCTTCCCCTCCCCACTTAATCTTTTCTTCCAGAAGACAGGACTTGCCCAGAGAAGTTTTCTGTAACTCGCTCATGAAGGTTTTCCATGCGTGCCTGTTGAGTGGGCAGAAGCCTGTGGAGGGTTATCTCAGTTTCTCTCGTCAGCATCTTCTTTTCCAGATGAGCCCACGACTCTACGTTTGGGTGGTTTAAGTGACGTGGTATAGTACATTCAAGGCTGTAAGGTGCACAGCAAGCCTAGCATAATGCCTGGGACACTGTTGTCTGACAAAGGGTAGCTATCAGTAAATAGATTCATTATTATGTTCCACATTCTTAGCAAATCAGAAAGTGGAAGAAACAAGACATTACCTTGGTGCTCAATTATAGCTTCATTTAGGATTTCTGCCCCAAACTCAGTGTGGTCACATGCCTACCTCCCCTCTTTCCTCTCAAGACATCAATGAACTCAAGGTGTTTGTGGACCTGGCCTCCATCTCAGCCGGGGAGAACGACATTGACGTGGACCGGGTGGCCTGTTTCCATGACGCCGTGCAGGGCTACGCCTCCCTGCTGTATAAGATGGACTCAAGCGCAGATTTCTATGGGTTTGTGGATCATCTGCAGGAGCTCTGGAGGGCCCTGGACAATGATCAGCACCTGCCCAGTAAGCTGGTGAGTCGACTCGGGATCCAATACAGATATATTGAGTGACGGGGCCTTAATGAACAAGACAGAGCACAGGGACAAAGCGTGGGTGTGGGCAGGGTGTACAGCAGCTGTACCCCAGCAAGAGCAGAGGTGGGGGGTGACAAGGAGAAAATGGCTTCTCACTCCAGCCCGTTGCCTGCTTCTGTACCAATAGCAAGATTCTGCCAGAAATTTGGAGTGGCTGAAGACAGTGAAGGAAAGCCACGGGTCTGTGGAGCTCTCGTCTCTGTCCCTGGCCACAGCAATCAACAACAGGGGCATCTATGTGATTAGGGCACCCAAAGGTGGTCAGAAGGTGAGCTTCCCAAATCCTGGTGAAGTTTTGCGCGACCCTGTGATCTTGGCTATAAACTCATGGGCTCTGCACCAGAAACTAACTTTCCAGTGTGTGCTGGTTCCCAGATTTCCCCAGACACTGTCCTACACCTCCTCCTCCCAGAAAACCGTGGAGCCCAGGAGGGGCTGCGCAGCTACTCCACAGAAGAGCTGAAGGAGCTTTTAAATAAGCTCATGCTCATGTCTGGGAAGAAAGACCACAGCAGCAGCGGAGAGGTGGAGAAGTTTGCAGAGGTGAGCATTTGGGTTTGTGCCGCTGCCCCACTGGGTGGCTCTGGCCTCATGCTGGCCCAGATGCTTTCCTTACTGAGCTGTGGAAATGTCTGGGTTGACACAGAGCTTTGCTCAGATACCCAGAGGGTGGTGCTAATGGCTCTGCCGGATGCATGGCACCACAAACCACAACCCCAGAGAAGTATCTGAAGCCGGGCAGACCCAAGAGCAACAGGTCCTCCTCAAGAGCCTCAGGAGGAGCTGTGGAGATGAGATGACCTCTCGACAGTCCTAGAGGGAAACCATCACTTTGCTTCCTGTATAAACTGGCAACTCTGTGGTGTGGCTGTTGAAGTGGAGGGATCTTGAGTTTGAGGCCCACCTGGGAACATGAGACCCTACCTTTACACACATAGTCACAACACACATATACACACACACACACATACACACACACCTGCAAGCTGCTTACACACATACAAACGCATGCACCTGTGCACAGTCTATACATTGACATCCTTTTCTTTCCCTGGACATGGTGGCACACACCTTTAATCCCAGCGCTCAGGAGGCAGAGATGGGGGTGAGGCCAGTCTGGTTCTATAGGGAACTCAAGGACAGAAAGAGCCACGTAGTGAGTTCTTTCTTTAAAAAGGCAGAAAGAGAAAAAGAAAAAGAAAGGGAGGCCTCTCATCCAGCTGACCATGTAACTATGGAAGGAAGCGCTGTTGTGTGATGGATATTAGGTAGATTTTTGTGAAAATTGTACTCCAGTGAGCCAGTGACCTGAGCCTCAGATCTTGGAGCTGTAAATGGGCAGGTGCGTGCGAGTTATGTGTGTGGGGGTGTGTGTAGGTTAGTGTGTGGGTGGGCATGAATATGTTAGTGTGTGTGTGGGTGTGTAGGTTAGTGAGTAGGAGAGTGTGTGTAGTTAGTGTGTGGGTGGGTGTGTAGGTTAGTGTGTGGGCAGGTGTGTGTAGTTAGTGTGTGGGTGGGTGTGTAGGTTAGTGTGTGGGCAGGTGTGTAGGTTAGTGAGTGGGCGGGTGTGTAGGTTAGTGTGTGGGTGGGTGTGTAGGTTAGTGTGTGGTCTGGTGTGTGTAGTTTGTGTGTGGGCAGGTGTGTGTAGATTAGTGTCTCTTCTTCCTTGCAGCCCTGTGCTATGCCTTGACCTCATGGCTCCCTTCCCCCAGGTCTTCAGCAGCATGCAGTGGCTTGTGCATGCCTTCATAAACCTGCACTGCGCGGGAAACATGCTGTTTAGGTCTTGGACTGCTGAGGTCTACTGCTGCCCCAGGTCGGGCATCTCCATCCGCATGGACTTTGGCTTGGAGCTGGTGAGCCAGTTGGCAGAGAGTGGCGATGTCATCGAGGTCCTGGGAGCCCTCTGCAGGCAGATGGAGGACTTCCTAAACCACTGGAAAACAGTAGTTGCCCAGAAGAGAGCCAAACACTTTTACCTCAACTTCTACACAGCTGAGCAGCTGGTCTACCTGAGCAGTGAGCTCAGGAAACCCAGACCCAGCAAAGCTGCCCTCATGATGCTGTCCTTCATCACAGGCGAATGCGCCGTCCATGACATCTTAGAAGCCACCAGTTCCTGTGAAAGCGATGCTGCCAGACACTGCCTGAGGGAGGTCGTGGAAAAGCTGCCTCAGCAGCTACTTTCTGAGTCCAGTTTAATGGGCAAGCTTCGTGTTATCATGGAGCAATCCACAGAGTGCATGAGTGCCTTCCTGCCCAACTGTCTGGACCTGGATGCCCTGGGTAGATGCCTGGCTCAGCTGGCCACACGGCGTGACTGTCCTGTGGAGCGACCACTCCCCGAAGGCCTGCAGGTTGGCCAGCCTAACCTGGTGTTGTGTGGCCACTCTGAGGTGTTGCTGGCCACACTGGCCATCTATATGCAGGCCCCCAGACAGCCTCTGCCCACCTTTGATGAGGTGTTGCTCTGCACCCCGGAGACCACAGTGGAGGAGGTGGAGCTATTCCTGCGACGCTGCCTCACGCTGGGCTCCCAGGAGCACAAGCTCTACAGCTTGCTGTTCGCAGACCAGCTGAGCTATGAAGTGGGCTGCCGGGCCGAGGAGCTCTTCCAGAGCCTGTGCGCACAGCGCCACCGTGAAGACTACCAGTTGGTGATGATCTGTGATGCTGCCCGGGAGCACTGCTACCTCCCCTCCACCTTCAGCCAGCACAAAGTCCCCCTGGTGCCCCAGGCCCCACTGCCGGACATCCAGGCCTACCTGGAGAACCATTATCAGGTCCCGAAGCAGACCCTGTCGGCAGCGGCTGTATTCAGAGACCGGATGTGTGTCGGGATCGTGACCTCTGAAAGAGCTGGTGTTGGTAATTAAAGAGCCTGGGGGTGGAGAGGGCTTCTCTACCAGACACTGCCCAATGACGCTTCCTTTTCCAGCAGGGACACTGAGATGAAGCCCTTCTTCGGGGGTTTTGCTCTTCCTTAACTGTAGAACAGTTTCTCTTCTCGCCTAGTTGTGAAAACTGGCAATTCCTGAGAGCCCATTTCCTCCGCTCAGGAGCCTTTCTGCAGTTTTAATTCCTCTGCAAATCCCTGGCCCCTTACGTCCAAGTCGGTTGTGGTTGAGCAGAAACTCTCATTATCCTTTGGTTGCTGTCTCTTCCTTCATCCCGTCCAATCTTCCCTGAACCACACTGTCCTGTTGGGAGAGTTTGTTCCTCCTTGCTCTTGCCTTCGCTGACTTAGGTGCACCAGCAAGGACAAGGCAAAGTTCGTCAATGGCGGTAGACAGGGAACCTGGAGACTCTAAGGACATGAAGCCAGTTAGCAGTGATGGTGCATTGCATGCATTTTGAGTTAAACAGAGAGTAGCTTCCACGACATCTCCATATTGTCTTCCTCTCTGTCTGTAGACTTGGGGTCTGATTTCCGCATGTTCCTTGCAGGAAAGTCGCTGTACGTGAACAGATTGCACAAAAACCTGAAAATGAAGCTAAAGAACAAAAAGGCGCCTCTGAAAACTATTCGCCTGATGGACCCTCAGGTAGACGAGAGCCGGGTCCTGAGCTCCCTCCTGCCGTTCCTGGAGAGGGACTCTCAGAAGATGCCTATGATAGTCCACATTGATGTCAGCACTTCAGTAAGTGTCTGACATCATCACCTCCCAGTGCCAGCCCCGCCGGGAGACATGGTTCCCATGTCCTGACTGCCTCCTCCCTCCACACACAGTCCTGATCAATGTCACCCTGTCAAGGCTACACCCTCACAGTCCTGTGTCTCCTTCTGCAGGTCCAGACTGGGATTCCTGTCTTTCTTTTCAAACTCCTCATTCTGCAGTACCTAATGGATACAAGTGGGAAAATGTGGCTTCGGAATCCGTGCCATTTATATGTGGTTGAAATCTCACAAGAGCCCTCCGTACAGCCAAAGAGGTCTTCTAAACTGGTGAGTACCAAGAAAAACAAACACAAAGGTTTGCTGTGGTGAAGCAAAACTTATTCTAGTTTCTTTCTTGTCAACTTGATACAAGCCTGAGTTATCTTAGAAGGGGGATCCACAGTTGAGAAAATCCCTCCATAAGATTGCCTGTAGTCAAGGCGAGTTTGTAGGCCATTTTCTCTTTTTTTTTTAGATTTATTTTATTTATTTATTATGTATACAGTGTTCTGTCTGCATGTGTGCCACCAGACCAGAAGAGAGCACCAGATCTCATTACAGATGGTCGTGAGCCACCATGTGGTTGCTGGGAATTGAACTCAGGACCTCTGGAAGAGCAGGCAGTGCTCCTAACCTCTGAGCCATCTCTCCAGCCCCCCATTTTCTCTTTTTTAATTAACTATTTTTTGAATTGTTTTTATTAAACTGTATATTTTTCTCTGCTCACCTCCTTTCCTTCCCTTCCCTTTCTACCCTTTCCCATGATCCCCATGCTCCCAATTTACTCAGGAGTTCTTGTCTTTTTCTACTTCCTATGTAGATTAGATCCATGTATGTCCCTCTTAGGGTCCTTTTTGTTGTCTAGGGTTTGTGAATTGCTGGCCAATTTTTCTTTGCTTTATGTCTAAAAGCCACTTAGGAGTGAGTACATATGATATTTTTCTTTCTAGGTCTGGGTTACTCACTCAATATGTTTCCCAGATCCATTCATTTGCCTGCAAATTTCAAGATGTCATTTTTTTCTGCTGTGTAGTACTCCATTGTATAAATTTACCACATGTTATTTATCCACTCTTTGGTAGAGGGGCATTTAGGTTGTTTCCAGGTTCTGGCAATGACAAATAATCAACATAGTCGAACACATGTCCTTGTGGTATGATTGAGCATCCTTTGGATATATACGTAAAAGGGATATTTCTGGTTCTTGTGGAAGGTTGTTTCCTAATTTTCTGAGAAATCGCCACACTGACATCCAAAGGGGCTGTACCTGTTTGCATTCTCACCATCAATGCAGAAGTGTTCCCTTTTCCCTACAACCTCTCCAGCATAAGTTGTCATCAGTGTTTTTGATCTTAGCCATTCTTATGGGTGTAACATGGAATCTCAGAGTTGTTTTTATTTGCATTTTTCTGATTACTAAGGATGTTGAGCATTTCTTTAAGTGTCTTTTAACCATTTTAGATTCCTCTGTTGATAGTTCTCTGTTTAGGTCTGTACTCCATTTTTTTTATTGGATTATTTGTTGTTTTGATGACCGATTTCTTGAGTTCTTTGTATATTTTGGAGTCAGCCCTGTGTCCCATGTGGGCTTGGTGAAGATCTTTTACCATTCTGTAGGCTGCCATTTTGTTCTGTTTTACAGAAGCTTCTCAGTTTCAGGAGGTTCTATTTATTATTTGTTTTTCTCAGTGTCTGTGTTATTGGTGTTATATTTAGGAAGTGGTCTCCTCCAAGTGTAGGGCATTTTCTTAATTAATTATTGATGTAGCTGGGCCCAGCCCATGAGGGAGTGGGAGAAGAATCCCACCGTAGGCCTGTGCTTCTGGATGGCACAAGGAAGCAGGCTGAGCAAACCTTGTAGAACAAATCAGTAGGCAGTGTCCTCCCTAGCTGCTGCTTCAGTTCCTGTCTTGAGTTCCTGCCCTAACTTTCCTCAGTAATGGAGAGAATTGTAACATGAAATAAACCCTTTCCTGACCAAGTATCTTTAGGTCATGGGGTTTTATATTAGCAATATAAATTCTAACTAAACCAAGAGTTGGTACCAGGTTCGTGAAATATTGCTGTGACAGACATGACCATGTGCCTTGGAGAAAATTATGGTGACATTTGAACTCAAGTCACTGAGTGCGCAGAGCTCAGTAGACTATTTTCTGGGAGCTTGTAAGATTAGCATGCAGAGAGTAACACGGACAGTAGAGACCTGACTTGTGCCGTGTAGAGGGAAGTAAAGACGCATCAGGGATGTCTGAGTGATGTTTTGATGTAAGAAGCTGTGGTTCTGGTCAGCAGGGACTGAAGAATTGTTAGAAAAGGCTTCCTTGGTAAGAATGTGTCTTCTAATGCACTTCTCTAAAGCAGCAGCAGGCAAAAGATGCCAGCCTGTGGAGACAGCGTAAATGGTTAAATCCTGTGTAGACTTCGAAAGGTCAACAGAAAAAGCACTTTTTGTTGCTGCGGTTGGTTTTTTGTTTCTTATGTGCATTGGTGTTTTGCCATTGATGTCAGGTCCCTTGGAACTGAAGTTACAGACAGTTGTGAGATGACAAGTCGGTGCTGGGAATTGAACCTGGGTCCTCTGGAAGAGTGAGTGCTCTTATCAATTGAGCCATCTCTCCAGCCCCAACACAAAGGCAGTTTTTAACAAACTCAATGACAATGTATTTCCTCTTTGCAGAATGCACGTGCACCTCTGACCAGGTTTCTTGACATCTTCCCCAAAGTTACCTGTCGTCCTCCCAAGGAAGTAATCACCATGGAACTGACTCCCAACAGGAGCTACACGGAACCAGGAATGGACCCAGGGGAGTTCAGCAGTGAAGCTTTCCAAAGACCTTACCAGTATTTAAAACGGTTCCACCAAAACCAGAACCTGGACACATTTCAGTATGAAGAAGGCTCCGTGGAAGGCTCCCCTGAGGAGTGCCTGCAGCACTTCCTGATTTACTGTGGCGTGGTCAACCCTTCCTGGGCAGAGCTCCGCAACTTCGCTTGGTTTCTGAACTGTCAGCTCAAAGACTGTGAGGCTTCTGTCTTCTGCAACCCGGCTTTTACTGGAGACACACTCAGGGGCTTCAAGAACTTCGTGGTAACCTTCATGATCTTAATGGCGAGAGATTTTGCCACTCCGACTCTCCACACTTCAGACCAAAGCCCCGGTAACCACATGGTCACCATGGATGGAGTTGCTGAAGAAGACCTAGCTCCCTTCTCTCTTCGAAAAAGATGGGAGTCAGAGCCCCATCCCTATGTTTTCTTCAATGATGACCGCATGACCATGACATTCATAGGTTTTCACTTACAGCCCAACAACAATGGCTATGTTGATGCCATCAATCCCTCAAATGGGAGGGTCATCAAGAAAGATGTCATGACGAAAGTATTGTTTGATGGGCTGAAGCTTCAGAGAGTGCCCTTCAATATCAACTTTGATAACCTGCCCAGACATGAGAAGCTTGAAAGACTCTGCCTGGCACTGGGGATTGAGTGGCCCATTGACCCTGATGAAACGTACGAACTCACAACAGACAATATGCTTAAGATCCTGGCCATTGAAATGCGGTTTCGGTGTGGGATCCCAGTTATCATTATGGGAGAGACAGGCTGTGGGAAAACCAGGCTCATCAAATTCCTTAGTGACCTCAAGCGTGGTACTGTTGAGGCAGAAACTATGAAGTTGGTGAAGGTCCATGGAGGGACAACTCCATCCATGATCTACTCCAAGGTCAAGGATGCTGAGCACACAGCCTTCTTCAATAAAGTCCAACACAAGCTGGACACCATCTTGTTCTTTGACGAAGCCAACACAACGGAAGCTGTGAGCTGTATCAAAGAGGTCCTGTGCGACGGAGCGGTGGACGGTGAGCGTCTAAAGGAGGACTCTGGCCTGTATGTCATTGCTGCTTGCAACCCTTACCGGAAGCACTCCCAGGAGATGATCCTCCGCCTGGAGTCAGCAGGTTTGGGATACAGGGTGAGTGCAGAGGAGACTGCAGAGAGGCTGGGCTCCATCCCGCTGCGGCAGCTGGTCTACCGCGTCCACGCTCTGCCTCCAAGCCTCATTCCTCTGGTATGGGACTTTGGACAGCTGAATGACTATGCTGAAAACCTCTACATCCGTCAGATCGTCCAGAGAGTGGACTTTATCACGGAAGTCCACACTTCTGTGATTGTGGATGTACTCTCTGCCTCTCAGAGGTACATGAGGAAGAGGGAGAATGAATGTGGTTTCGTCAGCCTCCGGGATGTGGAGCGCTGTGTCAAAGTTTTCAGATGGTTTCACGACCACAGCGAGATGCTCTTAAGCAAGCTCCGTGACTTTCTCCAGGAATCCAGTGACAGCAAACACACCTTTGAGAGAGATCCTGTTCTCTGGTCCCTGGTAATGGCCATTGGGGTGTGTTACCATGCCTCTTTAGAAGAGAAAGCATCCTACCGCAGAGCCATTGGCAGGTGCTTTCCGGAACCATACAATGACAGCAAGGTCATTCTTGATGAGATCACTCTTGCACAGGATCTTTTTCTGAGGGGGGCACCCATTAGGACAAACATAGCCAGGAACGTGGCATTGAAGGAGAATGTCTTCATGATGGTAATCTGCATAGAGCTTAAGATCCCCCTCTTCCTGGTGGGGAAGCCCGGCAGCTCCAAATCCCTTGCCAAGATCATTGTAGCAGACGCCATGCAAGGGCAGTCTGCCTTCTCCGATCTCTTCCGCCACCTGAAACAGGTCCACCTGGTGTCGTTCCAGTGCAGCCCCCACTCCACCCCGCAAGGGATCATCGGCACCTTCAGACAGTGTGCTCGCTTCCAGCAGGGCAAGGAACTGCAGCAGTATGTCTCTGTGGTGGTGCTGGATGAGGTGGGACTGGCAGAAGACTCACCCAGAATGCCCCTGAAGACTCTGCACCCCCTGCTGGAAGATGGGTGCATTGACGATGATCCCGCCCCCTACAAAAAAGTGGGCTTTGTTGGCATTTCCAACTGGGCTCTGGATCCTGCCAAGATGAACCGGGGCATTTTTGTGTCACGAGGCCGTCCCAGTGAGAAAGAGCTCATAGAGAGCGCTGAGGGCATCTGCTCTTCGGACAGGCTGGTTCAGGACAGAATCCGAGGGTATTTCGCACCCTTTGCCAAGGCCTATGAAACAGTGTGTCAGACCCAGGACAAGGAATTCTTTGGGCTTCGCGACTATTACAGCCTCATCAAGATGGTGTTCGCCAAAGCCAAAGCTTCCACTCGGGGGCTTTCCCCACAAGACATCGCTCATGCTGTCCTTCGGAACTTCAGTGGGAAGGACAACATCCAGGCACTGGACATCTTTACAGCCAGTCTTCCCGGGGCCAGGTACAAGGAAGACGTCAGCACTGTGGAACTCATCAAGCAGAACATTCACAGCAGTCTGCGGGCGTCCAGCAGGGGGTTGGACGGGGCCGAGTCCCGTTACTTGCTGGTGCTGACCAGGAACTATGTGGCCCTGCAGATCCTGCAGCAGACGCTCTTTGGTGAGGGCCAGCAACCTGAGATCATCTTTGGCTCCAGCTTTCCCCAGGACCAGGAATACACCCAGATCTGCAGGAACATCAACCGGGTGAAGATCTGCATGGAGACGGGAAAGATGGTGGTGCTCCTGAACCTGCAGAACCTGTACGAGAGCCTGTATGATGCTCTCAACCAGTACTATGTCTACCTTGGGGGCCAGAAGTACGTGGACCTTGGACTGGGTACGCATCGAGTCAAATGTCGAGTCCACAGTGACTTCCGCCTCATCGTCATTGAGGAGAAAGATGTGGTGTACAAACAGTTCCCTGTGCCCCTCATCAACCGGCTGGAGAAGCACTACCTGGACATCAACACCGTGCTGGAGGAGTGGCAGAAGGACATTGTGCGTGAGCTGCAACAGTGGGCCTGCGATTTTGCAGATGTGAAAGCAGACCAGCTCATTGCCAGGCACAAGTACAGGCCTGCAGATGCGTTCATCGGCTACCACTCTGATGCCTGCGCCTCTGTGGTGCTACAGGCCGTGGAGAGGCAGGGCCCCAGGGACCTGACTGAGGAGCTGTACCGCAAGGTGTCTGAAGAGGCCAAGCTCATCCTGCTGGATTGTGCGACACCAGATGCTGTGGTCCGGCTGAGTTGTTCCGCACTGGGCTCATTCACTGCGGAGCGGCTGTTACAGGACTATTACTACAAGCAACAACACAACTCCTTCGCAGACTTCCTCCAGGCCCACCTGCGCATGGCCCATCTGGAGGGCCAGGCTGTCTTCACAGAGGTGACCATCTTCCCGTAGCCTCACCTTCTGCTCTGTCATCCAAGGGTCCTAGGCTCCTAGGGTCAGGAACTCAAGCTGTATTAAGCTGAATGCAGGGGTGACTTACAGGTGATATGGGTATGCTGACCCTGGGCTCCCCATATGTTCTGAGCACAGTGGGTAAGTTCAGTGTCCCTGACCTCACACTGTTCTCATGTTGGTCAGTGTGTGTGGAGCTTAGAAAGGCAGTGTTCAGTCAGGGTCAGCACCACAAGAGGCCTGCTATACATGTGGTGGGAGGACAGATGTGGCTCTTTAAGAGGCACCCCTAGAGCTGGCTAGGCACGTGCAAGGACAAAGGGACTGAGATTGAAAACCTCTGGGAGAATTCACTGGTAGAGCTTGAGGCGATCAGAAAACTCTTTCAGGGGTCCTCAGTGGCTCTGCTAAGGAACTTGATCCTTCCTGCTAAGAGCAACACTGCAGGCGAATGTCTAGAAGGACTGTGGCAGTGGGACAACAGTGAGGCAGAGACCATCATGGAAGCAGGCCCGTTAGAAGTTTCAGGATCAGGATAGTCCCTGCACTCAGGAGGCAGAAACAGACAGATCTCTCATTTTCAGACCATCCTGGCCTACTAATGTGTTTCAGGACAGCCAGGGCTACACAGAGAATCCTTGTCTTGAAAAACAAACAAGCAAACAAATGAAGAAATGGTTGGGCGGTTGGAGAATTGTTAAATGGTTAGGAGCCCTGGGTACTCTTCCAAAGGACCTGGGTTCAATTCTCAGAACCCACATGGCAGCTCACAACCAGCTGTCACTCTCGTTCCAGGGGATTCAGTGCCTCCTTCTGACCCCTGCAGCAACCAGACATACAAGGGGTGCACAGAAATACATGCATGCAAGATACCCATGAGAGAGAGAGAGAGGAGAGAGAGGGGGGAATGATTGGCTGCAGACTCACAGGCTAATTACTGATTTCATGGAGGGGCAGTGGGCATTGGCACCTGGTGATAGGGTACTCTGAGATCCCTCCTTACTCCCTGCGGGTTTTGCTTAGAAATACAGAAGATTCAGGAAGGAGCTTCAGGTTTGGGTGTGAGGGAATCAGAAGCTCAGGGAGCAGGCCAGGTGCTGTGAACCCTATAGCTCCTCTTATCTCACCTGTCTTGTCTCTGGAGAGTCTCTGGGCCTGTGTTCCTCGTGGACACACGGGTACCCGTCATGGCAGGGTTCAAACTCATGTGTCTGGGTTCTAACAGCAGATGGCCTTCCCACTGGCTTCTGGCCAACAGTTTGCCCCCTCTTTGCAGATCACCACCTTCTCCAGACTGCTGACCAGTACGGACTGTCAAGACTTGGAGTCTGAGCTGAGAGGACTGGCCTCACGGCCTGCGGTCCTGTCACTGCAGCAGTTCGACACTGAATACTCCTTCCTTAAGGAAGTCCGGTGAGGTGCCCTGCTAGCTCCACTCTCAGGGACCCAGCCTGGCCTGGTGCCATGGCAGGGCTGTAGTAACTGGCACTGGTCAGTGAACTGGGGGGGGGGGCTTTACTCTGCAGGGTCATGCCTAGGGCTCCCGCTCGGCCTCTCTGTCCCCACTACTCTAGTCCTCTCATAGAGCTTCCCAGCCTGGTCCTCTGTCTCCCAGGAAGCCTTGCTGGCCATTTGAAATTCTGCGGAGTCATCTGCTTACCTGGTGGAGGGCATTTCTCTGCATGTTTTTTCTGTGTAGCCCTGGCCTCACCCTCCATCAGGGAATTCCTTTATCCATTTTCCTGGACAGGGAACTCACGTGATAATTAATTCCCTTTCTCCTCCAGCTCTTGCTTAATGAACCCAGCCAGCCGTAAAATCCTTGTCATCCAGACGGACTTTGACGATGGCGACCACAGCGCCCAGCTTGTAGCCTCTGCCAAGTAGGTTTTCAGGGTTGTCTAGAAGAAACAACACGGGGAGCCAACACTTCCTCACACCTCAGAAGAATCTCTCTCTGAAGCACTACAGTGCCATGAGAAACAGAAACTAACAAGAAAATTCTCTTCCTTTCAGCAGACGACTATATAAATAAATGAAAAAAGGTGGAGATCTAGGGACTAGCACATTCATGTGAGCAAGAGGACCTGAGTTCAATCCCCAGGGCCCACGTAAAGTCTGGGTGGAGCAATGCACACTTGCCGTACCAGTGCTGGGGAGACAGAGCAGATGATCCTTGGGCAAGCTTAGCCTGATCAGAGAGCCCGTGTCCTAGTGAGACATCTTGAAATCTCTCCTAAGGACTGATGCGTGAGGTTGATCTCTAGGTTCCACGTTCATGCACACACGTGCATGCACATCCACACAAACTGTGGGGGGAGCAAAACTGTAAACACAAGTGTGAACAGTAGCCCTTTAATGGGATGTTAACAATGTCCTTGAATGACGTTTGCGGTCACTTTGGCCATGCTTTCCAAATGCAATGAATATTTTGCAAGTTTAAGAGCAGTAACTGAAGAGACTGGAAAGGAGTGGTGTAGAAATGGGGTACGTGTGGTTTGTGGATGTGTGCGTGTGTGTGTTATGTTTGTGGTTTGTACATTTGTATAATGTGTGAGTGTGGTGTGTGGTTCCTGGATGTGTGTGTTTGACTAAGTATTTTTTGATATTTTGAGACACAGTTTTTCTATGTAACAACGTAGGCTGTCCTGGAACTCACTTTGTAGACCAAGTTGACCTTAAATTCACAGATATCTGCCTGCCTCTGCTTCCCCAGAGCTGGGAAAAGGTGTGCAACACCAGTGCCCAGCAACCTCAATCATGTTCATAAACCACTTCTCCATCACTGAGCTACGATAGCCCTCTTTTTAATTTCTAAAATAATCATTTTTATTTTGAGGGCACATGTGTGTTTGCCTGTGTGTACATGTACCTGGTACCTACAGAGGCCAGATGAGGGCATTGACTCTCCTGGAACTGTAGTTGCAGGCAGCAGTAATCAGCCATGTGAGTGCTGAGAATCAAACGTGGTTCCTCTGGGAGAGCAGCCAGTGCTCTTAACTGCTGAGCCAGCTCTCCAGCCTCTCTTTTTACTTTTCATTCTGCACAGGGTCTCATAGAGTTGTCCAGGCTAGCCTTGAACTGATAGTCCTCATGATTCAGTCTCCTGAGCAGTGTGACAGGCCTGTGCTACCAGACCCTTCTCCTAAATGTGTGTGCGTGTGTCCCCTTTTCAACACTGTGTGCAGGGCTCCATAGGAAGGCCAGAGAGCCTCAGCCTGTGTCACAGCAAAGCAAGGACCTGAGGGCACACAATTCTATTCAGGAAAGGAAGGGCACTCCTGAGCAGAGGATTCTGGGAAGAGGGGAAGTGAACCCAAAGTCATCATGAGGTTGTAAAGGGCATTTTAATCTCCTGAAACTGTGAGACTGAGATTGCCCGTCAGCTCCCAGGCCATGTGCCAGCTCCCAATACATGTTGTTTGCTTGCCTGGTACTCATTTGTTTTGCTTTTTAAACAGGTATTCCACCATCAATGAAATCAACAAAACACAAGGAACGAAGGACTTTTTCTTCGTTTATTTCATCACGAAACTTTCCCGAATGGGAAGTGGTACACCGTACGTGGGGTTCCATGGAGGTAGGACCACAGTACTCTAGGACAGAGGTTCTCAACAGTGGCTCACATGTCTGCTATCTGAGTCAAAACAGTAGCGCAGTTATAAGTTAAGCGTAGTAGTGAAACAATTTTATGGTTGGAGTCACCACAACATGAAGATCTGTATTAAGGGGTCACGGCGTCAGGAAGGTTGAGAGCCACTGCTCTAGTGTGTGTTCCTTTAAGTGGTATTTGAGGTGTGGTCCTGTGTCTGAAATTGGAATCTGAATCCCAACAATACTTGTAAGTCACAGGTAGGTTTCTTAACCAGTTACTGAAGCAGTAGTTTTAGCTCGGTGATTGCACACACTTCTATCCCAGATTTCTGGAGGCTGAGGCAGGAGGATTGCAGGTTCAAGACTGGATTACACGAACAAAGAAAGAAACAAACCAACTTTGGCACACAGCAGTGCCCTTAGCATTTCCGTGTCTACACGGGTGAGCACTCTCAGCTGACTCCCATCTTCTGTGATGGAGGAATCCTAAGATCTCACGCACTAGCGACAACACACCGGCTTTACTCTCATTTCCTGTCAGTTTTCTGCACTGACTCTGGGAGAAATGCTGTCTTCATATCAGTCCCTTCTCTCTCCTTCTTTAAGGCGTGTGTGTTCCAGAGATGGGAAAATCAAATGGATAATTTCATAGATAATGAAGAGCAGACCCCGCCAGTGCCTCACACACCTTTGCTAATTGTGATGAGGTGACTGCAGTGTCACCCACGGGCCCTTTACTAATGATGACGAGGTGACTGTGGTGAGATGTGGATGAGGAGTCCAGAGCTCACCATGGCACTTTGAAAAGCTTACTTAAGATCTTAAAGAGTGCTTAGGTTGATCTTGTCGACAGATCTTGTAGTTTCTCCCATGTCTAGGGGCTTAGACTTTGGGGTACTGATGACCCCATTTGCTGGAATGTAATTAAAACTCTGGGCAAAGAGGCTGGGCTTAATCTCAGCGATTAAGAGTGCCGACTGCTGGTGCAGAGGACCTGGGTTTGATTCCTAGCATGCACACGGCAGATCACAGCCATCTATATCTCCAGTTCCAAGGGATCTGACAACCTGTTCTGACCTGCAAGGCATACACATGGTGTAAACATATACATGTTGGCAAATAATCAATACATAAAAATCAGTTAATCAATCTTACAAAAAAATCTGGGTTAGCCCAGCTGGATGGACCAGGAAATAAATGCAGTTTCTGTGAATCTTAACATTCTGAGTTCAATCCCCAGGCTCCACAGAGTGCTATAGCACATGTGTACACACATGTACACATACACATGCACACAAAACTAATGATAAAATAAACAAGGTTGGCATATGTGGTTTGTAATGACGTAAGGACACAGCTAGGCTCCAGAAGGCTCCAGCGACTGTGTTCCTCACAGGGCTGTGGCGGTCTGTACACATCGACGACCTCCGCAGATCCACAATCATGGCCTCAGATGTCACTAAACTGCAGACTGTCACCATCAGCCAGCTGTTCAAGCCAGCCGACAACCCTGAGCGTGAGTCACAAGGCAGCCATCTGGGGACTTGGTGGAGGTGACAGGGGAAATGCCAGGGGCAGCAGTGCTGTGCTGAACGCAGAGCCACGCTGCTCTTGCAGTCCCAGCCCTCAGAGTTCATAACAAACTATGGTGCAGCTGAGGGGAGGCCACCTGTGTGTGCCCACAGCTCGCCAGTCTACTTAGGGTTCCTTTGCCAGCCCTTAGAGGCTAGGCTAGGGAGCACCTGAGCAAGAGATGGAGCTGATATACAGGCACATGTTCCCTTTACTAGGACCACCATTACAGATAGGGACAGGGAAGCTGGGCAAGTCCCAGACCATGTGACACACCCCATTCTGGTCCTCATGGTAATGTTTGCCTTGTCTTTTGTCTAGCACATGACCCAGAGGAGGCAATGGAGAAAGACACCAGCGAGTCAGAAGAAATGGCAGAGGAACAAATGGAAGTGGAAGGTCCAGAGGAGCCAGAGATGGTATCTGACCCAGGAGGCTGTGATGTCAGTCCTGCTTTTCCCATTGGCTAAGGGAGCTGCATCTGTGACCTCTCTCCTGGGAGTTATAAGAACCCTGTAGTTATGACTGGGGGTGGGTTAGCCTGGACCCTGTCCTTCCACAGTGGATGTGTAAGTGAATCATTCTTTTCACTAAGTTAGTTCTGTCCCATTCCTTCATCCCTGACTCGCTTGCTGATGTTGGTCATTGAGGGATATGGCTGGTAGTTATAGTGCAACTTTTGCCGTAATGACCACCAACCGGGGCCACATTGTTGCTAACATGAAACCATCATTTCACATGGGTGGCCTGGCCTTTGTCCAGACTGGAATTGGCAACTAGAAGCCTGTTCTCTTCCTGGGTGTGCACAGGTCCTGGACACCACCAGACTGCTGCGGAGCTGTGTGCAGAGTGCAGTGGGGATGCTCAGGGACCAGAACGAGAGCTGCGCACGCAGCACGAGGAGAGTCACCATTCTTCTTGGCCTCTTAAATGAGGACAACGCACGCAATGGTAAGTGAGCCTCACACCCCAGTGCTGCATCCTCCACCTCATGTGGAGAGAGTGATCTTTCAGGCTTCTTAGACTTGACAGGAACAGCAGACAATGGTACAACCCATGGTAATCCATCAGATTATGTAATAGAACTTTCCCGGCCAAAGAGTGGGCAGCTTTTCTTTTGGGTAAGGTGGGTCAAAACTATGATGGACTCTACAACCATGTGTGCATGAATTCATCAAGTCAGTTCCCCCATCATCTTCACAGCCTCCTTTTTGTGGAAATCTAAGATGCGCCTCCATGTTCTTCTAAAGAAGCAAGAAGAGAACCAGACCCCGAGTCAAAAGCAGTGGGTCACCAGGGAGGCTGCCAATCAGGATGCCCTCCAGGAGGCAGGCACCTTCAGGTACAAGGGTAAAACAAGCAGGGAGGTCTTTGTACCATTCCAATGATGTACTCTGCTGGTGTGACTCTTAGTGATGTACTCCTGCTGGTGTGACTTAAGGGAGGTCTTTGTCCACTGTGACAACTATTTTCTTCTTCAGCAGGTTTTAATCTCTTCTTTTCATATTCTCTGTATTCGATGCTAACCCTAGCTACCAGTCTCCAACATTACTTAATAATTGTTTTCGTACAATCTTCTAATCAATTATGGACTTGGGATGGTACTGGAGGTTGAATTTAAGCCTTGGTTCATGGTATAATGATGCTTGCCACTGATTCACATCATATTCCTTAGCAGGTCAGCAGCACAGAGTAATGTAGTTAACGACATGCTGTTAACCATGTAACTCATGCTGTTAACCATGTGAACCATGCTGCTAACCATGTAGTCCATGCTGTTAACCATGTAACTCATAATGCTAACCATGTAACTCATAATGCTAACCATGTGACCCACGCTGTTTATAGCTGAGCCATCTCCAACCACTTTCCCCATTCTTGAAAACACTGGCAAGCTGCTGTTATTCTGACTTCCATGTGGGAACCTCAGGAAGAGAATGCAGAGGCAGCAGTAGTGTGTGTCATGAGTACCCTAACCATAGTGGGTTTACTCTGCCCCTGCTGCAGGCATACCCTTTGGAAGCGGATCCAAAATGTGGTCACCTCCTTCATGGCCAGCATGATATCTTACATCGACAGAGATGGCAATCTGGAGCTATTGGCTCTGTCAGATTCTCCAGCCTGGGCCCAAGATCTTTGGATGTTTATTTTCAGTGACATTAAGTTCCTGAACATCCCTCTCGTGGTAAACAACACAGGGTGAGTGGAAGCCTTGCTTTTATGGAGGGGAAGTTCAGAACAGAGCAGCACCTTGCTCTCTCCCCAAGCTACTGCTGGTACCCTGTGTACCTGCTCAGTGCACCCTGGAGCATCACAGCAGCAGACAATGCTCACAGAAACCCTGAGAGGTCCCTGGCCACTCTGCTGTTCCATCTGTCTTCTCTGAGTGCACATGTGATGATTCGGCTCACCAAGTTCTATTGTGCAACACAGATGCTGAGGTGGCAGAACCTCTGCTTTGCCTTTCCTGTGCTTGACCGTTTCCCAAGGCCTGACCTTGTGGGGCTTGGACTCACAGAAACTTTGGTCCCAAAATGTAGACATAAAGAAGGGGATATTAAAAATTGTGTGGGTACCATGTATGTGGGTATCCATTGAGCCCCAAAGACGGTGTTGGATCCCTGGAGCAGGAGTTACAGACAGTTGTGAGCTACCGAATGTGGGTAACAGGAACAGAACTGAGCTCAGGTAGAGCAGAAAGCAACCTTAACTACTGAACCATTTCTCCAGCAATGAGATTCTGAATTGCTGGGGGGAGCACTTACTTAGAGGACAGCGTGCTGCTGATGTTCATATAAGAAAGCTTCAAGCTTATGGTCTGACCTCTGCACAGGGGCAGTAGGGGAGGGGGAGGCCACAGAGACTTGGTTCTGCCACAGAACTTTGGACTCCTTACTTGGCTCTTGTGTCATTTTTCTTCTGTTTGTAAATAAGACTTTTCCCTGAGTTTTTGGACAGCAGATTCCCTGACCTGGAAACCCACCTGCAGCTTATCCATGAGACCTTCAACAATAGTCAACATTTTTTTTTTACATTTTAAGAATTTATTTATTGTGTGTGTGTATGCACATATGTGCACATGCATGTGTGTTAGCACAGTGTATCTTTCTCAGTTACAGAAGCCCTCTTGTTAAAGGTTTGTTTTTATTTGTGTGTGTCTGTCTGTGTCTGTTTACATGGTTGCCATGGAGACCAGAGGAGCCCCTGGAGCTGGAGCTGCAGGCAGTTATCACCCATGGGTGTGGGTGCTGGGAACTGAACTCAGCTCCTCTGGAAGAGCAGCATCTGCTTTTAACTGCTGAGCCATCTCTCCCACAACTGCCTTCTTTTCTGAGAAGTTCTCTCATCTTGAAGCTTACTATTTGGCTAGTGCGGGGTCATTCCTCATCTCTGCCTCCCTGCACTGGGATTTCAAGTGGATGCAACTGCACCCGCCTTTTTTAAAAGAGGGTGCTAGGGATCTAAACACAGGACCTCATGCTTGCACGGCTTGACTTGACTGAGACATCTCCCATCCCTAACATGTCTTCTCCTGCTCCTTGCCATATGAAATGCTACCTAGAACCTCACCCATGTAGACAAGTGGTCCATCACAGCCGTGCCCCAGTGATAGCCTCTCTCTTTCTCTCTCTCTCTCTCTCTCTCTCTCTCTCTCTCTCTCTCTCAGGACTGACGGGCTGGCGTTGTGCACACTACCTCATGTCTCAGGTAACAACTCACAGACCTCACTCTCGTTCGCCTTGCTCAGGTCCTCCATCCTGGTACAGAGCCACATGAACCTGCCCAAGGAAGCCTGCAATGCTGTGCCTTTCAGCTGGAGGATCAGGGACTACCTGGAGGAGCTCTGGGTGCAGGCTCAGTATATCACAGACACAGAGGGTAAGCTACCCCACAGCAGGCTCAAGGCAATGCACAAACAATAACCTGCTCAGCCGGGCAGTGGTAGCACACACCTTTATTCCCAGGACTCCATAGGAAGAGGTAGGCGGATCTCTGTGAGTTCAAGGCTAACGTGGTCTACAAGAGCTAGTTCCTGGACAGGCTCAGAAGCTACAGAGAAACCCTGTCTTGAAAAAAACAAAATTAAAAAAAGAATTTACCTGCTCAAGACAGGGCAATTTTAGAGGTTTCAGTTTAACACTGTGGTAGTAGAGCAGCCCCCAGAATGGTCTTTGAAAACTTCTGTTGCAGGGCTAACAAGGTGGCTCAGTGCGCGTAGGTTATCAGTAAAGCCTGATAACCTGAATTTAATCCTTGACATCGGCATGTCAGGAGGAGGGAACTGACTGCTACAAGTTGTCCTCTGACCTCCACACATGTGCTGTGATACATGAGTACATGTGCATGCACACATACATGCACAGTCTCCATCAAGGGTCATAAGTCTTTAGGTATAACATGACAGGGTAAATCCTTTAGTCACTGTTTGGAAGCATGACAAATGGGCCATGTTACCTCGGGAAGAGTTTGCT
Organism: Myodes glareolus; assembly: GCF_982192425.1. Taxonomy (NCBI): domain Eukaryota; kingdom Metazoa; phylum Chordata; class Mammalia; order Rodentia; family Cricetidae; genus Myodes; species Myodes glareolus. The sequence goes on along the minus strand of NC_142034.1, from coordinate 2,684,062 downwards.
TCCAGATCTAGGAAGGATTTTCTCACCTGGACTCCTGGACAACTCAGAGAAATGTCCCCAATGTGGAATTTATCAGAGCAGAGCATCCTCCTCCATGTGGAGCCATTAGGTCCTCCCCGTCACAGAGTAGCTTGCTGTCAAACATTAGGGATCTGGCCATTGTCCCTCTAGAAAGAATGACAGCCTTTTTTTTTTTTTTTGGCTTTTCGAGACAGGGTTTTTCTGTAGCTTTGGAGCATGTCCTGGAACTAGCTCTTGTAGATCAGGCTGGTCTTGAACTCACAAAGACCTGCCTGCCTCTGCCTCCCAAGTGCTGGGATTAAAGGCATGCGCCACCACTGCCCGGCCAGCCTAACATCTTGTGGGAAGCAGTTTTCATGCAGAGTCTTCCTCAGCACTGATGCAGCGACCCGGATGCTCTGAGCTGACCCTGTTTTCCCAGATCAGCTTGGGCCACTGTCTTTGAACCCCCATGAAGCAGTCTGTCCTGAGGAGGAACCCTCCTTTTTCCTGAAGACAGACGCTCTGCCCCTGCTGGTTCTGAGCAGCTGCAAGCAGAGTTGAGGGAAGCAGAGTGATTGTTGGTGTGGCCCCTGACCCCAGCCCGAGGACCAGCTTCTGCTGACCCGCCTGGAACTCTAGACAGACCACAGACGGGGTGTGGCCGATGTTTTCTCCCCTGGGCTAGCTTGGCTGTTTGTGACCCAACCTTAACACTGCTTCTGCCTCTATTTGTTTTCCCTGCCTTCTGGACAGCGGCCAGGCAGCCAGCACCACTCTGGGCTCCAGTTCAGCACAGCCACCCCTCCAGCCTAGGTCTCATGGCTGCTTCTTGGGGCAATGACCTCTTTCTTCCCTAGACTCAGGGTTTCACCCCGTTCATGCCACCCTCTGCCTTCTTCCGTAGGGTTATCTAAGAAGTTCGTGGAAATCTTCCAGAAGACTCCCTTGGGCAGGTTTCTGGCTCAGCTCCCTGTGGCACAGCAGCAGGAGCTCCTGCAGAGCTACTCGAAGGACTTCCTGCTTTTGACCATGAAAGTGGCTTCAGGGGAGGAGTTAAAGGTAGGTATGGATGAAATGCACAGGAGCCCACGCTCACCTCGGCCAGTGCTGCCAAATTAGGACACCCTTAGAGCTACGGGACACACAGGATCAACCCCCAGCCTCCACTCTGTGTCTTCTAGAGGCAACCTTGTGTCACTTGAAGGAGTTCTGATCTCTCCATAGCTGCCCTCATAGTGGCAAACATCAATAATCCCAGATAATCTATAATCTATAATCCCTACACTGTGGAGATAGAGGCAGGAGGAACAACAGTTGAAAACCAAAGCAAGTTCAGGAGCAGCCTGGGCTACAGGAGACCAATAGTAAAAGTAATAGTAATTATAATAATAATAAAAATGAAATTCTATCGCTTCTCGGCCTTTTGGCTAAGATCAAGTGTAAAAATGAAATTCACTGGAAAGATGGATGCATTTGACCACCAGAAATCTTCATACCTCATTTCATAGGTATAAATTTGGGAACATACTATAACCTGTAGGGTCAGAGGTTAATGCAGTTCTTCCTAGGAATCATTATGGATCAAGCCTTGTTTGATTTGTGAGATTTAATAAACCACCTGCTAATAGAACAAATGTGGATGTCTAGATGGAATGCAATGTGTAAGACCTTAAAAGAGAAATGGGGGAGCCAGGTGGTGGTAGCACCCCTTTAATCCCAGCACTTGGGAGGCAGAAGCAGGGGGATCTCTGCAGTTTGAGATCAGCCTTAGTCTACACAGTGAGTTCCAGGACAGCAAGGGCTACATAGAGAAGGAAAAACAAATGCCCTACAGACTTGCCCCCAGCCTGATCTTGCAGAGGTGTTTTCTCAACTGAGGCTCCCTCCTCTCCATTGACTCTAGATGTGTCAAGTTGGCAGTAGATGTGGGCACACCAGTTTCAAGTGCCAGTGAGAAAAATGGCCATAAAACTCCACCAGAAAGCAGCCAGGTAGTCATTGTCCTGACGAGACAAAAGCTAACAAATTGGATCAAAGAAAGAAAGAAAAAACAAAACTAGCTTTAGAATACTTAGGATCTTCCACAGAAAAGCAAGACTTCATCATGTACAACTCTGCACTGAAATGCTTTTGTCTCCAGTTCCTGCAGATGGCCCTGTGGTCCTGCCTCTGTGAGCTCCAAGTGACTTCAGGAATGCCTGAAGAAGGGCTCTCCTTGCCCTGGGTGCACCTTGCCTATCAGCACTTCAGGACGCGGCTGCAGAACTTCTCCAGAGTGTTGACTATCCACCCCCAGGTCCTGAAGAGTCTCAGTGAAGCAGCACAGAAGCACAGCTTGGCTGGGAGTGAAATGGTAGGGGTCTCCCCGGGGAGGGCCAGCTGGGCCTGCCCTCAATGAGCGCATCCCATCCACCTTGTGAGCAGAGGGCTTGTGGAGCCCTGTCCCCATAGGAGATTCTTTACGGGCCCATCTGCAGTGTGATGGAGGAATAGGGGACAAGTCTGGACCCACAACACGCTGGGAATAAGGATGCAGGACTGTGTTGAAGGGTGACGTAGAAAAGGACCCTGCTGGACAATTGCCACTTCTCCTTGTTCCAGACACTAGATGCGCTTGCAGCAATGGCCTGTGTTGAAGTCCTGACGGGAGACATCCTGAAGCCGAGTCCCAAGGCCTGGTTACAGATGGTGAAGAATCTGGCCATGCCGCTGGAGCTTGTCTGTTCCAGAGAGTATTTGCGGGGCTGTGGGAACACAACCAGAAACACTGTCCAGGAGGTCAGGTGAGCAGCAGAAGCCTGCTCAGTGCACTCCGTGCTCACCCTGTTACCTTTCAAATCCTAGAGCCGGATGAGTGGGTGGGTAGGAGAGTCTTCATTGACCTGTTTAACAGTGGAGTCTCCCCAGGAGCTGGGTATCTCATGATTCTAGAGACGAAGGAAGAAAACAGTCCTGAGACAGGTAGGAAGTGGACATGTTACAGTGTAGTAGGCAAAGCCAAAAGGAAAGCAGGGAAGGGGTAGACAGGGCCAGCGGAGTAGGGGCAGGCTGTCGAGGTCAGTAAACAGTCCTTGTGTTGAGCTTGCAGGACCACTGTGTGTTGAGGTATGGAACATGGCTTGGGTCTCCCATGGGCCTGGTGTGGGCAAGAGTGGGACACTGTCTGGAACAGCGCTGTGCAGGGAAAGAGCCCTTGGACCGCCTCACCTCTAGCTCCAGCCTCTGCTCAGCCCTGCTCTCTCCTCCTGTATCTCTGGCTCCCCTGTCAGAGCTCATGGTTAATGCCTTCTTTGACAGAGCCCTGTGGGACCGCACTTTCTCCATTGCGCTCTTTGTGGAGCATGTTCTCCTGGAGACTGAAAGCCAGATTCCCGAGCTGAGTCAGCTGGTAACCAAGCATGTCTTCTTACTAGACAAGGTGAGTGCTGGGCTTCAATAAGGTCTGCCCGACTCTGAGCAGTGTGGAGGGCTGAAACCTCCCGACAGTTTCCTCTGGTTGCAGCACTGTTTCCCTAAACCTTACGTTCATTCAGTAGATTATTCCTTTTTTTAATAATTTATTTTTATTTTATGTGCATTGGTGTTTCGCCTATATATGTCTGTGTGAAGGTATCAGATATCCTGGAACTGGAGTTACAGACAGTTGTGAGCTGCCATGTGGGTGCAAGGAATGGAATCCTGGACCTCTTGAAGAGCAACCAGTGCTCTTAACTGCTAAGCCATCGCTCCAGCCTCCTTCTAGAGATTATTCTAAAGCAAAGATATGATTCCCCCAAAACTAACATTTTTTTTTAAAGGTTAGTAATATATACACAGCCAGTCACTACATTATTATTTACAAGTCAAAATATCTCATGATATGGAGGTAGGACCCTAAAAGAGAAATACAGGAGTCAGGTGGTGGTGGCACATTCCTTTTTTATTTCAAGCACTGGGGAGGCAGAGGCAGGTTGAGCTATGTGAGTTCAAGGCCAGCCTGGCCTACATAGTGAGTTCCAGGATAGTGAGAGCTACACAAAACAAAATCCTGTCAAAAAAAAAAAAAGAATAGGGAAAAATTCCGAAGTTGAGAATTTTGTGTTTTGGAAAGCAGTACAGTCAGAACTGGGCAGATGGTTCAGTAGAGGACCAGAGTTCAATCCCCAGAAACCACACATAAAAGCCAGATGTTGTGACTTGTACTTGTAATCCCAGTCTTATGAAGGTGGCGACAGGGGATGCCTGGGGCTCTCTGGATGGTCATGATTAGTACACTGAGTCTTTTAAGAAGGGGGGTGGGATGAGTGTGGTGATGGCACCTGAGGTTGTCTGTCCTCCCGTCTCCACACGCATGTGGACATGCATACATGAAAAGCATAGTCACAGAACCTAAGAAGAGTCATAGAGAGCAGTCCCACCAAACCTGATAATCCGAGGTATCTGAGTTTGCACAGATAGAAAAATAAGATACTGTAAATTTAGATTTGTTTTGGATTTTTAAAGGCATTTTTTAAATTTCTTTTTTGTTTTTTTGTTTTTTAAGACTTAGTTTTACTGTGTAGTTCTGGCTGTCTTGGAACTCACTATGTAGACCAGGCTGGCTGTGAACTTACCACAATCTGCCTGCTTTTGCCTCCTGAGTGCTGGAATTAAAAGCAAGTACCACCACTATGCCTGGTCATACTTAATTTTTATTTTATGTGCATGGCTTTTATGTGTTTTGCCTGCATGTATGTCTGTATACCATGTGTATGCCTGTTACCCAAGGAAGCCAGAGAGAGTGTCAGATCCTTGGAACTGGAACTATCGGTGGTTGGGAATGAAACCACTGCTCTTAACTGCCAAGCCACGTCTCGAGCCCCCAAAACTGTCCAAACTTGCTAAGAGAAGCATCACAAGAGTCTAGTGCTGTAGGCACACTATAGTCAGGACTGGACCGCATGTCATCAGTCACTGAGACCATGGTGTTGAGTCTCAGGCCCCCTCACGACTCACTATTGCCCTTCTCCCTCAGTGTCTTGAAGAGAACTCAGACCTCAAGACCCATAGGCCATTTGTGGCTGTAATGAAGATGCTTTGTGAATGCAAGGACAAAGTCAGCAAAACATTCAGCAGGTGAGCTATGCAGAATAAAACTCCTAGAGCGAGCTCTTCTACACCTGCAATTGGGGTAGAAGGGCTCACTCCTTCCAGGCAGCTTTTCTGCTCTGCAACTGATTGTCTTCTTGGTTGTAGGTTTGGTATTCAGCCATGTCACATCTGCCTGGGAGATGCACAGGACCCTGTCTGTCTGCCTTGCAATCACGTATGTTGTCTACTGTGCATCAAAACCTGGCTCGTCCCAGGGCAAATGATATGTCCCTACTGCTTAACTGACTTGCCAGACCAGTTCTCACCAACTGTTTCCCAGGAACACAGGTAAGACGCCCATTCTTCTAAGCTTCCTTCCTCTCTTTTTCCTATGCGGTGTCTGTAGATGCCAATCTTCCTTCAGTCAGCTTTCCCTGGGTCCAAGGGCTGGCTTCAGAGAACTCTCAGAAGCAATCCCAAAAGCAAGACTTCCTGGACATCTGCCTCAAAATTCTTTTCCCAAATAAGACAGGCACAAACATGGAGCCAGCAAACTCGGGAAATAAACCAGAAAGTCATAAATAATGTCCTTGAGAGAAAACCGAGGATGTAGGTTTGGTTCGGCATCTTTTAGTGGGGAGGGTGGGAGTAAGCTGGGGATGGAACCCAGGGACTCATGTAGACTCAGCATGTGCCCGGCCTCTGACCCATAGCCCTGCCCTTATCTGCCCTCCTTGTATGTATGTGTTCATGTGGCAGATGTCCATGTGTGTGTCAATGAATATGAGCATGTGTGCAGATAGAAACATCAGATTATCTTCTTGATCACTCTCTACCTCGTCTTTTGGGACAAGCACCTCACTAATCTTCAACTCTGCCTGGCTGACCAGCCAGTGAGCTCTAGGACCCTCCTGCCACCCCCTCAGAGCCCTACTGCTGAGATCAGAGGTGCAAGGACGTCCTCACCAGTGGCACCATCTGCCCAGATCCTCATCTGTCCTCTTGTTACTCTCTGATCAAGGATGAAGGGAGACGTAGCCCAGCTTTCTGGAGATGGACAAGCAAAGGCCACAGTAGCCCAGACCCTGTTACCCTGTCCTTCCCCATGATCTAGGACACCCAGCGGTCCAAACACTGACAGTCTTCCTAGAAGCAATATTGACACTGTTACAGGCTGAAGACCATTCTGACCATTGTAACTCATGTCATTTGTTGATTCCAAACAAAAAAGCTAGCCTAGTTTTAAACCCAGCAATTAGAAGACTGATATAGAATAGCCATGAATTCAAGGTCAAACAAGCATTAAGGCAAAATATTATGCAACCTCACTCTGCCTGGAAGGGTTGGGAACACACTCTCACAGACATCCCTGTCTGGAAGGGTTGGGAACACACTCAAACAAGTGTTTCATCACAATCCCCCGCCCCGCCAGCAAAGCCATCGCAAAGCACACCCAGTTCCGGAACATGTGTAACAGCTTCTTCGTGGACTTGGTCTCCACCATGTGCTTCAAAGATGACACCCCTCCTCAGGAGAGCGTGATTGACAGCCTGTTGTCCTTGCTCTTCATTCAAAAGGAGCTGCTGAGAGACGCTTCCCAAAGTGAGTTGTCTGCTTCCCATAAATGTAAAACCCAGATTTCAGCTCAGCTGTGTACCGTGATGTGCACCACAGCCCCTTCTCTGGTTGCAGTGCACCGTGAACACACAAAGTCTCTGTCTCCATTTGAGGATGTCGTTGACAAGACTCCTGTCATTCGCTCTGTGCTCCTAAAACTGCTTCTCAAGTACAGGTCAGTGGCCCTCACTGCTTCCCTTGGCTGAGTCACTCAGAGGGTGCGGGTATGGATTTCCCATAAACTGACATAAGCAGGAACCATGTGTCTCTCTCCACAGCTTCCTTGAGGTAAAGGATTACATCCAGAACTACTTGACCCAGTTAGAGAACAAAGCCTTCCCAACAGAAGATAAAACAGAGCTGTACCTGCTCTTTATCAACTGCCTGGAGGTGTGACAGCTGTCTGTAAATGGAGGTTTCTCTCCTGCCTGCTCGTTCCCAAGTAACCTTTTAGAGGCTTATATTAATTATAAATATTTAGCCGATGGATCATGCTTATTACTAACTAGCACTTAAAGTTAAATTAACCCATTTCTATTAATCTGTGTATTGCCAGGCTTACCAGTACTCTGGCATCTTGCTCCTTGGGCATCTGCTGATGTCTCTCAGACTCTGCCCTTCTCCTGTATCTCTGCTTGGATTTCCCATCTCACTCTATCACGCTTAATGGGCAAAGCAGCTTTCTTTACCAGGCAATGAGAACAACACACATCCACAGTGTACAGAAAGACATCCCAAAGCAGCTGTCCCTGCATTTCTTTTGAACACCGTGACCCATGCAGTTCATACAGAGAAAGCATTTCTGAAAACCAACAGGACGCCACTCTAGTCAGTACAACAGAGATGCGTGCTTCTGTGTGACCGCCCTCCACAGTGGGTGTACAGTCGTGGGTTGCCTGATGGTGTGTCAGCACTTCCTATCCCTCAGGGGCCACTGTGGGGTGATAGCACTCAGTGATGTCCAAGCCGTCTTCACTCTGTAAGTGACTCTGAAGTTTGCACAACTGAGTTCCCAGTGATGCATTTTACAGACGGTGATGCATGCATTGCCACTTACTACAAAGAACAAAGCACCTCATAGCACAGAATTGGCCGTGGTTATCCTCAGCTCATCACTACAGACACTTTCTACTTCCCCATAGTAATTACCTTTCCCCTTGTAAGTTTGCTTGCTCTCATCCATTCTGCTCTGACACAGGAATGCTACTTTTCCACAATTCCCAAAAATGAGCAGTGCTGCTCTCCATGCGACTGTCTTTCCCACGGCTCTACACAGGGCTTTGCTGATGCAGACTGATGCCCTGCTCTCTGTATCCCTCATCCCTCAGGACTCCATCCATGAGAAGACAAGTGCTGGCTGTAGAAGTCACAAGCAGGACCTGAGAGAGGAAGGCCATTTCCTTAGGACATACTCCCCCGGAAGGCGAGGCCCAGAGCCTGCCAGCACAGCTTCGGTGGAGTACCTGCAGCAGGTGGCCAGAGTCCGCCTCTGCCTTGACCTGGCTGCTGACTTCCTCTCGGGGCTTCAGGAAGGCTCAGGCAAGTCTGCTCTACAGAGATCCTCGGCTTCACAAGTTCGGGATCTATGGAAACCTGTTCTGAGGACATGGCTGTCCTCTTCCACAAACCCTGTCCTCTGTGTTCTTCCACTAAGGGGTTGTAAAGAGCAGGCTCAGGGCCTCTGGATGGCTTTCTGATGTCCTCCCACTGTCCCTCACCTGCTCTCTCCCCGATCCCACAGAGCTGTCTGAAGATAAGCAGTGCTTCCTGAAGCTTGTTGAGCAGTTCTGCACCCGCATCCAGAATGATTGGCACCGTGTGTACCTGGTGAGGAAACTCGCAAGCCAGCGTGGGATGGAATTCGTGCAGAGCTTCTCCAGGCAGGGCCATCCATGCCAGTGGGTGTTTCCCAGGGGTGTCATCGAACAGCAGGTGAGGAGCAGGGTCTTGGGCGTGAAGGGCAAGCTTCATATAGCCAGCCCTGTTTGCAGCAGACTCTGGCTGGACTGTGCTGCTCACCCGAGCCCTCCCGATCCAGATGGGAAATGGGCATTGCCTCTGCTTCAGCATGAGTTAAACCACCCTACCGCAGGGGGACATTGGTGTGTTCTGGTGTGTTCAGTTTTGATTTCTCACGTAGCTGGATACAGGGAAGGTAAATGAATGTTTCCGCCCTGACAGAAAACTGTCCTTTCTACCTCTGGCAGCTGGAAGAGAACAGGAAGGCAGAGCTAAGAGCGATGACCAAGGTCATCCAAGGTCTCACTCTTGTGCCTTTCCTGGCACGCAGAAGTCAGTCCACACTGTAAAATGGCACTAACAATCATGGTCTTTTTATTCCTCATTATTATCATCATAATCATCCCCACTGGGGCTCAGAAGTGACAAACTTTTTGTCACCTGGGCTCGATGCAGTGCTGGGAGTGGATAAAGCAAGCAGCAACAAAGTCAGCACAGGCCCTGCCCAGGCGTCGAGGCTACAGAAGACTCAGATAACTCCAAACAGAGTCAGCAGGGGTCCCTCTTCAGTCACCTCCATGTTTCGGGGGGACCGTCTGGTGCCTTTGTCTCTCTAGAGTTCTTTGCAAAATGCCTCTCATTATCCCACTGTGATTAACCCTCTGTACTTCTGGGATTGCAGAATGACGACCCAAGCCAGATGGACCGGTACCTAGTGCATGGTGACGAATACAAGGCTCTTCGTGATGCAGTGGGCAAAGCTGTGCTCCAGTGCAAGACCCTGGACATTGGGGCTGCTCTGATGGTAAGATGCGTCTGGTCTTCTCTCTGGTACCCTGGACATTGGGGCTGCTCTGATGGTAAGATGCGTCTGGTCTTCTCTCTGGTACCCTGGACATTGGGGCTGCTCTGATGGTAAGATTCATCTGGACTTCTCTCTGGTACTCTGGACACTGGGGCTGCTCTGACGGTAAGATGCGTCTGGGCTTCTCTCTGGTTCTAGGAGGCACTCCCTGGAGGCCTGCATCTTCCTGTGCATACGTCAAACAATAGACTGTGCAGCTGAGCAGCCCCTAAAGTGACACTGTACTAGCAATCAGATGTGCCTGCCTCCTGCCCTACAAGGGAAGCTTATGGCTGGAACGGGTGTAGTGACACTTGAGCTGGCCTTTCGGTACCGAGACCCTGGTGAGGAGCTGCTCCAGGCTCACTCAGGACTGAAGAAGGCTGGCATTCTTCACAAAGTTCCTCTGGAGAGTCATGCCTCATACATGCTCCTGACTGTTCTGAGGATGATGCCAGGGTTTTAGTCCGACCTTCAAACTGTTCTGGCTCTGCCTGTTTGAGTCCCTGCTCACTCTGCCATTGTGCTGAGAAGAGAAATCAGACACTGCCTCTGCTTAGGAAACAGTCACCAAGGGGACAGATGCTGGCTGTCTAGCAATGTGTGTGAACCATGGAACCCCAGAGCTGTGGCCAGAAGATGCTCTCCCTTCCTCAGACATGTTCAGGGTCAAGGGTCTGAGAAGAGCCATGTAACCTCTAAATCTCACTTGAGGTCTTTGTCTCTCTACAGGCCTGCAGAAGCCCCAAAGCCCAGCAGACGGCCTACTTACTGCTGGCCTTGTACAGAGAGGTGGCTTCTTTGTACCGTTCCCGCAACACCACCCTCCATCCAAAACCACAGGTGAGCTGTCCAACACAGCAGGGCTTGTGTCTGCAACCTCATCTCTGAGAGGGATTTCTAAATTGAAGTCACAACACAAATTAGGCTCATAATTCTCTATGGTAGAGGTTTTCAACCTTACTAGATGGAAGACCTATTTTCACTTTAACCCAAAGCTTGCAGAATTACAACTAAAATTGAGTTCAAAACCATAAGGTAACATGGGACTGTTTCTATGTGAGGTCTCTTCTCTGAGGAACTGCCCTTAAACTGTGATTGTTCATCCACATTTGCCTTGGTGTTTGGTATTAAAATGTGGATGATAAGGCACAAACCATGAAATTTCAGTGTTTTGTTCTGTGTTTTCTGCGGTGCTTGGGATGGCACTGTGCATGCTGGGTCTGTGCAGACCACAGCATCTCAGTGGGTCTGTTTTTCTGTTTCTGTTTTTTGAGACAAGGTCTTGCTGTACATATGTAGCCCAGGCTATCCTCAAACTCATGAACCTCCTTCCTCTGTCTTCCAAGTCCAGGGACTATACATGTGCATTACCACACCCATGTACAATGTTGGGCTGTGGTGTTTCTTTGCTTTTTGATACAAGGTATCATGAAGTCTGAGCTAGTTTTAACCTTGAACTTCTGATTCTCCTAGTTCTACCCCCAAAGGCTCATACGTGTACACTGTGCCCAGCCCTACAATGTTGTTTTGAAACATGTTAATGTTAAAACATCTTTCTCATCAGCAATGCGAGACTATGCACAAATTCATTGAGGAAAGCAAGATCCTTTCCGCTGCTAACATTGGATCCTTTGCCAAGTCGCTAGTGGATAACACTCTGCCCCTGCTGCGAACCAGGTCTGCTCACAGCAGCCTGGAAGGAACAGTGACTGAAATTGCCGTCCATACTACAGTCATATTCTTGTGTGGACAAAACAGAGTCTTGGCGCCCCTGAGGAACTTGGCCTTCGATCCGGCCAACATGGCAGTAAGATCACTTCAGTTTTCTCTCTGGATCTTCAGGGCTTCGTCCCTGTGGACAACAAACCTGTAGACTTGGGAACCGTTAAAACCATGTGTTTTCTTTATTTTAATTCATCTGCCCACAGTGGTGGTGGGAACTTGGCCATCCTCTGCCATCTCCCCAGACTTCTGGACATTGTAGTAGTCAGATTAGGCAGGAATACGTGGTACAGTCTGGGTAGTCCAACAGTGGCTGTCTTCACACCGTCGAGGCTGAGAGCCCCAGAGCTGCTCATTTCACTGTACTCAGGCCTCTGTAGTCCCAACCTGACGCTGAAGACCTAGAGGATTCCTGGAGAGACACTGATGTCAGTGACAGATGGCAGCAGTAGCAATAGGCAGATGAACTCATCCGTGATACAGAAGCAGTGGATGAACTTGACAGCATGGTGGGAAGGGAAGCAGGCGAAGAGCAAAGCTTTCCCAGGACCTCCTTTCATATGGAAAGATGCCACTCACATTCCCAGTTCAAATAACCTGGTTATGAAAATCCCTCATTGGTATGCCCAGTGGTTTATCTCTTAGCTGATTCCAGATCCAATCAGACTGAAGCCAAGATTAGCCACCATAGGCATCCCTGGCAAATAGTTTTAAGCTGAGAAGTCAAGGCCTTTCTTGCTCTGGCCTAAGTTCTAAGGCCACATTGTCACTTATGACCTGTCCTGATTTGGTCTTTCAGAATGCTTTCCTTCCAACAATGCCTGAAGACCTGCTGGTTCAAGCCAGGAGTTGGACGGGCCTGGAAGGTGTCCACTGGTACAGTAAGTGTTGGCATCGTGCTCCTCTGAGCACAAATGATCAGCCTGTGACTACACAGGCCTTGGGTTATGCTTGGGGTCCACAGTTGCCTTTGGTGACCTGCAGGAAAACAGGGTTATACAGGATTCATGATCTGCCTGCCATGTTGGCCTTACCCTCTTACATCTGAGTCCAGGAATAAAGCCTTTTCTTTGTACTTTCCAGAACATTCCATTTGGGAGAAGGGACTTGAACCATAGTGAAACTCATACAAAGACAGAGCAGCAGTTTCTGACCCAAAGATAGCTCTTCTGATGTACAGATCTGGAGGGCAAGTCATGTGACCCAAGGCTTTGTGTGAATTTTCATGTTGGTTTGAATAAATAATCTTTTAAAGTATTTGTAATGTTGTGGCCAATAACAATAATAAATCCAAAGAAAAGAAAGGAGGAAAATACTATTCACTATGCTGCCAAGTTAACTACTTGTGAATCAGGACTCTAATTTCTCTTGGTTTTTAAAACCAAGGTCAGACATTTCTCACTACCACATGCATTATAACACAGGGCACACATCAGACACTGGCTTACAATACACCGGGTTGTTCAGTTCCTATGGAGGCGCTGAGGTCGTATTATCCTTGCTCAGGTTCAGAAGGGCAGAGTGGGCCCCAGTGGGTCATGTGGCCCCTTACTAGCTAACGTGTGTCCTATTCTTTGAACAGATTGTCCCAATGGCCATCCGTGCTCTGTAGGAGAGGTGAGTTTTGGTGTTTGGCTGGGTGAAAGGTCAAAATGTGTTTCCCCGTGCTGAGAATAGGTGGGGGGGAATGAAACCTTGCCCTCTGGTGAACCACAGGCTTGCTCTGAGGACCACTCAGGGAATTCCAATAAGACTGACTGCTGAGCGCTGTTCTCCCATGGTCTTCATGCAGCACCGTGGGCAGGCAGTCTCCACTGGCGGCCTGCTTCTATCATTTTTAGGACAGGCAGCAGCATGCTTGGTGTCTGTGCAGTAGATTCTAGTGCCAACACCTATGGGAAGTGGGACAAGCTACAATGTTTCCAGACGTTGTCTCAGGGCCATGGACCCCAAAGGGCTGCTGGTTGGCAGTCATGGCCTCCTCAGACCACACAGCCAGGGTCAATGTACAGAATGGAAAAGACATGCAAGAGTAGGGCCATGGAGAAGAATGAATGTAATCGTCATCTGGGGAAATCCATGTTGATCCCAGGTCCTGTGCTTGCTGAGTACCAGGGCTACCACGTTATGGTGAGACATGTTCATTAAAGACAAGATGTGGAGGGAAAATCCAGAAGCAATTGCTCACTTTTTCCGAGATTCATGTACTTGCTTGTCCATGAAATGTAGCAGAAAGAGGCTCTTTCCCAGGCTGCTCTGGGCTATGGAATTCTACAATCTGGAGAGCTACAGCTGTTTTGGTGCACTGTGAGCCATGTCTTATAGAACATATGCACACCATCTAAGTTTTTTCTGATTTTCCAAGACAGGGTTTTTCTGGTTTTCCTGAAACTCATTTGTGGACCAGGCTGGCCTTGAACTCACAGAGATCTGTTTGCCTCTGCCTCCCAAGTGATGAAATTAAAGGTATATGCCACCATCGCCCAGCTCCTTCTAACTTTTTTAAGGGATTAATAAATATAAGTTTAATAAATATTATGGTTGTATTTTAAAAAATAAAAATCTTGCCAGACAGTGGGAGCACACATATTTAATCCCAGCACTTGGGAAGCAGAGGCATGTGGATCTCTACGAGTTTAAGGCCAGTCTGATCTACAGGCAAGTACCAGAACAGGCTGTAAAGGGACACAGAGAAATCCTGTCTCAAAAAAACAAAACAAACAAACAAATAAATAAATAAAATAAAAATCTCTCATGTATATAAAAAATCATGCTGGAAGCAAGTAACAGCCTGTATCCTGGTGTAAGACCCTGAAGCCTTACGATGAGTGTACACGTCCAGGAAAGGGAAAAAGAGCTGGGTATGAAAAAGCAAAATGTGCTTCAGGGTTTCCTATCAGGTGCCAATCAATTTGGGATTCAAACTTAAGTCTATTTTTGATAAAAGTCTGCACTTGCCCACAGTTAACATATTACAGTTAGTGTCCACCCAGTCCCCATATCACACCCCCGATATATACACACAGAGATGAAGCAATCCCAGTGACCTCCTATGGCTGAGCAGGGTCACTACACAGCAGCAGTCACGTGTAAAACATTACTGTTCACTCTAGTGTGGCATGCCAATGCAGCAGAGCTTCTGTCCGGACTGCCGTGCTCCGATTGGAGGCCTCAATCACAAGCCTAACCAGGGCTTCCATCGTATCAGGTACGTGAGCTTCTGCCCCTCCTAGTAACTGGCTCTGGGCTTCAGGACTTTTCCTACTCTTTCTCCTAAACTGTCACTAACTTGTGACACTATCATACATCTGGATCTATGTCATGCTCGCCACCAGGGCCAAGGTACCTGTCAGCAGGAAGCCATAAGGTACTGTCACTGGTCTTAAACGCAGACTGGCCTGCACATTAATACTTGCTAATACAGACATGCTCTGTGGGTCCTTGGGCTTACTCCTTGTAGAAGTTTGTGTCTGTAAGTAGATGTCCTGATTCAGGACAGTAGCTCAAACCAACTGAAACAAGATCTACCTATCTCAGCACATGCTGCCTGACTTATACTGTAAACTATCTTAGATCTCTCTTGTCTTCTTCCCGCCTATCTGTAGTTTGCAGGTTTTGTTTGGCTTTTGTTTTGTATTGTTTTGTTTTGCTTTTAACATAGGATCTCATACTTGGCAGTCCTGGCGCTTACCATGTGGCCCAAGCCTGTCTCATCCTATTGTGACCCAATCCTATTGCTAGGATTACAGGGGCATGTCACGTCACCTGGCTTGTTTTTGTTTTTCAAGATGAAGGACATATAATCGGGTTTGTCAAATACTGTCCTGCCTTGGTCTGGGTGAGAGCTGAGTTTTAGGAAACCCACACCACATTCTAAGCCCCTTTATGAAAGTTGTCCCTTATATAAGGGGGCACAGGAATTAAGGAGAATGACACCTTTCCCATATGCTTGGCATCGTCTAGATTGTTCGTCCACAGCGCCTGTCACAGTATGAGTGCTGTAGAAAGACTTGTCCTACTGCACTGTTAGGGAACTGGGACAAGAAAGCAAAGCTGCCCTGGCTTTGGTTTGTAGTTGCTTGGCTTTGAAGGGACAGAGGGTCTGTTCCAGCAGACGTCACAGTCTAAATAGCAGTCTGTTCCCTGGCTTCTGACACAGTGCAGCTGGTCATGCCCTTAGGATTGGCTGGTGGGGCTGACGCAGTCTATACATTCTGGTCCATCTGTGTGAACAAAGCTTACAATACCCCAGCTGCTTGTCTCCAAGACCTGGCAGGAAGTTCTCGACATGCAGTATCTTTGCAACTGAGTGCACACATTGCATCTCCCACCTACTACACATGATGCAAAATGGTCTGCAGACCGTGGATCCCAGTTTACGACTGGAGAAATGAGAAGAACATGGAAAATACAAACATGGGCACAAAATGTCCCCATTTCAGCTGCCCAGATGGCACCTGCTTCTGTCCTGAGGCCTTCCCAGGGATCAGCAGCCGTGGCCATTTCCTGTACCCCTTTAAACTGAGTCCTGGGGGAGTCAGCCAGCCAGAAGGCCGGGCTGAAAAGAAAATGATGCATAGGCAGGCGTCCCAGGCCTAGAAGGACTTTCAATGTTGTTTCCTTGGAGCATGGAGCCCTATCTCCCAGTCCTAAGGGTCTGAGATGCCCCTGTAGCTAAGAAGAGCAGCCTATTTCAATCTCTCCCTTGTCTCTTCTCTTCCTTTCCAGTATTAATGAGGACAGAACACAGACTGGCCATGTGCTGGGCAACCCAAGGCCCAGTGGTGAAGCAGTGGCATGTGACCGAGGGCTGTCCCCAGTGGTCTTCATTCTCACCCGGCTACTCACTCACTTGGCTATGCTTGTGGGTGCCACTCAGAATCCCCAGGTACTTGTGATAAGCTGCTACACAGGGGAGGATCCTGCTGTTGTTTCCCATCAGCCCTTTGCTCACCAGGGTCTGTGAAGTATGAGTGTGTTGATGGTACCTAATCTACCAGGTGACAGAAACCTAACATCTCCTGGCCTTCTCCACCATGGCATGGACTAGGATGAAGTGCTTGTCAGATTATATAAAATCCATTTCTTTTCTTTTTTCCAGACAGAGTCACTCTGTAGCCCTGGCTGTCCTAGAATTCACTCTGTAGACCAGGCTGGCCTCAAAATCATAGAGATCTGTCTATCTCTGCCTCCCAAGTGCTGTGATTAATGGCATGCACTACCACTGCCCAGTGAGATTTTATTTTTTTTAATATTTTTCACAGTTCTCCAGAGGTCAGAGTTCTTTTACTGAATAGTGGAGTTGGTTTATTTTAACTGATAACAATTTTCTACATTTCTGAGACTAGATGTCAGCTGTACAGACATGTCAGCACAGATTCACTTTCCAAGTGTAGCATGGGGAAGCTACGGTCATCTGTGCTGCATTTCCCTCATATCAGCATTAGCAGGAGGGGGAAAGTTCAAGGTTGAGGCCATCTACTCTCAGACAACACCACAGGCTGCATTTCCTGTTTCTTCCACCTTTGCTGATACATCCCGCAGCAGTCATGCTGCCGTCCTCCTCTTCCTGGCCTCTCCTGAGCTCACCACCTCCTCTTACACGAAGTGTTCTGAACTTCTGTTTTGTTACTCCCAGGCCCTGATCAGAATCATTAAGCCTCAGGTTCAGGACCCACAAGGCTTCCTGCAGCAGCACATCCAGAGAAACCTGGAACAGCTAAACAAGATGCTGGGCAGGAGTGCAGACGAGACCATCCTTGTGGTACACCTCATCCTGCGCAGTTTGCTCAAGGAACGGCACCCCGTGTTTGGCCAGAGTAAGCAAAGGGGGCAAAGGCTAAGCTGGACTTAGGGGTCACTTCCCATGGCTCCTGAGTGAGTAAACTAAACTTGAGCTAAGCATGGCAACCTGTAACCCTAGTACTTGGGAATCTGAGGCAGGAGGATTGTTGTGAGTTCGAGACAAGTATGGGTTTCACAGGAAACTCCTTTAATAAACAGAGAGGAGATGGGAGAAAAAGCATGAACTCTTACTGGGGCAAAGAGGCTGCTCTGTTCCTCCATCCATCCACCTACCTAACAAGGACCTCTGCTTCTCGAGACTGTTTACACGCAAGTGCCAACCCACTGTGATGGAGATGATGTGTGTGCAAGAATCGGTCACTGTCATTGCTTCTGCTCTTTACTAAAAATTCCATGGCTGTGCGCTAGCCCCAGAGTTGACAATGCAATGTTTCCATGTACACAGCACACTCAAGACAAAGCAAGCACTGCTCCCTGAGCTGACACTTCTGCTCTAAGCCTCTAAGTCTACTAGGAAAGGCAGTAAATGTCACTGCAGATGACATTATTTGTTTTTTTTAATTTAATTTTATTTTTTTGGTTTTTTTTTCAGTTTTTTGAGACAGGGTTTCTCTGTAGCTTTGGAGCCTGTCCTGGAACTAGCTCTTATAGACCAGGCTGGCCTCATACTCACAGAGATCTCCTGCCTGCACCTCCCGAGTGCTGGGATTAAAGGCGTGCTCCACTACGCCTGACCCACTGTGCTACTTTATAATAAGGCAGTGACACTATAAAGTGCCACCTGCAAACAGAGCACTCCCTCCTCCCTGGGCCTCCCTCCCCAGTCAGCATCACAGGGAATTTGTTCCATGGATTTTAGTTGTCCTGTGATTTTACACAAATGATGGAGTCCTAGAAGGCTCCACCATCTCAGGATCTGCACCACCTTCATGGGTCCTGCCTGCTCTGCCTGCTCTGCCTGCTGGTCTGAGGAGTAGCACCTGGAGTAGCTGATGGTACCACTGGCCTCTGTCACTGCTCCTGGGCTTGTGATTTTTAGGTTCTGTCCTTAGTACTTTTGATCAAATGGCTTTGTTGTGGCAGCAATGGGTCAGAGGACCTATCTGAGGTTGAAATGCTGTCACAACGTGGGAGCAGCAGAGACTGCGTCCAGGACAGTTCACACTCTTAGAGAACTTAGGAAGGGGCTTACTTCCCCCACATAGGACTTTCTATTGGCAGTTATTTCATGCTTACTGTATGCAGGCTGCTATGGCTCTTGTTCTACAGCAACCCACATGTTTTTATTTTATTTGTAGGTGTATTAAATTTTAATGCAGAATTGTCAACCAAAGCATCCAGAAACAGCTGGGAGAAGTATCTTGAAGCTCTTCTTCTACCTGAATTGAAGGTGAGCTGTGACGGTCACTCAGCACTTCTCTAGGATAGGGTAGGGGTCTCCCACATATCTGCAGAGCAATCTTTGCCCATCATCCCTGGGAAAGAGCTGCAGGAGCCTCTACCAAGGTTCAAAGTTCAGTGTCCTCATCCTCCAGCTTGTTTATCGTCACTGTAGATAGCAGCATCTGAGGGTGGGAAGCAGACTTTCTATCCTATAGAGATGTGCTGGGATGCACAGTAGTCGAGGATGAATGACCCTTCTGTCAGAGAGGAGCAATGCACACCACAAATAAAGTGAGGAAAGAAAAGCAACAGGTATGGTCCTCTTAGTCCCCTGTGCACAGGGAGGGAAACCCTACAACAGGTACTGTTGGATTATAGCGGAAACCAGCAATGGGACACTCAAGACAAGGAGGGCAGCCACAGTGAGTTACTAGGTGTCCCAGATGTGTGCAGCAGTGTCTCAGTTGGAGAATTCTGTGTCATTTTCTTCACCCAGCATCTTGACCAAACCTTGGCAGCTGTAAATGCTCTTATCAGCCAAGATGAGCGCATCAGCTCCAACCCCGTGGCCAAAATCATATACAGGGACCCAGCAACCTTCCTGCCTCACTTGCCCCAAAAGAGTGTGGTTCATTGCTCGAAGATTTGGAGCTGCAGGAAGAAGATCACAGTGGAGAACCTGCGGCATATTGTGGAACAGAAAAATGGCAAAGAAACGGTGCCTGTCCTCTGGTTCTTCCTCCAGAAGGTACACGTGATGCCCGGGTGATCTAGCTTTTTCTGTGCAGATGATCCCCAGGACCGAACAAGCTCTGAACCTTTGTTCAGAATATTGGTTCCTAGGGTGGAACTCTGAGCAGCTGCCAGTGCTGTGACTCTAATAGAACATGAACAGCAGGAGACTCAAGGAGAGAGGGAGGTCTTCAGCCCTTGCTTGCAGTCTCAGGCAGTCTGAAGCAGAGTCACATGTAAACTACATACAAGTTGGTCAGTGGTCACCTAAAGAGAACTTGAGGACCAGGGGTCTACTTGGCCACTCAGCAACAATGAAGGTACAGGTCTTGAGCCATGTCTCCTCCTCGTAGCTTGGAGCAGGTGACCTGCAGAGCCTGCTGACTGTAAATATTATTAGTATGTAAAACCTTCCTCCCAACCTGTAGACCTTCTAGGCACAGACTGAAGTGGGGATGTGGGCTGGAAGCAGGGTGGAGAGCTATGAGATGCAGCAATCCTGTCTAAAACCCAGAAACACATGCAGCTCCTGTACCCACTGGGGTCCTCAAGCACAGTGGTCTTTTTGTTTCACTGAGAACCAGTGTTTGCAGCCAGCAAGTGATTCAGAAACTTCTGGTGTTCACAGAAGAAATGTACTCATGTCAACGCTGTGACTTCTCTCGGGTAGTTTTCTTTGGCTGAGGAAGCTGGGGTCCAAAGCTTTGGAACAATAGGCACTACTAACTTTCTCTTCTCTTTATAATTTAATAATGATAACTATTAAACATAATAATAGATACAGATAAAGGGGCCTATGGGACATTTCTACAGATGCACACAGAATGTGCTGGTGAAGCCCCCTTCTTTTGCCAGCCTTTCTACCTATTTCCTCCATCTGCTGCTCCACAGATGGGCTGAGAAAGCAGTTACATGGTCACATCCCTGTCTTTCTGTCTGCATGGAACACCCTGAGGTGGTCCCTGGAGACCAGTGGAGTAGAGCGGTGATTGCCATCCTTCCTCTAAGTCAACTTCCCTTAGCCCGTACATATGAGTGTCTTGTGCTTATCTTTCTGTATCAGACTTATTTCATTTAATAAAGTGACCTCCTGGAGCGGGAGAGATGCTTCAGTCATTGAGAGCACTGACTGTTCTTCCACAGGACTTGAGTTTAATTCCCAGCACCCATATAGTGGCTCACAATCATCTATAGTGGGATCTGATGCCCTCTACTGGTGGTGCAGACAGCCATGCACAGAGCATTCATATACATAAAATACATAAATCTTAAAAACAAATAAATGTAAAGTGACGTCTATGCCAACTGTATCCATTTTTGTGCCAATGGCAGGACTGTATCCATCCTATGCTCTGAGGCTGCCTGTCTGCCTCTGAGACATACACCACACATTCTCTGCCCATTCGTCTACTGACAGGCATGTAGGCTGAGGTTGTCTTAGCTGTTGTGTGTGCTCATGTGACCTCATTTCTGTGAGTGCAGAACCGAAAGAAAGGATGGATTGTATGGTGATTAACATTTAATTTTTGAGGACGCCCCATACTTTTTGCCATGATACCTGTTCATATTTACATTCTACTAGCAATGCTAATCCCTTTTCTGCACATCCTGGCCAGCATCTGTCCCTTGCTGTTTTCTCACTCACCTGCTGACTGGGTGAGACGGTATTCCATCTGACTGGTGCATTTGGATTCCTGTCCAGAAACCACTCCTTACCCAGCATGTTTTTCTGTTTCTTCTGGCAGTTTTGGGTCCTGCAGTTAGGTATTTGGTCCAACCTGGGCTGATGTTTTACTGGATGAGACAGGATGCAGTCTTCAAGGCAGCTCTGTCCCATTGGATTTTGGCACATGGGTTTGGCTCTGGGTGGGCTGTGTGTAGAACAGTATAACCCTGCAAGCCATTTGTGGGTTTGTAGTGAAAGAATGGGGTGGCCCGTACTTGTATTTAATTCTAGGGTACATCCCTATGTAAGATGAAACACTGACCAGATAGGATCAGCAGCACCAATCGCGCACAAAGAATACGTGCCGACAGCATTTCTTAGATTGATGAGAGGCATCACTATTACCCATCTTCCTTTCTGCAGGAACCAGAACTGAGGTTGGTGAAATTCTTGCCTGAGATTTTGGCCTTGCAAAGAGATCTAGTGAAACGATTCCAGAACATTTCAGAAGCAGAGTACGGTTCCATTCGAGGTTTTATTAGCAGTCACCAATCAGGTATGATTCTGCCCAAGCTCTAAGAAGAAATGAGGACCCTCTGTGTTTACAGAGGAAGGGACGAGGGCTCGGTTACCGGTGCCATGTGTCTTGAGCTTTCACCATGAGGTGAGGAGACACAAATTCCAGTCAGCTCAGCTGCAGCAGGACAGCACAGAATTGGTTCTATCCAGAGATCAGAGCTTGTACTGTGTGGATCAGAACTTGGCTGTACTGTTGTCACGGTTCTCACCAAATGCTTTACTCAACAGATGGGCTGAGAATGCTGTACCACGATCGGATCACTGTCTTTCTTTCCACCTGGAATGCGCTGAGGCGGTCACTGGAGACCAATGGTGAGTGTCCTCCTCCCCCAGCAGAGTGTCACACAGGATGTGCTGTGCGCACAATGCTCTGCATGGAGCTTGGCCTGTTACACCAGCACCACACAGGCTCACTAGGTGTCTCCATTTGGAGGCTGTCTTAGTTAGAGTGACAACTGCTCTGATGAAAAGGGATGATAAAAGCAAGTTGAGGCAAAAAGGGTTCACATGGTTTATTTCTTCCTCAGCACTGCTCATCATCAAAGGAAGTCAGGACAGGAACTTAAGCAGGGCAGAGACCCAGAGGCAGAAGCTGATGCAGAGGCCATGGAGGGCTGCTGCTTTATTGACTTGCTCCCCACAGCTTCCTCGGTCTTCTTTCTTATTCAATCCAGGACAACCAGACCAAATATGGCAACACCCACAATTGGCTGGGCCCTTCTCCATCAATCACTAATTAAGAAAATGGCCTACAGCTGGATCTTATGGAGGCATTTTCTTAATTGAGGTTTCCTCTTGGAATCAGCTGGTATCAAGTTGACATAAGACTAGCCAGTGCAGCATCTGAGAAGTGTGATGGCATTAGAGCCTCCCTCTTCTTGAATCCAAAAACTGGGTTTCAAGAGTGCTGGGATCACTGAAAACTTGCCAGCACATTTGTTAGAGGCAAGACCTTAATACCAGGTCCTTGAAGTGTGTCAGCTGGTGGGACCGTGTCTGTGTGCCTCTTTCCCTCACCTTGATCAAACAGCATGGAGCAAAACCTACCTGGCTGCTAAGGAATAACCCTGTCATTTCCAGGTGAGATCAAGCTACCAAATGATTACTGCAGCTCCGACTTGGATCTGGATGCCGAATTTGAGGTCATCCTTCCACGGCGAAGGGGCCTGGGCCTCTGTGCAACTGCCTTGGTCAGCTACTTGATTAGCCTGCACAATCAAATGGTCAACGCGGTGCAGAAGTTCTCCACGGAAAACAGCAGGTGTGTGTCCAAGTCAACAGAACTTGGTGCTTGTCCAGCCCTAGGCTCCTGAGCCCCTGCCAACTTCTGCTCTTCCATGGCAGACGCTCCCATAGCCGCTCTCTCCAGAGTCCTCCACAGACATACAGCTTTCCCCTGCTCAGATCACAGAGCCCGAAGCAGGGGTGTCTACATGTGTCTGCTTTTGATATCAATCATGTGTCTTGTGTCCCTCAGCTATTCTATAGACACCTCTGAGGTTACTGACCTGCATGTCATCCACTACGATATGGAACGGGACCTGATTCCACTGATTGTCTCCAACTGCCAGTACCAAGTGCAGCAAGGTGGAGAAACCTCACAAGAGTTTGACCTAGAGAAGATCCAGCGGCAGATCAGCAGCCGCTTCCTCCAGGGCAAGCCCAGGCTGACCCTCCAGGTAGGCTGAGCCTGCTGCTAATTATATGCTTGGTTTGTCTGTCATGAATAAGTGATCCTTATTCATGTTTTAAGGGACAGCACGGTGCACTATGCCAGTCACAGTCTTATCTGCTTCATTTCCTTGCCACCCAAAGCATGCATGGTCACAGCTCCATCAGCCTACCCGCTGTGGTGATCTCAAGGCCTTTGGTACCACCCACTGAAACTCAGTCTCCCAAAGGCATCCTCTGGTCTCAGTGGACTTAGCATTTAGTTTTTCTCACATAATTAAGGACATCACCAAAGAACTCTGCCACTGTTGCACCGGTCCTCAGCATTCTGTGCCCAGGTACCAGTGTGCCTTCTGTGTGTCCTCATCCATTAACTGCCACCGCCTCTCATTTTGGCTATCTATCCTCTATCCCTGGATCATCTCTGTATTTGATACCCAGCATGGCTTCCTACTGCCTCCCTTCACCTGGCACAGAAGGCCCTATGACCTGGCTCCAGCTCAGATTTCCAGTTACCTTAACTCAATTAATTGCCTGCCCTCAGACATAGGATTCCTGCCATCCAAGGAACACAGTGGCAGAGCCACATCTCTGTTTCTTCATCTGAAGAGCTGGTGATCCAGTCTAGTCAGATACATTACTCTTGTACGTTTATTCGTGTCCACAGACATCCATTAGTTCACCGTGAAGCCTGCAGTTAGGCTGTGACTTGGAGTGTAGAGTATTTCTGATTCACTCTGACAGCCGTGCTGTGCAGAAGAGTGACCTCCTTGTCCGATCTCTAGACTTAACAGTTACTGAAGAGCTGGTAAATGAGCTGTCCTCCTGCGCATGTTCCTCTTGGGGCCCCATGCATACTCAGTGTCGTGCACCATCTATGTAGCAGTATCTCTGAGGCCATTGCAACAAGGCTGGCACCTGCTGTGTCACTGCTTCCAAAGACAGTGTCTTCAGCAGACTTCCTGCAGCAATGCTGCCTTTCCCAGGAATGCCCTGAGTAGCGGGGTCCCACTGCTGAGTTACTGGGGGTCCACTGTGGATTTCACCTCTAAGAACCTTTCTCTCCCAATTTAGGGAATACCCACCCTGGTGTACAGACATGACTGGAACTACGAGCATCTCTTCATGACCATCAAGAACAAAACAGCACAGGTGCTCTTGACAACCCCTGTCCTTCTCTGGGAGGCTCTATCCACTCCAGATAGCTCCAGCCTCATCCTGTGTCTACTGTGAGCACTAGCGGCTCAGTGTCTTTTGAAGAACCCCAGGACTCCTGTAAGCCGGGCTTACTACACAGGAAGCAGGACAGCAGTTCACTGAGCTTTCTTATTCAGTTTAAATGCAGTCATTCTGAGGAGCGGATTTCTAGTAACATATCACTGCTGTGTGCGCTGAGGATAAACAGCCAGAGAACTTAAATGTGTCCCTGCTCGTTCCTAGCAAGTCTGAGAGGAAGCTGAATGGCTGTGTCCCCTCATAGGATTGTTACTGTTTTGTTGATTTTGTTTGTTTTTCGAGGCAGGGTTCCTTTGTACAGGCTTAGCTGTGCTGGAACTAGCTTTGTAGACCAGGCTAGCCTCAAATTCACAGAGATCCGTCTACCTCTACTTCCCGAGTGCTGGGATTAAATGTGTGCACAGGCACCTCCTGGCTATAGGATTTGTCTGAGGCTCAGTGAGTTTGCCTCCATTACTGTGGAGTCTGTAGTGCTGCCTGCACTTAGTGTGCACTAAGAATCAGCCATGTGCTTTCTACGCAGCCTGTCCCAGCTCTGTCCTCTTCCCTGTTGGTGAGAAACAAGAGGTCAACCACAACCCTAACCTTGCATTTTGTTCCCCAGAGCCCACTCACCAACTCAGCCATCAGTGCCATCAGAGGACAGCTACAGTCCTACAGTGATGCCTGTGAAGCCCTGTCTGTCGTAGAAGTCACCCTGGGTTTCCTGAGCACAGCTGGTGGGGATCCTGGCATGGACCTGAATGTGTACATTCAAGATGTCCTACAGATGGGCGATCAGACAGCGCTGATCTTAAAGGTAAGCAACAGAACAGAGCCTGCAGGAATATCCCAGGAATCCCTGTACTCTGGAGGATGAGGCAGGAAGATTGCCAGGTCCAGGTCAGCCTGGGCTACAGAGTGAGTTCCAAGCCATATTAAACTACTGAGCAAGACCTCAAAACAGAGAGGGGGAGTCCTATTGGAAGGCGTTGCATGGGAAATCACATGACCCTCCCCAGAAGCTCCGGATTCCTACCTAATTGCACCATGCATCCATGTCAGAACCCCAGAATGGGGAACATCAAGAATGTTCCTCACACAGCCAGTCCAGCATGCACACAGCACAGTCGAGGAGACTGACCATCTAGGCTGCCACCATCTGTGAGCAGTGCAGATCTGCACGATGTGTGATGTCACGACTCTCTGCAGCAGAATTTAGAGACTGTGAGGGATGGGTCAGCTCATTTGTGGATGTGACTGTCTCATGACAAGGAAAACAGAATGGGCTCAAGACAGAAGTGGGGGAACATGCCTATGGTGTGCACTTAGACTCCTTGGTGCACAGTGGTGACACATTGGGACTTTGGCCTTCCACGGAGGTTCTGCTTCACTTTCAGGCCCTAAACAGATGTCAGCTGAGACACGTCATTTCCCTCTGGCAGCTCCTATCTGCACATAAGTCAGAACAGCGGCTGCGACTGAACAAAGTGAGTTCCATCTCTGCTTTCCGCTGCGGAGGGAGCAGCGAGCACCCAGGTCTTCTGAGGTCTTACTGTACCACTTGTTGATCCTTCAGGAGCCGTTTCGGGAAATTGATGTCAAGTACAAAGAGGACCTCAGTCTGCAGCATGCAAGGCTCCTCAGCACATTCCTGAATGAGGCAGGCTTGGACACCTTCCTCCTGGAGCTCCATGAGATGATCATGCTGAAACTCAGAGGCTCCCAGGCTGAGAGCGGCTTCAACCCCAATTGGAGGTATGGCCTTGTACAGCTGCTGGCAGAATGCCCTGTTGTCCAGTGGCTTCCCCTAGACTTGAAGATTCTCCTAACTTATCCAAGACGCTTCTCCTGCTAATTTTCCATGCCTTTGCTATTTTGTACCTTTGGTTTGGTTTTCAGATTTTTAAGACAAGATTTCTCTGGGTAGCTCTGGGTGTTCTAGAACGCTAGAGGTTTGTAGACCAGGCTAGCCCCAAACTCAGAGATCCATGTGCCTCTGCCTACAGAGAGCTGGGATTGGAGTGTGTGTCCCCCCCATACAAGGCTTTTTTGGTTTTAATTTCTTGAGTTCTCTCTTTGATTTTAGTCCCTTGTGATTAAAACAAAGCAGGAGGTTCCCGAAATGTCCATCAGGTTTGCTTGTTGCACACGCATGGGGCCTTGTGTTTAGATCCCTGGAACCCATATTAAAATCTGGGTGTGGCTGCCCATGCGTGCGGCTCCAGCACTGGGATGGGAGGGGAAGACAGGAGGACCCTGGGAACTTGCTGAAAAAAAAGTAAGTTCCAGGCTCAGTAAGAGACCCTGTCTCAAGAAATTAAGGCGGGAAGTGATAGAGTAAGATACACAATGCCATCCTCTCACCACTGAATACACATGCACAGACATGTGCACACATATAAATACCACACACACAAAAGGCAGGCAAACAGGAAGGAAGGCTGGGATGTAGCTCATTGGAAGAGTGTTTGCCTAGGATGCACAGAGCCCTGGGTTCATTCCTCAGTGCTACAGAGATGGAGCATGGTAATAGACACATACAATCCTGGCACTCGGGAGTTATAAGCAGAAAAATCAGACGTTCAAGATCATTGTCAGCTACACAGCAAGTTTGGGGCCAATGTGGACCACATGGAAACTACAAACTCATATATTCCCTTTATATCAAGTAGTCTTAGTATGTCACACAAAGGTTCACTCTAGAGTTGGTAAAAAACCACACCAGTGTATACAGGCTACAAAACACACTGAGCCATCTGTTCCAAGTATGTCAATATAACGGTCCAACACCAGTGTCTCCTTTTATCTGACCCCCCTGATTTAGAGGCACTTAGTAGCTGGGCACATTTTGCACTCATCATCTATTTGTGAAGATGCCCTTTATCGTTTTTGCTTAACTGGGGGCTGTTTATCTCTATTAAATTTTTATTGTATGTGTGCTGTTTTGCCTGCATATGAGCCGGTGCACCTCTTTAATGCCTGATTCCCTGGGGAGGTCAGAGGATTCTGATCCCCTGGAACTGACGTAACAGAGATGTTACAAACTCTCTCTTATTCCTTGTTTTCACAGCCTCAGGGATACTCTAGTGAGTTACATGGAGACTAAAGACAGTGATGTCCTCCCAGAAGTGGAATCCCAGTTCCCAGAGGAGATCCTCATGTCCAGTTGCATCTCAGTGTGGAAAGCTGCTGCCACACGAAAAGAGGACCGGCAGGCGAGGTAGAGCAGCTCAGCCTTCAAACCTGGCTGGAGAGGAAGGTCCTCCCCACCTCCCCTCATAGCTCCCCACACAGGCTGTGCCCCTGCGTGAAGAAAAGTGGGGGCACCGCACTGGATTCAAGGCTTACACACACCATACAAGAGGACGGCTTTTAGAGAACCAAGCTGTTTCTGGAACACACGCCTATTCCAAAACTTCCTCGTGTATGATGATACGAAATTGCCAATCAACTGCCTCTTAACATTCCAGAAGAAACTAAAGAGAATCATAGTCAGGTCATAACCAATACTGACCCTCTGAAGACTGCCAGCCTCTCCCCTCATAGTTCATGGCCACTACTTTACCGCATAGAGAGAGGGGCAGTCATTTCTTCCTATTCTATTATATATTACAAAAACAAATTTATTCTTTCTGTACATGTACAGGAATAAATGTACATATGTAATATATACAAAAAGAAAACATTTATTTTTCTTTCTGTACATTTATTCTTCCTTCCAGCCCCTTAAGTTTTGAGCGCTACACACGTATTTCTTGGTTTCTAAGATGTGTGAAAATTGCCACACTAGCACAAGGAAATCCAAGGTGCTTGTACAAGCTGTAAGGCCACATGAACAAGACCTAACGCTGACCCCACCATGAGCCACTGTCAAATTGCAAAGGGTCAAAGCCAAACACTCACTGAGAACACTGGACTGGGGCAAAGGATGGTGAACGAACTGGAGAGCAGGGACGATGGTGGCTGCTGGAGCACTTGCCCCCCCCCCATACACAGCGTCCTGGGTTCTCTCCCCAGCACTGCAAACGGGAAAGGGGACAAGGGAAAATGTGTTACAAGCCTTGGCCAGAGGTATCTGAGGGCTGGGACTATGGCAAACATGGTGCCCTGAAGTTCACTTGCTAGCACGGTTGAAATGAAAGCTATTCGAGGGATACTGTGGAGAGTTACTGACTGTAGCTGTCCAATATGCATTCAACAAGATCTGAGCTTCCCTGAGCACAAACCAGTTAAGAGAAGGCAGGAAAAGAGCCCACCCTGATCTCGTGCTGTCTTTCCCACTGGACGTGATGTCTCTTTGTGTCACAGTCCGCTCTGCTTCCCCTGATCCCTCTGGACTAATCCTATTCCTGGCGCGCACCACGTAAGAACAGCCAGTGTTCACAAGCTGGAAGTCATTTCTTTCACAGAGACAGTAACTTGAACTCGAGGGCCCATATACTCTGCAGAAATACAGACTGGTAGTCAGGAGCACATCCATGGGCACAGCACCACCATCAAAGGTGAATCTGAACCACGCCCTGTTCTGAGCAGACCTGCAGTAACTCATGTCAGACTGTTCACAGTGACAGTGATAATCTTACTCCAAACTATGAAGTGCACCTGTCCCCAGATGTCTGCATTCCACGTTTCCTGCTGAATGCATGTGTCAGGGTACAGGGTTCACTGAATTTCCCAACTTGGCCTTGGATCTCCATTGATACCTCATATTGGGGCTTAACTCGCCCTGGTCATCAGAGGGCAGCTGAGCCCCACACTGTTTCTTGCTGTGAAGGCCTTTTTTGGCTTTGACCTAGCTAGGCATTTTTTTGTCATGAAGAATTTTAATTAAAATGTTTCATTTTGTATGCTATACTATGCTTAACTGTCTATGTATGTCTGTGCACAAAATACACAGATGCAGCCCTGTCAAAAGTGAACTGCCCTATTTTTGTCAGACCCATTTTAATAAACTTGAGCTTTACTGCTGAGAGTCCTTCTTGGGCCGGGAAGATGGCTCAGTGAGGAAGGGCACTCGCTGCCACGCCTGATGACTTCAGCTGGGACCTGGGTCAGAGAAGGAAGGAACTGGCTAACTTCGGGTTGTACACACACACACACATACACACACACACACACACACACACACACACACACACACACACGAATTTTTGAATGTTTCAATTCCTGAGTGCAGAGTTTACATCTACAACACACAGACCTTGGCCAGGCTTTTCGAAATGGTTTTGGGTTTCTGTGAATTTCCCCTGCTGCAGTATCCAGTAGGGTTCAGAACAGAAAACCTACAGTCTAGGACATGGGCAATATTTTTTCCTCAGAGTAAAAGCACTGCAGGACTCTTGTTTATGGCAGAGACCGCGCTGCTGTACTGGTCTCAGAGCATTCTGCTAGAGGAAACCTCACTGGACAGCTACCAGAAAATGGAGATGAGCCCTGACTTCAATGAATCGGGCTTTGGATGAGGAAGATCCATCAGGAATAGGAAATAAGGGCAGGAAAGGAGAAGTAGTTCAGATTCTGTGCCTTCCCTAAGCCATGCTAGGATTTGCCATTTGTTAAATGAAATAGCCATGAGCTACTTCAGCTAAGAGGAAAATTCCAGTGTTCTTACCTCGAAGAGAACTCGAGTGACCCAAGTCTGGGTGTCCCCAGTACACCAGTGGATGAGTAGGAACACTGTAAATGGAGACTAGTCATTGGTTTCCTGGCTGCCCAGACCCAAATAATTATACAGAAACTATAGCAATTAGAACAGTGCTTGTCTAATGGTTCAAGTGTATTCCTAGCTAGTTACTTAATTCCTAGCTATTTAATCTTAATTCTTAGCTAGTTAATCATATATTAATCAATTTCCATTCATTTATGTATTGCCATGATTGTCTACCAGTAAGATTCCAGCATCCTTCTACTTAGGCTGCTACGTGGTGTCTCTTTGACTCTGCCTTCTTTCTTTCTCTCTCTCAAGATTTCTCGTCTGACTTTACTCTGCTAAGCCATTGGCTGAAACAGCTTTATTCACTAGCTGAAAAAAAGTAACACATATACAGAAACATCCTGCATCAGAACATCTCTCATGTGACCCTAGACAGACGTGAGCAAATATCTATTTACCCCAGAAGAGACACTGAGAAAAGACCACAGAAATTACTGCAAACATGTCTACCTTAGGGACAGATGCATGGGTGACTCATGACGCATGGCTGCATCACTGCAATGCTCAACCAGGCTTGAGAAACAAGTTATCAAAGCCCTACACCCCAAGGCTCACAGCTGTCTAAACAAGTGTCTGTTCCCCCAGGATTTGCATATATAACCTCGGGGACAAGTCTTGGAACTCTGTGTGCTTGAGAGCCCAGTGAGTTTCCCCTAAGCCCCCAGTGCCCTCCAGAAGCCAGTTAGGAGGGAACAGCTCCACAACAGGTGGATAACGTGTTGAAGGTCAGGCTGCAGAACCAGCTGAGCCCAGAGGGGTGCTCAGTGGGCAGGAGACCCAGGGCCCTGCGTTCTATACCAAGCAGTGAATAACATCTGTATTGCTTTCTGCACTTTCTGCTCCCTTAGCTTGCTAAGTAAGCCTGGGTGCGAGCATTCAGGATCCACACACAACTAGAAAAGGAGCACGAGGAATGCACCTTTCTCCAGACAGCAATGCTGGTAACTCACACCCTCTCTGTAGGCACACTGCACAGCACACTAGTGTTCATCTGGGCTAGAGTGGGAGGGGGAGGGCGCAGCCCCTACAGCAGAGGGGGGGGGCAGGGCGCAGCCCCTACAGCAGAGGGGGGGGCAGGGCGTAGCCCCTACAGCAGAGGGGGGGCCAGGGTGCAGCCCCCACAGCAGAGGCGGGGCAGGGCGCAGCACCTACAGCGGGGGAGGGCAGGGCGCAGCCCCTACAGCAGAGGGGGGGACAGGACGCAGCCTCTACAGCAGTCTCTTGCTCAGGTGCTGCTCCTGCTGGGCTTCCTTCCCAGGCAGAGGGAGAAAGATCAGTGCTCCTTTCAGCCAGCACCTCAGCCATGACTTCCACAGAACCCACAGCTGCTGCCCCATCTCCACCGGCTTGAGTGGTTCCCAAACACCAAACGCTTTCCCCGGCCACTCTAACGAAGCCAGGCTGGCTTACCTGAGAACTGGTGCTGGCCCTCCTGTCTGCCAGCTCCATGACGACAGGCCTGCCACTTGACCTCTTCACACTGCAGTTTCCGCCTCTGCAAAATGCCTTCCGTTTCTGTGGGAAGAGAACACAGGGTAGGTAAATAAACACCGTGCCTGTGCTCAGTGAGTCTGGAGGAACCGGGCTTTCTCTCTCCTGGAAACCACTAACTTTCAAGGTCCTGCCAGTTGTGTTACAGGAAGCCTTTCCCCAACCACAGACTCAAGTTTGGTCTAACCTCGTCTTCTCTATTTCCCTCGTGAAAAGTATCTTCAGACTACACAACTTAGGTGTACACGTCTGAACTCCCCTGGTGACGGTCAGCCCATGTCACCCCGACCTCAGCTACTGCCTCACACACCCACCGCACTCCTACCCTGGCACATTTGTGCCTGTTTTCCCCTCTGCCTGTCACACTCAATCCCTCTCCTTTGATGAATTCTGGTCCTCTCATCCCCCACTACCCTCTCTCATCCCTTCCTCCCCGACTGAAACCAGTCTCCCCAGCAAGTCTTCTACTTCCCCATGTCTTTTGTGTGTGGCTGCTTGCATGAGCAGGGGTGGGAGGTTATTTATTGAAACACGGGCAAGTTAACAGTGGCCACGCCACTGAAGAAAGTGGCAATCCATGCCCAAGTTCACGGAGGAGTGGGGCAACCTTCAGGTGCCCTAAGTATCATTTCACACAGCCACCCTCACCTACAGCTCAAAGTCCTCTTCCCATGTGTATTTACTATTTTCCCGCACACCAACACAGCACAATGGCAATACCCTCACATCTTCTTGTTCCCAACTCATCACCAGCATTTACCACAAAGCAGAAAGAGCAAGAAGGAAGCACTGATCTAAGAAATAAAACAGGAACTGTTTATTTCCAAAGGAAGTGCCTTAGATTTGCTCAGGTTTACCAGACCATAACTAAGCAAGAAGATCCAAGCCCAGCCCTTCCAGCTGGGGCCTGCTTACATAGGCTCTTTTAACTTGTCTTAAGGTAAAAACAAAACTGCAGTCTAGAGCCGGAGAGATGGTTCAGTAACTAAAAGTGTGCACTGCTGTTTCACAGGACCCAAGTTCAATTCCTAGCACCCATGCCAGGAGGCTCACAGTCTCCTGTGACTCCAGCTCCAGGGCTCTAGCTCCCCTGACTGCCACAGACACCTGCACTCATGGCACAGACTTACACAAATAAAAATAAATCTTTAAAAATCTCCAGTCTGCTGAGCTCATATCATGAAGAGGAGGGACACACATTACATAAGGTTCTGTGTCCTGAACCAACAGAATGGGCATTTGGATGAAAGACTGTAACAGACACAGGAAGGTTGTACCCTTAAGTGGCCATCCAGTGAGGAATTAATGGGGCAGAGAACTGAGGTTAGGAATAGAAAAACTACAGTTCTGCACCAAATCGTCAGGCATTGGGTTTGTTTTGGGTGGACTCCCTGGGGTGGCTACTCTTGGTATTCATCTTGACTCTATCTGGAATCAACTAAAATCCAGGCAGCTGGGCAGACGTGTGAGGGACTTCCTTGATTGGATGTGGATGATCCAAGGTCCCGAGTCCCATCCTAAATCTGGACCACACCTTCTGGTGACAGTCTACATAAAAGTACAGGGAAGGAGGGAGCTATTGCTTTTGCCTGCTAACCCTCACTCTCCATGGTAAGTTCTGAATCTCCTTTGTGTATTTTCATTTTATCTGTTCTGTTCCCCTAGAGAACCCTGACTAATTCGCACCCTGGTCTGGGTCAGCTATTTGTGCCAACTCTGGTACAGGACTTCCCTTGCTGTTCTCAGAGACCCCTGTAAGCCCTGCCCCTAGTGACCTCCTGAGGCCAGGCTCCTTCCCTGACTGGTCTGGTCTGACCCCTCCAGAGGAAGAGCCTAAGGAGTTCCAAAGGTCAGGCCCCTCCCCAGTCTTCTCTTACAGCCATTCCCAGCTCCTCTAGGGGAGAGGGGTTAGGCCCCTCCCTACAGAAAAGTAAAAATACAACCAATCCCTGATCTGTCACCAAAATCGTGATAGCCTCCCATGCCCCCAGAAACCCCTTATAAACCCTGTCTTCTGCTCATTTCTCTGTTGCTTTTTACCGGAGCAGAGGCAGCTGCCCTCCTGAGTTTTCTTCCCTTCCCAATAAATCTCTTACATGAGATTAGTTGTATAGTGTGACTCTGTGGTATTCTTTGGCTCCTGAAAGCCCAGGCTACCCCACTACAAGTGTTATAGTTCTGCTCAGTCGCCCCCCCCCATGCCTGTCGCTGTGGTTCCCTAAAACAGAGTTAAACACTTGCATTGGGGCGTGCCCTCCCCACTGGGGCAGTCATTTCCCCCTCAGACTTGTCTGCAGGAGCATTTTATGTATTTAATTTGTTTTTTTCAAGACAGGGTTTCCCTGAGTAGCCCTGGCTGTCCTGGAACTCACTCTGTAAATCAGGCTGGTCTGAACTCAAGAGATCCCCCTGCTTCTGCCTCCCCAGCGCTGGAATTAAAGGTGTGCGCCACCCTGGCCCGCGAGCCCCGCGTTCCCTGGTCTTTTGAATTGTTATTTCGGCCTGAGGGCGCCTCACAGCCGACACAGCTGGGGAGAATCTACTAGCAAAGGTGTCCCCTCTTCCTTTACTCTAAAGGTTGCAGAGAGGCTGTCTGTTCCGCAAGCTGTGCCCGGGCGCAAGTGCGGACCTGATGCAGAGGAACCGCGGCCCCGGGCTCAGGGTGTGCGAGGAACGCGGCTGCTCGCTGATCCTCAGAGTGCGGCCAACGCTGCCCGGTGCCCTGGAGGCCGGAGGCGCGGAGAACGCAGCACGAGCGCGCATTTCCGAAACTCAGCGGCGACCACGGACGGGACAGCGGCCTGGGGCGTCTCGACGGCCAGCGCTGAGGAAACAGCGGCCCCTCGCGGCGGCCACCACAGTTGACGCGACGAACGCGGCGACGAAGGCTAACGGCTCCGCGCTGGGCGCTCGGGAAGTGACGTCACGACAGGCTCCGGGGCCCAACCATGGCGCTCGAGGCCGCGGCACGGCCGCCAGAGGAAACCCTGTTGCTCTGGGAACGGTAATTGGGTCGGGTCCCGCAGTAGTCACGCGGGTGGCTTCTCTAATGGCTTTCCGGCCTCACAGCCCCTGTGCAGCTGTGAAACCCAACACCGGGGCTGCACCGCAGGCCTGGCCCGGCCCGGGCTGCCGGAAGTTGCCTCCTGCCTTGTGGGCGCGGCCCGCGTTTCCGGTCCGCACGTCGGGTCGCGGAGCGCTTTCCCCCTTTCATACTGGCTTGATGGCCAGAAAGGAGATTGGGGTGGACTGGAGGGAGATGCTCCGAGGGTCGGGATGTCCCGAGGGCCCTGAGCCCGTTTCGATGTTTGTGCCCCGCTAGGGAACAAGCCCGGCTGAAGACGCGCGTGGTGGCCCGGGACACGGAGGCCTGGCAGCGGGACCCCACCTTCTCGGGCCTGCAGAGGGTCGGGGGCGTGGACGTGTCCTTCGTAAACGGGGAGAGCTCCCGGGCCTGCGCTTCCCTCGTGGTGCTGAGCTACCCAGAGCTCAAGGTAACCGCACTCGTAGGCTGCGCGCCCAAGGGGACTGGATCCCGAGACAGCGATCAGAGCCTGGGTGCAATTTTGTAAAAGTTTTCTTCTCCACCCCCGCGCCCTGTGAGTTTTTTAGAATCTTTTTAAATTTTTGATGCTAAAGCCGACGCAGGACCTCGAACATGCTAAGGGATCAATACACTGCCTTTTCATTTATAGAATTTAATGTATAGGTTGCAGTGTATTTTTAAAAGGCTAAAACCTCAGGAAATAGTGTAACTTTGAAGAATCAGTGGACAGAGGGTTGGTGGGATGGTCAGCAGCTAAGAGGGAACACTGTTCTAGTAGAGGATCCAGGTTCATTTCCAGTTCCCACATCGGGCTGCCCCCAACTACACTTAACTCCAGCTCCAGAAGATCTGAACTGACTTCTGGCCCCTGTGGGCTCCAGCATGTTTGTGGTGTATACAAACTCCCACAGGCCCACACATATCTACACAAATAAAAACATTTCTTGAGGATCAACAGTCAATTCTAAGTCTGGGTGTCCTGGGTTGCTCACCTCAGTGGCCCACAGCACGCACCACAGGTTGCCCAAGCAGGAAGTCTCAGCCTTCCTATGATGAAGGAGGCTCGTTAGAGTAAGTACTGTCTAAACTGGGCTCTTCAGGAAGTTGGAGTCGGCCAGGTGAGGACCACTCTAGGAGAGCAGGCATGAAAGGCCATCGGAACCCTGCTGGGGGACTTAAAGCTATGAGGAATAGCATTTAGGAGTGACTGAGAGCCGTGGTGGAAGGTGCACAAACAGGGTCACATCAAGCAGGGAACAGCGCAAAACAGGCCTCAACGTCCCATTAGCAAATGTGAACTTTATTAGCCTTCATCCGACAACACTAGAGTTGTGTCTCTGTGTCCTTTGACAGTCTCTGCCTGATAGACCAGAACACGTCAGGCTGGGTAGCGTGTAAACAAGAGTGTTTCTCAGAGTTGTGAAGGCCGTAAGTTCTAGATCAGGGAATCAAGTGAGACTGAGGTCTCATGAGACTTCTGGATTCTGTGTCCTCCCAATGCTCCCCACTTAATTCAGTCACCTTGTAGGTTAAATTTTAAAACCATAGCAACCCTGACCCTCTCAGCTCCGACATACCGAAGTGAACTTAGCCTTTCCCCTCTCCAGAGTGTAAATTCTGATGCCAGGACTTGCCCTGGTATATAGAAGACACTCAGATCCTCTCTACATAGATCATGTGTTTATACACACATGAGCAGTCAGCCTGTGGTTTATCAGATTCTGTCTACATAGATCATGTGTATGCACACATGAGCAGTCAGCCTGTGGTTCATCCACACTCAGCATCTCAGGAAGCCTTGGTTACACCCCAGCCTTAGCCATCCCATCACCTCTCCTCCAGAAGCCCTAGACACTTCCTGACTCTGGCTTTGTGCCTTCAGCCCTGATGGCCTCTAAGTCCATCTCAACACAAATGCAGAGTGCCTACTGCCCTTGGAGTAGGGTGTGTAGTGAGGAGGACCTGGGGCTCATGTCCCTGTGGGTCCCTGACTGTTCTCTAAGAGTGCAGGGTAAGAACAGAGACACCAGCACTAGGCAGCTCCTGTGGATACTCTGGGTCTGCTGTCCCCACTCTACCCCTTGGGCCTCTTTTTCTTCCCCTCTGACCTTGTGAGAGGGATCGTCCTGGTTAGTTTTTATTGTCACCTGGAAGAGGATGCTTTGGTAGAACTGCTTCAATCAGATTGACCTATGGCCATGTCTGTAAGAGATTGCCTTGACGGATTATTGAGGTGAGGGACCAGCCCACTGTGGGCAGCACTGTCCCTAGGCAGATGGGCCTAGACTGGAAAGAGCTGAATGA
Source organism: Myodes glareolus (assembly GCF_982192425.1). Taxonomy (NCBI): domain Eukaryota; kingdom Metazoa; phylum Chordata; class Mammalia; order Rodentia; family Cricetidae; genus Myodes; species Myodes glareolus. The sequence continues at coordinate 2,647,257 of NC_142034.1, read as the reverse complement.
GCAAGGAAGCAGCATCCTCCATGATTCTGCTTCAGTTCACCTTGAGTTCCCACTCTGACTTCCCTCAGTGGTGGACTGTGACTTGAAGGTGTAAGGTGAAATCAGCCCTTTGCTCCCCAAGTTGCTTCGAGCGGAGCATTTTATCAGAGCAACAGAAGGCGATGGTACTAATGCCAACCCTTAATGTGTATAAGTTGTGTGGGAAGCAGTTGGCACAGAACCCCATCTTCAACTCTCCCCCTGCAGACTTCAGCACCCTGACTCGAGCCCTAAGCCCTGTTCAGGGCACATGCTGTCATGTTTGCCTCCTGTGTGGAGCCCACCAGGCAGGGTTCCAGCTCCCCTTCTGAGGGTTCTGGGGCAGTGGTATTCCACAGATGTGTTGTAACCCAGCGCTGAGCAGAGCCCCTGCGTCTGGGCGTCCAGTTAGCATTTGCTTCTTGTAGCCTTAAGTCAGGGAAGGGTATTGGAAGAGTGTGGCCTGGTGGTTCCCAGTTGCTTGACCATGACTCACCTGGAAGTGTGTGGAGCTGTTGATTGCATAGACACGCTCCTAAAGGATGTAGATCCATGGTTACCTGAGCATATCAGTTACTTAGATATGACAGAACCACTTATGGATTTATTTTGCTCAGGGTTTGAGATTCAGTCCCCTGTGGCAGGCGCATGATGCTTGCTCACAGTAATAAAGAAGCAGAGAAAATGTAACATTGCTGCTTAGCGCTGGCTCTCTATTCAGTTCCAGACCCAGACCGTGGAATGGTGCTGCCCACTTTCAGGGTGGGTCATTCTTCGTGAGTTGCTCCTCACCGAAAACATTCTCACAGATATACCCAGAGGTTGTCTCCTGCATGATATTTTATTATTATATGTGTATTTTGTCTATGTGTATGTCTGTGAACTATGTGCACCCCTGATGTTCACGGAGGCCTGACGTCCATGGAAGCCAGAAGAGGGTATTTGATTCCTGAAACTGGAGTATATTATAGAACATTGTGGTTGTTCTATAAGACAGTTTTGAGCCTCCGTGTGGGTGCTGAGAGTTGAACCCAGGACCTCTGGAAGAGCACCCAGTGCTCTGAGCCGTTAAGCTATCTCTCCAGCCCCTCATAAGGAATTTTAAGTCTAACCAAAGTTGATCACACTAAAGCTGAGCATGGTTTGCATGGGGTGTAGCTGCTGTCTAGGACCAGATGATGTGTAGGGTGGAGGAAATGTTCTAAACTCAGAGTATGGGGCTGGAGAGATTGCTCAGCAGTTAAGAGCACTTACTTTTACAGATGACCTGGGCACAGTGCTCAGCACCCACATGGCATCTCACAACTGTCTGTAACTCCATTTCTAGGGGATTCCATGGCCCTCTCTGGCCTTCATGGGCACCACACACATGATATGTTTACAGACATGCAGACAGAACACTCATACAATAAAAATATATTTAAAATTAGATTAGAATGTTAGTAAAAGCGTCAAAACTCACTGACGCACACACTTTACCGATGAGTTTTGTAAAATGTAAAGTGTATCACAGTAATGCCACTAAACACAGTTCCAGAGCCACAGCCCATTTCCCGGGGAAAGCTGTCTCCCACAGTCGTTTTCCCATAAGCAAAGCTTGGTTGGAGAATTAACGGTCCACCTTTACAGTCAGGAATTCTTTACTCAGCATTCTTGACAGGTGGCAGCCTTATGGGACAGCCCCCCCCCCCCCACGGCTGGTCTTCTGTAGCCACTGTGTCCTTTTCCACAGGAAAAGAGATTTCTTTGATATTCACTCATCATCCACACAGCACACATAGAAGGAAGGTGCCTTCCCTGCCCTTCTACTCTTGTCTCCTTCCTGTTTGCTGTATTCTCAGGACCACAATAGTTTATGCTGCCTCATTTGCTGGTGGCCCCTAGTGATGCTGTGAGCAGGATCCATCTTCTGCACCTCGAACCCGGAGCTAAACACAGTCCAGCAATTAGAGTCCACCCCAGTGCAATTAGGCTTGTGGATTCATCTCATATCAACACGTATTTGTCTAAGTGCAGCTTAAGACACTGATAGCGGCCAGGCAGTGGTAGCACAAAGCTTTAATCCCAGCACTTAGGAAGTAGAGACAGGTGGGTCTCTGAGTTTGAGGCCAGCCTGGTCTACAGAGCAAGTTTCAGGACGGTCTCCAAAGCTACAGAGAAACCCTCTCTCTCTCTCTTTCTCTCGCTCTTTCTGTTAGCATTTTCTCTTAATTAATTTTTGATATTACACTGTAATCACAAATTTTCCCCTTTCCTTTTCCTCCCTCCAGGCCTCCATCCCTCTTTTCTGCTCTCTGTATAATGTCACTTCTATGTGTATGACTTCAGGGTTTGCCTGTTTGTTTAGCCCACTGGTGTGCTCTTCCCTGGGGAAGACTTTCTCCTGCTCTCAGTGCTCCTCAGTTGCCTGCAGTTCTTTGTCTAGGGTTGAGGCCACCTGAGCTTTCCCCATCCAAGTTAGCATGTCCGTTGGTGTTGTTCATGTTCAGGTCACTTAGGCAGCCATGATGGTGAGAATTTAGGACTCCAGGTTCTGGCATTTCTAGGAGACACAGTCTCACAGCAGATGCCTGTTCCTCTGACTCTTACAGTCTTCCTACCCCCTCTTCCATGGTGGTTCCGGAGCCTTTGGTGCATGTAGGCGGAGACTGCTCGTTCGTTTCCCAGGCGCCCGGATACGAATAACCACACAGAAACAGTATTAATTGCAACACTGTTTAGCCAATAGTTCATGCATATTTTTAGCTAACTCTTATATCTTAACCCATTTCTATTCATCTGTGAATCACCGTGAGGGTGTGGCCTACTGGTAAGGTTCTGACTGGTACCTGGCATCCATCTTTCTCCTTCAGTAACTACATAATGTCTCCCTCATTCCACCTACTTTCTCTCTATCTCTGTTCGGATTTCCCGCCTGGCTTTATTCTACCAAGTCATTGGCCAAAAGAGCTTCTTTAATAATCAATAGTAATAAAACATATTCATAGCATACAGAGTGGAATCCCACACGAGGTGCAGGAGCATGTTACAGGTCCTAGAGCCCTAGGTGCAGGAGCGTGTTACAGGTCCCAGAGCCTTAGGTGCAGGAGCGTGTTACAGGTCCCAGAGCCCTAGGTGCAGGAGCGTGTTACAGGTCCCAGAGCCCTAGGTGCAGGAGCGTGTTACAGGTCCCAGAGCCCTAGGTGTTGGAGCGTGTTACAGGTCCCAGAGCCCTAGGTGCAGGAGCGTGTTACAGGTTCCAGAGCCCTAGGTGCAGGAGTATTGCAGATGTATCTGTTGGTTGGGACTGGGATCTACAGGCTGCATTTTGTCTCCCTCTGTGCTGGCCGAGTCAGAGTCTGAGTGAATGCCCCACTTGGAGCCATTGTTAAAAATGTTAGGAGTTCAAGCCCCATCACCCAGTGGCCGGTTCTCTAGGTGCACTTGGGTATACAGATCCAGCCTCAAGGTCCATGGGAATTGTGATGTGGAAGTTTTCATCAAGAGCCTGGGCTGGGGAGGGTTAAGGAGAACATGGACACAGTAGGAGTGGGTCTCCAGGGCAGGCCAGTGAGTCTGATGGAGGCCCACAGTCAGGCGTTTTGTCACCTTGTGCTGTGTACAGAGCCCTATCCTGAGCCCCGTAGTGCTCCCTTGGGTTTTAGCCGGCTGCCTTTTGGTGCCCATAGGGGCTTTTAGTTTGGAAATCAGTGTTTTTGCTAGAGAAGACCTAAGAAAGGGAGCTGCTCTTTACAAAGCGCTCTGGGATCTTCCGTTTCCTCATAGAATGCACAGGAGCTACTGTCCTGAGTGCCGTACAGCATGTATCAGGTTCAGCCTGTTTGTCTTCCTGAGCCCCCACTCTCTGGGGCTCTGTTTTTGCAGCTTCCTTGACTCTACAGGCTCCTGTCCTACTTGCCTGGCCTTTCCGCATGGTTCTTCTGAGGTGAACAGTACTGCCCAGGTCCACAGCCTACTCTCCCAGGGACTTCTACTCTGAGCCTCCAACATCCATGCAGGTGGTCAGCTCACGCTGACAAGGAATGAGCCAGGAGTATGAGGGGCAGGTAGGCCTGAGGCTGGCCATCACCTCAGCCAAGCTCCAGAAACAGATGAGACTCAGGGATGATGTTGCTCCTCATACATACTATAGCCTATAGGTATTCCCATGTACACTAGGTGATGAGGGGTTCCTCATCCATGCCAGGTCCCAAACAAGTACCTGAAGATGAAATTTAAGTTGACTCCCCACCACCCAGTTGCAGGTCCCGACTTTTAAACCTGGTCTCATCCTGGTCACAGGTAAGGCTGACATGGGAGCTATGGGTAGGAGGCAGAGGGTTGAAGTGGAACAGGTGGTTGCAACCAATGTCCAACCTGTACCTATGGGCCTTGCTGTCAGGTGGTGTATGAGGACAGCCGCATGGTTCGCCTGAAGGCCCCCTATGTGTCAGGCTTCCTGGCCTTCCGAGAGGTACCCTTCCTGGTGAAGTTGGTACAGTGGCTGCAGGAGAAGGAGCCAGACTTCATGCCCCAGGTAGGTGCTTCCTAAGGTCAGGAGAACCCCTCGGCTTGTGCTTGGTGGTGGTGGTGGTGGTGGTAGGGGGTCCCCTCAGGCCACTGCCTCCCATAGAAGGAGGGAATGAGAGCTGTCTGTAGTCATCTCCCCTTCTTGCTGCCCTGGCAACAGCCCGGCTGACTGACTCCTCTGTGACTCTGTAGGTCCTTCTTGTGGATGGAAACGGGGTACTTCACCAACGAGGTAATCCTCCTGAAGGAGGGTCAGAGAGGGTGCTGTGGGAGAGTAGGGTGTTTCCCCCAGGAGAGCCCCTGCTGTCACCCACCTGCTTCCCTCCACAGTGCCCTACACTGGTCCATCCCTAGTACCGCATCTAGGTTGGCCTAGTGACCATAAAGAGTCACAGGACTGAGCTCAGGATCGCTCTATTCCCACACCAGCCCTGAGCTGCCAGTCAGGCTTTGTCCCTGTCCTTGCCAGGGCACTGTGGGCTGAAGGTTACAGTAGCACTCCCAAGTGGGGCATGAGAAAGGGATTGCCTTCCTAGCCGGCAGGAATGATAGGGGTGTGGCTAGAAACCATGGGCCCAAGCCAAAAGATAAATCCATGCTAATCTGGACACCAGTTCTGGGCCAAACAACTGTTATAGGTTACAATAAACTAGTCCCACACCAGCTCAGAATGGAGTATAATAAAGGTCCCTTATTTAGTGGTAGACTCACAGATCAGCCACTTAAGCCTTTTGGGGTGTATGTCCCCAGTCACTGCTGTCCAGGCCACCTGACAGGACCCAGACCATAGGGGACAGGCACAGAGGCCTGAGAAGAGCGGCAGATGGAAGAGGGTGAAGGGTTAGGAGAATGTGCCATAGTTACCTGGTGGAGGAAGGAGTTTTCCTCCACCCCATCCTTAGCACCCATGTGATCAGAGCAGAGCCTCATTTATAGTCCGGTCAGCTTGGCTCCCACTCACGAGTCTGTTGTCTATGGATGAGAGATTCTGGTTGGTTCCCTGTCTCATCCCCACCATCTAGCTCACTCCCTTGGTCCCTTGCAGGCTTTGGAGTGGCCTGCCACCTTGGTGTCCTTACAGATCTGCCCTGCATTGGGGTAGCAAAGAAGCTCCTGCAGGTGGACGGGCTAGAGAACAATTCCGTGCACAAGGAGAAGGTGAGGAGGGCCTTGGACTCCTGGGAGTCAGCCAGTGTGCCCATTAGCCCTGGGGATTGTGCCCATGGCTTGGCCACCTCCTGGGGGTACTCAGCTCTAACCTGGCCTGCTAGCACAGTCCTCACATCCCTGCTTTCTTGCCCAGAAGATCCCCCTTTCCCTGGGAACTTCCTTCCATCTGCCTATGGGCAGTTCATCTAGCAGTGGCTCACAGCCCTCTGAAGCTTGCTGGGCGCCTCCCACCATGTTTGGCCCCCCTCTTCCTTGTCTCTGCCATTGCAGCATTCAGGCAGGGCCATGCGCTCCAGTTCCTGGGGACAGGATTTCCAGGGTTTCCCATCTCATCCTCACCACCTTGTTCCCTCCCATGGTGTTCACAGTCAGCCTGCTGTGGTGCCTGACTCTGGCCCTTACTCTGCCTCTACTTCGCCATCCCCCTCCCCCCAGAACTGGCATTGCAGGTGTGCCATCCTCACCCAGAGGAAGCCATTGACATAATGTTTATCCCACTGGGCAAGTGACAAGAGCTGAGACCCGCATCTCTCCTAGCTCTCAGGAGCCTGTCGAGAGCTGAGCTGGTGCAGTGGGGAAAGCCCAGGTCCTACTCGTGGCAGCCTGATCACTGGATGGAAGGGAAAGGGCTGAGTTGGCTTGTGCCAGATCCCTAGCTGGAGGGAAGCACCCAGCAGATGGCAGCTTTAGCCTGGACATGCACTGCTGTGCTCAGGGGCACCTGCCTTTTGGGGGCCTTGGGAAACCACAACCCCTTCTCTAAGCCCCAGTTACCAGGGTAGATGGAACCTCATGCCATGACCTCAGCACAGTTGGCAACATACTCAATGCTGCCTCTGAGGTGTAAACTTGTTACTCCTAGACAAAGTGAGGCCCTCTTCTCACTGCTTAGATTTTTAAATGAGTTTGCTGGGCTGGAGAGATGGCTCAGTGGTTAAAAATAATGTACTGCTTGGGCTGGGCGGTTGTGGCACCATCTTTTAATCCCAGGAAACAGAGGCAGGCAGCTCTCTGTGAGTTTGAGGCCAGCCTGGTCTACAGGGAGTTCCAGATACGCAGAGAAACTCTATCTAAGAGAGAGAAAGTGTAGTGATGAGGCGAGCAGGCCTGCTTTTCGTCCCGCCCCGCTCCCGCACGGCTAGCTTTACACCCGAAATAACAACACACAAATTGTATTCATTTAAACACTGCCTGGCCCATTAGCTCTAGCTTCTTATTGGCTAATTCTCACATCTTGATTAACCCATTTCTAATAATCTGTGTAGCACCATGAGGTGGTGGCTTACCGGGAAAGATTCAGCATGTCTGACCTGGTGGCTGGCTCCATGGCGTCTGTCTGACTCTGCTTTTTCTCCCAGCATTCTGTTCTGTCTACTCCGCCTATCTAAACTGCTGTCCTATCAAGGGCCAAAACAGTCTCTTTATTTAACCAATTATGAAAGCAGCAGAAATACAGAAGGCCCTCCTACAACAAGAAGGGACAAAACAAAATGCACTGCTCTTGCAGAGGCCCCAAGTTGGGTTCCCAGTTCCTGTGTTGCTTAGCTGACAACCACATGTAATTCCAGCTCCAGGCAATCTGATGCCTCTGGCCTCTATGGGCACCTGTGCTCACGTGCACACACACACCCCACACCGACACACACATATATAGAATTCTAAATGTAACCTTCTAAAGAATGACACTTGCCCTCAGTCATTTCAGAAGGGATGGAGGTTGAGGGGATGGCTCAGACAGTGAAGTGCTTGTCTTAAACACAGACACTTGAGATTGATTCTCATTAGCTACATGAAAAGTGCTGAGCTTGTGGCCCCTGCTTGTTATCCCAGCTCCAGAGAGGCAGAGAAAGGAGGTTCCTTGGTGAGCTCCAGGCCAAAGGAGACTCCTTCTCAGAGGAGGAAAACGATGTTCCTGAGGACGACATACTCGAACCTACCTGCACTTTTGTTTGGGATTTGTTTGGTTTGGGTTTTTCCAGACAGGGTTTCTCTGTGTAGCCTTGACTGTACTGGAACTTGCTTTGTGGACCGGGCTGGCCTCAAACTCACAGAGATCCACCTGCCTCTGCCTTCCTAAACTCTGAGTGCCAGTATTAAAAGTGTGTGCAACTACCACTTGGCTGTTTGTTTTTGAGACAGGGTCTCAATATGTAGCTGAGTTTGGTCTTGAACTCACAGAGATCTGTTTCTCTGCCTGTTTAGTGCAGAGATTAAAGGTGTGCACTAGCAAGCCTGTTATTCACCCTTTTAAAGGGATATTTTTATAATATTCTCTCCATTTCCCAGATTGTACTCCTTCAGGCTGGGGGAGACACATTTCCTCTGATGGGCAACTCTGGGACTGTCCTGGGAATGGTGAGTGGCCCAAAGGCTGTGCCCTGTCCAGACTCGGTGTCCACTAGCCACAAGGCAGCTCCTGCACACATGTATTTGTGCAGGCCGAACCCTGTCCTCTACATGTCCTACCACCAACCAGGGTACACTGTGTCATGTCCTCCTCCGGCTACACTCACCCCGCGTGCCACCTGGAGATGCCTGCCCCCCTGTGAGCTCTTTCCTGCCACCCAGGACATACTCAGAACCTCCCCCCTAAGACTGGTCCTGCTCCACAGGAATGAGCCCCAGCCATGCTTGACCTCTTCCCACCCACAGGCCCTGAAGAGCCATGACCACAGCACCAAGCCCCTCTATGTCTCTGTGGGCCACAGAATAAGCCTGGAGGTCGCTGTGCGTCTGACCCACTGCTGCTGTAGGTTCCGGATCCCAGAGCCCATACGCCAGGTATGGGGACGGGAGTGGGGGATTGACACTGCCACCCAGTCTCACCTGGGGTGGGTCTCTGCAGGGATCTGAGGACCTGGGGTGGGTCTCTGCAGGGATCTGAGGACAGGTCCCTAAGCCCCTAGGTAGAGCCTAGTGGAGCTAACTGGACACTGAAGGCAAGAGTGTAGGGCAGACGTTGTTTCCCTTGGGAATTCTTGCCACTGTGCCTGCTTCTGCCTTGCTGAGCCTCCTACACCTGGCACAGTAGTGCAAACAGAGCAGCTTCTCTTTCCAAAGCTAGCACATCTCAGGCAGGACCAGTGGGGAGCAGCCCCTTAGCCAGAGGCTCTCACAGCGTCCTTCTATAGCTGCATTGAAGAGGCTTGTGCTGGTGACAAGAACACCAATTAGGATGGACCCCAGGGCATGGCTCTGCCAGGTACCCATCACCCATGTTGCTGTCGGGGCCCCAGAGGCTCAGCACTCTGATAGCCAGTCATTTCAGGCTGCAGGAGAGCATCATGCAGGTCACCGTCTGTGTCACCCATCGCGTACCAGTGCCTGTCCAACAGTGGCCTGTAGTCGAGGACCCAGGAAAAGCTCCACCCTTTTCTTTTTTGGAGTTTTTCGAGACAGGATTTCTCTGTGTAGTTTTGGCTGTCCTGAAACTATCTCTGTAGATCAGGCTGGCCTTGAACTCACAGAAATCTGCCTGCCCCTGCCTCCCAAGTGCTTGGATTAAAAGTGTGTGCCATCACCACCTGGCTGGAAAAACCACTTTTTAGAGTAGGACAGTCTGGGCTCTGGAAAGACACTAGCAAAAGCCCCGGGTCGGGAGGAATTTGATGTTCAAGCAACTCAGCCAGAGTCAGGAGGCAGGAAGCCTTACCAACAAGGGACTCCAAGAAGCTACTGTCTCCATCAGCTATAAGACAGTTTTTCAGGCCACAGCTCCGCACCCTCAGGAGGCTGTGAGGTCCAGGCTGCAGACTGTACTCTGTCCTGAGGGAGAGCAGCCGAGCTACAGGTGCATAGGATTGCCTCTAGGTGGCAGCAGCAGGCTATGTCTCCTGTGGTGCTGAACCCTGCTCCTGGAAAGGCAGGATAGGTGGCCTCTGAGAAAGAGTGAGCTGTTGGCATTCCCCAGGGAAGACCCTTTTCAGCCTAGCTCACCTCAGCCCTCCCTCATCTAGGGTGTTACTTTGGTTACAGGTGCAATGGTCTCTCAAACCTGTGAGTCCTGACCCTAGTCCCAGGAAGCCTTTCCCCTTCCATCTCTGTGGTCTAAAGAGAGAAAGCCACTGACCCTCCCTTAGGACACACAGCCCTGTGTTATGCAGTCCCAGACCTGCTTTGCCGGCCTCAGGTTTTGACCATGCTTTTCCTCGAGTTACAGTGGTTTCTGCCCTAGCAGGTAAGGGGCGAGCCTCCTGCAACGCTCCTTGAATACTGGAAACCAGAGCATGCCTAGCACAGGAGCCTGCCCAACCCTGGGTGCACACAGAGCAAACACATGGCTGCCTACCCTGGGGGCCCAAACTGGTGGGGGGAAGGGAATAAGCCCAGCAGGACTGACTGTGGATCTTGGCTTCTCTTCTTTCCACTGGCCTCTCAGCAGGGTTCTCCTTCCTACAATTTCACCTCCCCAAAGTTCTCCAAGAAAGGTTCAGTGCTAGTCTCTGGGGCCTGCCTTCCCTCTGCTCTAGTCCATACCCAGACTCTGCTGCCACCCAGTAAGGCTGTTAGTTTCAGGCTCTGCTGCATTCCTTGTTTCCCAGAGTTCCACTGTAACTCTGGTCCATCCTGTGCCATCAGGATGTCCCACCGCCCACGGCCTACTTCCCTTAGCTGAAGAGGCGCTGTCTTCAGGATTAGCTGTTGCTATCTGTGGGTCATGTAGTCCCAAAGCTAAGCTAAACCCATCTGAGCTGAGATCAGGGACTTCCTGAGGCCAGACCCTTACAGGTGACAGGGACGGGTTGTGTATTCAGCCTGAGTTCCACTATATACCCATACCTGTGGCCCACAGTCCTTTTTTATTATGGTAACTTGTCAGATGATCTGTAGATGGGCAGGTGTCACAGCTGACACCCATCAGAAGGACAGACAGAGAAGACAGACACCTGGACTGTGAGTCAGAGAAGAGGGTTTAGCAGAGTTTAGAGGCTCTGGACCCAGGGCTCACCAGCCAGTCAGCTGATGCTGGGAGGAGCCAGGACCCTCAGCCCCGAGGATCTCAGCATTTCTGTCAGCTGCACACTGGTGGGGCTGATGTCCCCACAGGACATGACGGGCCTGTATGCACTGCCTCTGGAAGGGCATGAATTGCTCCCAGCAGTTGGGGATGGGGAGATGTGCCCAGGGCCTGGCCACAGCTCTGTGTGTCTTCCAGGCTGACATCCGCTCCCGAGAGTACATCCGAAGGACTCTAGGACACCCTGGGTCTCCTGCACAAAGGCAGGAGAGGTAAGTGTGGGAAGGATGTCCGCAGTGGTCCTGTGTGAGCCCCACTTGTCCTTGATGCTGCTTGTAGCTCAGGGCAGCAGTATGAGACTAGTACTGGCAGGGGACATAGGAAGAGGTCCCTTGAAGGAAAATAGACCTCAAACCTAGTGGGAACCCTCAAGAAACCCCACTCATGTGGCTCAGCTGGCTCAAGGCCCACCTCCAAACACGGCTGCTGTCCTAGTTAGGGTTTCTGCTGCTGTGAAGAAACACCACGCCAAAAGCAAGTTGGGAGGAGAAGGTTTATTTGGCTTACACTTCCCTGTCACTGTTCATGGTTGGAGGAAGTCACAGCAGGGGAGAAACTGCTTCAGCTGGAGAGGAGCTGCTCACTGGCTTGCTCATCATGGCTTACTCAGCCTGCTTTCTTACAGAACCCAGGACCACCAGCCACAATGGGCTGGGTCCTCTCCCATCAATCACTAATTAAGAAAATGTTCCACAGCCAGATCTTAAGGCAGCATTTTCTCAGTCGAGGCTGTCAAGTTGACATGAACCATTCGGTACAGCTGCCTAGCCTCTTCTGGTCCACTTCATCTGTCCAGGGGTGCAGGCCAGGTCTCCTCAGAAAGGATATGGTCCCTAGCGTCAGACACATCTCTTTACAACATTCCCTCACATGGCTGTCTCCCCCTCGCGGAAGCTCTTGTCCTTCAAGTTTTGAGACAGTGAGACTGTTTTAGCCGGCAGTCTCAGCTGTGGACTTAGGGCTGTCATGAATTCTTTACACAAACTGCTATTACTAGAGCAGACCTCAGGGAAGCCTTGTCAAGAAACAGGCACTGTGGTCCCATTTCATGGGTTAGGAAGCTGAGGCACAGGGCATCAGCCACAGAGCATGGTGCATCTGGCAGCTTCAGTTTTGGTCCCTGACTCTGGTGCTCCTCAGTCCCAGGTGGCAGCGGCCCCGTCTTGAGTGGTGCATGAGTAGTTGAGGATGCCCCCTCGTGCTCATTCCCCTGTAGCTGGTGACTGTTCCTGAGCCCATGAAGCTCTTTGAGAACTGAGGGAATGGGCAGCTGGGCCAACTCCCGGCTTCACAGTTGAGCTCGGCCAGCCTGAGGGCAGAGTGGACCTGTCCAACTAACGACTGTCTGCCCTTCAGCAAGGGAACTTCTGACACGCCTGGCTTTTTATGTTACCTGTTTCTTGGTGTCATTACCAGGAGCCAGAAGGAGCAGAGGCCAAAGGCATGCCCCAAAGGTAGCCCAGGATCACCTGCTGATCAAGGCAGGCCCCCCAAGGACTCTGATAGAGGCCCCAGCACGGACCCAAAAGATCCCCAGCCAGGCTTCCAGGAGCAGCCGAAAGCTCAGCAGTCAGAGGGAACTGGACGTCATGAAGACTCAGACCTCTGGCCTCTTCCAGCCTGGTTACAGTCACCACCCTGAGAAGATGATCTCTAGGAGCTGTGGAAACCTCACCCACAGCCACAGGTTGAGCACCAGGCCCCCCTGCCAGAGGCAACAGCAACCGAATCCCCAGAAGGACGCAGCAGGCACAGTCTACGTTGGGCCCATGGCTGTCCAGCCGCCTCCATCCCTGGCTGGTCAGTGTGGTCACCATGCTCCAACAGGACAACATTTCAGACCAGGAAACACACACAGAGTACACAGGAGCTCCAGGTACCCAGAGGCCCTGAGATTGTCATCCTGTGCCAACACCTGCAACTCTGACCGTCCCCCTGGCATACAGACCTGATTCTGACTTGGCTCTGACTTCCATCACCATCCTGGCCACAGACTGTCCTTCAGTACGCATAACCAGACAGCAACCCCCAAGTTGCCTGTCCTTAAGCCTGATGCTGAGCTTGAGGGACCTGCAGTGGGAAAGCCTCAAGCCTGGAGCAGGCTCAAGAGTGGGTGTTGGGGAGTCAGCTCCACAGAGGGTGCCAGATGGGAAGCCGGTTGAGGCCCATGGTGAGAAAGCCCCAGGCTCAGCTCCTCACTCCTCTTCCTGCCACCCTCTCACCAGAGGGAGCGTCAAAATCTCATCCCACCAAGAAAGCAGGTCTGTTCTAGGCCGGTGGAGTCTTCCCTGGGTGGGCCTGGAGTGGTGGCTGCGGCAGGCCTCAGAGGAGGCTCACCAGAAGCTCAACTCCAGCACCCTGTTCTCTCTCTCTCTCTCTCTCTCTCTCTCTCACACACACACACACACACACACACACACACACACGTACATACACATACACTCCAGGTTCACTAGAGTGGCAGCTGAGGTGGAACACAGAGGTAACATACCTGTAACATGTCTTCTGCCTGCACCCTAATCCCCAGACTTCCTGGAGGAGAGGTGATGGGTGATGTGCTAGACTAGCTGCCAAATCCTACACCCGTGGGGTGTCAGGATGGACCGAGGCCAGTGGTGGAGGAAGGACAGCAGGGCGAGCTTTCCTGCCACAGCCAGTCCCATTTAGATTCAGCTGGGTCACTGAGTCTCCCTCCTAAGCCAGGTAGTAGTGACTGTCAAGATCCCATGTGTGTAGGGCTGCTGCAGTCTTTGATGGGGATCTTTGATGGATCACTCCCTGGGATTTTGGTTTGGGACATTAAGGAAGATACACGTGGTCTGTTCACCCAGTAAGTTCCCAGTAAATTAGGTGTGTGGCAGAGAGAGGCAGCCTCCCCACCACACACCTGATGAAAGAGCACCAGGGATACCCATGGTGTCTGAGCAGGAAGGTAATCCCTATGGTGCCCACATCCCCCACCTTCTTTAGGGGGCCTGTGGGAAGGGAAGTGTGTGCTTGACCAGGGAATCCCCCCCCCCAGCTGTGGCCTCACTCTACCTACTGCTGAGTCAGAGTCCCAGGCTTGGATCTAACAGAGTGCCCCAGACTGGCAGGTTTCCAAGAGGTGCAGCCCCCACTGGCCCTCCCCATCAGTCACAAACACTGTACGCACACGTGCATGCACACATACACGCATGGACATACACTCGTTCCCTGGCATTCCTGTGGAAGCCAAGAGCTGGAGAGCCTGCAGCTGGCCCCACCATCTGTCTTCCTAACTTCTTCCAGATTTCTCCCTCCTCAAACCTTGTCAAGACAGAGTTGTGGAGGGGATTTTTTTGGGGCGGGGGCAGCAGGGGGAGTTGGAAACAAAAGATTGGAGTTAAACTGTAATGGCCAGAATCCTCATGAAGATTAGCTGTCAAGTGGGGAATAAGGCCTGGCCAGCCTCCCATGCAGCTGGAAGGTGCCACAGGACGGGTGGGTGAGGGCTTCACATAGGGTCCAGCACACAGTATCCTTGGGTGAGGAAAAGCTGTTAGCTTAGAGAAGTCGGCTCCAGAGGCCGAGGCCATCAGTCCTTAAGGCCAGCCTTACAGATAACGAGAAAAACAACTTTGCAGAGTCCCCAGTCCACACCTCACTTGAGCAGGCAGTTCTTCCCACTCCTGTGAGCCACGAGAATGTGGCTGTGAACCCAGCCTGGCAACCCCTCTGTCTCATCTGTTCCACTCCAACAGGAGACCTTCCCAGGGACACACAGAAGTCACACAACACCTGCCCAGCACACTGACACCACGGTCACGGTAGTCATTTTCCCGGGGAGGGTGGCTCTCCAGGCCGCCAGTGCAAACACACAGTGAGGTGCAGGGCGGAGCCTGAAGGCGGCTTGTAGGTAACTTTGGTGTGCTTTGTTCTGGGAGAAGATCTTTTTGGCTCAGTCATTAAATACAGCTAGCTGACTTCTGGAATATTCAGTCCGGGTATGCGTAGTGGTCTGTGTGTGCCCAGCCACTGGGGAACTTGAGACTGGAGGACCACCAGCCTGACAACACAGGCCAACAAAAAGGATTCATTGTCTCGTGCAGCTATTACCTCGTTTGCCCCAAAGCATTTTCATTGTTATAAGGGACCTCCAGTCCTCACCCTTCCCCACGAGAATCTGCCAGCCCAGCCATCCCACTTGGTGTATATGGGTCTGCCTGTTTCCAGGCTCCTTTGTGGGGTACCACGTGTCCCAGTTCACTCCTCCTTGTGATTGTGCACTATTCCGTGGGGTTGTGCATTCAGTTTGTCTCGTCCTCAACTCCCAGATGCTTTCCTTGTGCCTGTCCCAGGGACACTAGATGCTGAGCTCCTTTGTGACTGTTTCCATTCTTGTGGGTACATGCCTAGGAGGTACAGTGCCGGGTCCTGTGGTGGCCTTGTGCTTCACTTTTTAAGAAACCCACCACCCCCAGGGGCAAAGGGCATAGCCCCGCACCTTCAGGCACTTGTTACTGTGTGTCTTTGGACTCTGGCCACCCAGGGAATTGGAAGAGACCTCATGGGAATTTACTTGCCTTCTCCTAGTGATGAATGACTTCAGCACCTTTTGTCCACTTTCTGGCTGCATGTGTATCTTGGGATAAATGTCTGTTCACATCCTTAGTCTGTTGCTGTGTTGGTGTGTATGTGTAATTGAGCTATTTGTAGTTGAGTTTCAAGTTCTTCTGGATTTTAGCGATGGGAACGTGTGTAACAAGGAATTAGTCTCGAATCTGCTTCATTGCTGTTTTCTTTTTATACCCTGAGATCACTAGAAACAGACCCACTTTGAGTCCTGCCTTTGACAACCTCTGTTGTCTTGGTCAGCCACAGCCAGCATGGGATGGTTCTTTGGTGGCCTCCTAGAATGATTCAGTAGTTCCCTGCCGAGGACCCGCATGTGTCCCAAAATTGAAAGGAAGCTGCCACCACCTCTGCATCACAGCCTTTCCTGCCTGTCCCCAAACCACTAGCATGGCCCTTCCAGATGCTGCTAGGAGTGGTGCAGCTCTACCATGGAGCAAAAGTATAGGGCTCAGGACACTGTGTCATTATCAGGGCCTGAGACAGGATTGAGGTTTGGGATGTGCCGCGAAGATGCTGGAGTTCAGTGCACTGGGTAGCAGCCAGGCTTGGGGGTAGTGCAGGGCCACTGTATGCTTGGTGTATGGGCCAGTGCTGTGATGCCCTGCACATCAGTGACAATGGTGTGGGGTTCTCCAACCCCCTCTCCAGCCCAGAGTTTGCCAGACTGAGCTGCTACAGGGGACTGGGGGAGTAGGGTGCAAGGGCCAGGGGGGTGAAAACTGAAGGAGTAGGGTAGGTGGAGCATGGACTGTGGACCAGTCTGGGGTGGGGTGGCCAGACACCAGTGCTTGAGGTCAGGGGGCCCTAAGTACTGTGGCGTCTCGGCTTCTTCCCACAGAACCTTAAAAATAGGGCCGTGGTGATGTCCATCTCAGCAGACCACAGCTCTTTAGAGCTAAGATATTCTTGAACCTCTTAATAATTCAAGTCAGATCCAAATAGATTTTCATTTTCATCTGCAGCTTCTGCGCCCCTTCCCAGCATTCTCACCTCTGTCCAGCAGCTGGGAGAAGAGGCTTCCAGGAGGAGGTAACCTAGCCTGGCCTCTGGGTCACTAAGGACCCCGGCCATCCCCATTCCTTGTGGCAACAGGAGTAGTGGACACTGTCAGAACCGGAGTGGCCCACTATGATCTGGCCATGGCCAGCTCTGGGGAGAGAGGCCCAAGCCATCACTACCCACGAATCAGGCAGGTCAGGCAGGGAACCTTGACCTTCCTCAACGCCTTAGGACCACTTGGGGAGCTCACCTGCTCCCTAGACCCCATTGGCTGCTACCCAGTCCTCCGGGAATATTGTATCTCCTCAGAAGAGCCCTTGATGGGCTTTCTCTGGGGCTGTAACCTGGTGCGTAATTTGTACAGGGCTCCAGCCCAAGGCCTCTGTTCTCACACGCTGAGTGTGCCTGGTCGAGGTGGGTTTAGTGTCTCCAGAGTCAGTAGGGTGTCAGCCTGGACTACCACCTCCCCCCCCCCCAGATCTACCTGTCAGCTAAGGATCTGGTATCAGAAGTGAGGAACATCACCCACCTGGCCCACCCACTCCAATAGCAGCCCGGTCCAGCAACCCTGCCACACCACCCTGACTAGGTCCAGCAAGGACTTTTATCTAATTATTAATTAAAGGCAGAGACACAGAATAAGAGGCACCACTGACATGCAGATGAATGGCCCAAGGGGTTGTCATCTGGGTGTCACAGAGGTGATGGAGTGGGACTCTTCCTCACCCCCACACACAGAGCAGGCACCCGTGGTACCAGGTCCCTAAGGTCTCCTGGGAAATGGGAAGGGAAAGTGCAGGGGTCCAGACTCCAGGCAGAGGGACCCGGAGCAGGTTCTGATGGAGAGCTGTGAATATAGTCTGGGCTTGAGTTGGGGTTTTGTTTTGCTTTGAACAAGGTCTCATCATAGCACAGGTGGGATGACCTGGAGCCTTTGATCTTTCTGCCCCACCCCCACCCTGCCTCCTAGCGGTGGGGTTACAGGTCTGAGCCACCACACTAGAGCTGGGATCAAAGCCAGGCTCTGCATGCCAAACACTACCAACCAAACTACATCCCCAGCTTTGGGTTTTGTTTTTACTCGTTTAAATTTCATTCATAGTGTTTTTCTAGTCAAAAGCCGTAAGCCTGCGCCGTTCAGGCAGTCAGACAGTTCTGTAAGGCTTGCCCTGAAAAGCTGGTGCCTCCTTGCCTGGGTCTCTCTCAGAGGCAAACTGTTATTCTAGCATATTCTTTGATTATTTACTTCATTCTTTAAAAAGTATGTTTTAATTCTGTGTGCCTGTGTGTGGGTATGTGCGTGTAAGTACAGTACTTCAGGAGCTAGAAGAGCGCATCACATCAGAATTACAGACTGTTGGGCGCCACGAGTGAGCCCTTTCTGAGACGACCAGAGTACTGGGCACTGAACTCCGCAGCAAGCTCTTGAGCGCTCATTCCCTGGGTTATGCAAACGTTGTTCCTTTCTCCCCTCCAGATGTAGAAGTTGCCCATTGACTTCTTGCTGCTGCAGCTGGTGTCTGTTCTTACGTTAGCCATTGCTCGTGTGCCCATGAGTGTGCATGCACACCTGTGCACTCCCACACACTTATTGCAATGAGTTCACGACCCACTGTCTGTCTCTGCTGAGTTGTGTATTTGTCTCACCTGTTACAGCTTCCTGTTTCTCCTGCTTCCTAGTTGCCTTGTTTAAGGGAGGAGCTGGTTTAGTTTCTCCACAGCTGTTACTAATTTCTCCCTTAACCCAGCAATGGAAGCAAACGGTGTACATCTCCTTCAGGGGCATTAGCATCAGAAGGTCGTGTGTGAGCTTGACTTTTTGGCACTTCTGGTGGCCATTCTCTGGGACAACCTAGTGGCCCACCGTCCTAGATTTATGTAGTTGCCTGGCACTAAGGTCACTTGTGTGGTTCATGAATGATGACAAAAGTAAGCAGGGACCATGCCCAACTTTCTGTTGTAGAACATGTGTGGCTGGTGCGCGCTCTCTCTCTCTCTCTCCCTCTCTCTCCCAATCCCCTCCCCCCCGCTTCTCTCTTATATTTTCAGCTGCTGTGTCACAAGCTGTTTCGAGGACACCATCGTGGAAATGTCTCTTCCACCCTTCAGCACCCCGACTGTCACCGTTGTAACCTCCTGAGACCCTGAGAGAGAGCCCCTAGCCCACCGGGCTTCAGTCTTCTGTCCCTTAGAAACTGTGTGACACAGGGAATCTTTGATCCAAGGTTATCTGTTTGCTGAAACACATAAGTGATACAGAGCTGTCCTTCCTCCCAGGCCCACCCATCTCTGTTGCCTTGTACCCTCCTCCTGTGCCTGGGGATTTCTCATCATGTCCCTGGGGTACAGATCTGCACCCCATACAATCCTCCATCTCACCAAAGTCCACATTTCAGTGCTACACAAGACCCACCCTTTCCACCTCAGAAGCGGGTGCCCCTGATGGCCTCTCAGTGGGAAATCTGGAAGGAGGCTCTTTGTTAAACTAGCATGAGTTCTCGTGCCAGCAGGTGGTGTATGACTCAGTGGGAGAGCACTTGCCTAGTATGGGTTTGATCCCCAGCCCTCTCCCACACACCAAAACAGTTGCTGCAGTGACAGGGGCTTTGTTTCTAAGGTCCATGAGCACCGTGATGTCAGGTGCCTGGGATGTCCTGTCCCATGTCAGCTAGGTGAACACCGTGATGTCAGGGGTCTGGGATATCCTGTCCCATGTCAGCTAGGTTCTCCCAGAAATTTTGTGGAACTGAAGTCACCTTATTGGTCAGCTCTCATAACTATGACAAAATACTGGAGAGACTCAAGTTAAAGAAAAAGAAAGGTTTGCTGCTTTAATCCCGGCACTCAAGAGGCAGAGGCAGTGGATCTCCAAGTTTGAAGCCAACATGTTCTACAAAGCAAGTTCCAGAACAGCTAGGGCTACACAGAGAAACCCTGTCTCAAAAAACAGAAGTGTGTGTGTGTGTGTGTGGAGGGGGGGATAGGTTGATTCTGGCTCATGGCCATGG
Source organism: Myodes glareolus (assembly GCF_982192425.1). Classification (NCBI taxonomy): domain Eukaryota; kingdom Metazoa; phylum Chordata; class Mammalia; order Rodentia; family Cricetidae; genus Myodes; species Myodes glareolus. The sequence continues at coordinate 2,627,940 of NC_142034.1, read as the reverse complement.
GTACCAGTGGCTTTGGAGCCTGTGGGGAGGGCAACATGTCTTAGGAGCCAGGGCTGCTCTCATGATACCCAGAAAGTAAGAGAGTAAGGGGACAGGGTCTCATGGTCCTGTGGACTCCTTCAGGGTCATACAACCCAATGCCTTAGGTAGGCCTCACCTTCTAAATGTTCCACCACCTTCCCACAGTGCCAGAGAAGGCAGGAAGCCTTCAACCCTTGATCTCCAAGGCCCTAGGAAAGCATGTGACCTTCGAGGAGATGCTGTCCTGGGGCTGAAGCCAAGGCTAGAGTCCCAGCGATGGGGTAGGGGACTGTTCTATCTGAAGCTCTATGCCCCACTTCTGGCTCTCATACCCTAGGGCCCTGGCACTGCAGCAGACAGAGCGAGGCCTTGCTTATGGGCTTCCCTCCCTCTAGGTCAACTGTTCCCAACCTGTGGGTCTCGGCTCCTTTGGGAGGTGGAACAACAGTTTCACAGGGGTCACACAGCAGATACTCTGCATATCGGATATTTACGTTACAATTCATGCCAGTAGCAAAATCACAGTTACGAAGCAACAACAAAAATAACTTTATGGTTGAGAAACTGTCGTAAAGGGTCGCAGCATTAGGAAGGTTGAGCACCACTGGTCTAGGTGATCCTTGTCCCCGCAGACTCCTCTCCAAAGGGTGCTAAGGAGTCACAGTCACCCGTGTACGGTCATACTCCAGGTCCCCTGTGATGGACTCTAAGCAAAGAGGTAGCCGGGCCTGACAGCTCATGGGGCAGAGTTGACCCTCTGTGGGCTGACCACTTTGTCTAGGCTTGGCTCTCCAACTCTCCACCAGGCTTCTCCCATGTGGGGACTTAGTGGCTCCAACAGCCCACACTTCTTCCCCATTTGCTGACCCCAGGCAGATGAGAGCCTCTATCCTGCCAGCCGCAGCAGAAGCCCTGAGCTCTGCAGGCTGGTGGTTTAGCCTGAGCCATCAGAAGCCAGCCAGAACCAGGAGCTGGATATACCTTAGCACATCTTGGGAGGAAGAAGACTTCTCAATGGAAGATCAAAGCTCTCTTTCCAAAAGTGGTACCTGGTGTACAGAGACTGAGGTCTTGGGATCTTGTGCAGCATGGTCTCCAGGGTCCTAGGAAAACACCATCCCATCTCCCAGACAGTTCTTCCTCTGCGGGCAAGGAACAGTATGATTAAGGCTCCATTATTAACTTGCCAATCTTATTTCTGGGGCACAGCAGCTAACAGCTTAGGGGACCCACTTGGCATATAACGAGGTCTCCATGACAAATTACTTGGGTATCAATTAAGTATCTGGGGAAATGTCATGCAGGATCCATCATGCTGGCAGGAGAGGGAGAGCCAATTAACCTGAAGCAGCCAATCCAATCCGGATTCCGCTTCCAGCAGGGCTGGGAATGAAGCAGAGGCTCCTGCAGGGTCCTAGAGGGGGCAGAGCCTTACCATCCTCCCTTACTGACACAGGCTCTGCCCCTCCATTCATACCACAGCCACCTGCCTTTCTGAAAGGATCACAGCTGAGGGGGCCAGTGCTTGGGTTAGAACATTGCTGGGGAGGGATACAGCCAGATGTCTGTTGCATGGCATGTGACCACAGGAAGCATAGGGGTGACAACAGCCTTGGCAAAGGGAGCAAATCACAGATCTGTAAGATAAAGGGGTGGATGGACCCCAGAAGCACAGCACTGGGGGCAGGTACTGCCAAGGATGGGTTGCGGCACGCTTGGCACATGGGCCCATTGGCAGCACACTGGCAGCTCTCAGCAGAACCCCCATTCTGCCTCTGGCAACCTATGAGGCTCTGAGGTGGTCTCTGAGGCTTCCTGGGCCTGCTTTTCTCATCTGTAATACGGGAACAAACGTGACCCCTGCAACTAGAATTAAATGTGGTTCCCTCCCTTGCTCTCAGATGCAGGATTGGCCCTGATTCCTGAAGGCCAGCACAGGTGTCCTGGGAGTGGGAGACAGTCACCCTGGAGAAAGTGCACAAGCCACTCAACTGGCCTAAGCCACAAAGATGGAGGACTCAGGACTGTGGTCTCTGTGTCATCACCGCCTGTACCTGTGAGGGTTCGGCTTCACTTTCAGAAGAGGCCCTCTAGCTGCCCACTCATAGAGCCGCTGCCCACACTGACCCACCACACCCCATGGCTTTGTCCAAGAGGCCCGGGCAACTCCCTCCCTGGTCTACTCAGCAACCAGTGATTGGCAGCTGCCACTTCCCAGCCCCCCAGCCTCATGCCTATTCATGACACTGACATATGGCACCTCGGTGGGGGGCTGGAGGGAGCTGCTCGTTGGGAGAGTGCAGCGTGTCCCCATTCGAATCCCGCTGAAGCAAAACAAATGCAAGATGCGAGGAGAGCAGAGGCGGCCTGGAGGCGTGTGCGCCTGCCTGTGTGTGCCTCTGTGTCTGCACACTCGCCCTGCAGGGACGCTGCCAGGAGGATACAGGGTGAAGCAGGAGGCAGCAAAGATTAGGGCTTCAGAACCTGCTGGTGTCTCCAGTCATGGGGTCCTGAAGAATCAGGCTGTCCATTCACTGCCCAAGACAGGCACATCCATTTCTTTCTCTTACACTGGACACTGGGCTACAGGTCATGAATAGGCCAGAGGTCTGCAGCCCCACAGATGAGCAGATTGTTGGGAATGTTCCTTTTGTAATCGATCATGGCAATCTTAACATCAAACCAGTTCAGAGGGTTCCAGGCTCAGCCAACCACAGGTGTCTCCTGTTTCTATCTTTTCACTGTTTGCTTACTGGCAAAGGGTCTCCCCCATAGTCTGTGACCTGTAACTCAGCCTCCCAGTTACACGTGTGCACCACTGTGCTCTGGAGGTGTCATGGTCCCATGGCCCCCAAAGGCTTTCTTCATGCCTGGCTCACCTTCCATTACCATGCTCCGGAGGCTGGAGAAATCACAGTTGAGCCAAAAGTTGGGCTTATGGGCATCCTTAGCAGGGGTGAGGCTGAGGGCTCCTTTTCCCAGTTCAGGGCTGGAAACCAACTGGGTGGGTGTGACCTGGCAACAAGGCTGGGTTCAGGAGCTGCAGCCACTACCCCTCAGGAGGTTCAGAACAGACTCTCCCAACCCTGACCTGCCACCGACCCCCACTGGTAAGAAAAAGCCAGGGCGGGGTTTGAGAGACCAGAGTGGCCTCAGCCTCCAAATGGAGACACTTGGGTGAACTCAGCTTATGAACTTGCCTGCAGCTGTGGAGACAGCACTGGGCCTCTGGACCCTCCCCACAAGCGTCAGCTCACACTTGGGGCTGCTTTCTTGAGGAAGAGCATGGCTGGAGCCTGGGAGAGATGCCTCCACGCTGTGGGCCTGCCTCGGGAAGCTGGAGAGCTTCAGGGTGCTGTCCATCAACTCCCTCTGCAGAGCTGCAGATCCTGCTGACATTCCTGCCTCAGCCCTGGCAGGCCATCTGAGTGTCTTGACCTGCCTGACCTCACTGTGGAAGAGGTAGCCCAGCAGCGTTTGGGGAGCCACAGCCCCTGCCCTGACAGGCAGCACTCAGGTTCGCCTGGGCACCGGTCTGACTATGTTTCAGGCACCACTGTGCCTCGAGGCATCTGCTGCCACCATCTCAGGGCAGATGGCTGCCAGTGAGCTAAGTGTGTGCGGGGGAAGGGGTGCCATAGGAACCCCTTCCCGCAGGGAACCTGGGGGCGGGAGAGGCAGGCACCCGCTAGAGCGAGCAAGCAGCAGACCACATCCAAAGGAGGGGCCGGGACCACATGGACTCTGGGTGGGATGAAGCCAATGAGCTTGTGGGACTCTTACCCATCCTTGGAGGACAGGTGGGAGGCAAGGCGTATAGAGCAGGGTTGGCCGATCTCATCACGCATGGCTGGGTGGTCTTGGACAAGCCCCTTCCTTTCAGGTCCCCAGTGCCTGAAGGAGAACCATCTGCAGACATCTACCAGCTCCCAAACGCTAAGCTTCAGTAGGATGCAGGTGTCACTGGCACACAGACACTTGTCTCTTGGGGAGTGGGGCGGTACAGTGAGGACACACTGGCACACCCTACCAGGCTGATCCAAGGCTCTCTGAGGCTGGGTGCTGTGCTGTGTTAGGTCACTGTGCAAGGCAGGATTCCTCACCAGCTGTCCACAGCCACACTGCTGACAACCGGAACCACAGGGTGAGGGTCTGGTTAGAATTCTGGGCAGAACAGCTGGGGTCAGAGGTCATCCCCCATTCTGGCTATCCCCAAAGCCAAGTCTGCTGCACTTACAGAGGGAGATCCCAGAACCCCATTTCTCAAGGATGGAATAAACAGAGTTCATCCTGGGAATCTGTGGAAAAGCAGGTCCCCGAGGGACATTAGGGCTGAGTAAGGAGGAACAGCCCAAAGCCACCAACAATCCTGCAGGCCTATTAGGTGGCCCAAGTTCTAAGACTGCAGCCTGAACGTGTGTCCTTGAGACAACTCTTTACTCCCACAGTCATCTATGAGTGGTTTTGTAGCTGTTACCCCCCCCAAGACCGAGCTGAGGAGGTCTGAGTGGCACCTGGGCCTGAACTACCCGATGCAAGGCTGGGGCGGGCAGCTGGCCTGCTCCATGCCAGCCCTAGTGTGTGAACATTGTAGATGTCCCACAGCGATGTTGCCTGGTACCCACAGAAGCCCAGGAGGGTGGCATGTGGATCCTCCACTCCTTCCCTTCCCTCTGGGCCTAAGGTGGCTGCTCCTCACTGGCCACATGCTCTCCAGCTCTTACCCAATGCCTCCTCCTGCATGACTCAGCCCGGCTGTTACTCAGCCTCCCTTTTGCTGGCAGCTGCCTTTTTTTCTTCTTCTTCTTTTCCGAAGTATAATACTGCCACTGAGACAAGACAGGGTGTCTCTCACAGCACTGGCCTCTGCCTTCGAGTGACCAGGAGTGGCCCTGACTCATAATGGCTAAGGTGGACAATGATCAAACACCGGGTCTAATTACCTGGGCACTAGAGACTTGGTCACCTCCAGAGCAGGTGCAGGCCTCATCTATGCCACCAGACTCCACAATCTCTGGGCCATCCTTCACCAGCCTTCCCAGCTGCCTCATGATCCAAGGACCCAACACGTCCTTAATGTCCTGGAGTGAGCATCAAGGGGTCAGAATCTCTCTTGGAAAAGGAGAGCCCAGAGGCCCAGGTTTCAACGGGCTAGCAGAATTGAGATTTGTCCTGGAGAGGTAGGAGAGAGATGCTGCTGCCCATGGCTGCACTGGAGGGCTAATGAAGTAGCCTGGCCCTCCCTGAGGTTCCTGTAACCTGCGGGCTCCAATCCTGTCCCACAGGGCAGAGTAGTGAACAGAAGAGTGAAAGGGGCGGGGCACTTGAGCTTACCTTCCCTTGTTGTGAAACTGGGTTGGCATCTCTTTTAATGATGATACAGCAAGATGAGGCAGGAACAGCAAGAGATGCACAGACATCATACTCATTTTCAATTCTGCATCTGGGAGGGTCACAGCTGAGAACATTTGCATTTAGGGAAGAAGAATCCGTCTGAACCGAGAGGGGACCTGTGAGGAGAAAGGGAAAGAACTTACAATGGGCATCAAGGGACTCTCTCAGGCTTCTGTGACCTCAGAGAGTGGTCTGCTGGCAGGAGGGATGGGACACTTCTGCTCCTGGACAGGGGATTCAGGGCTCCAAGGTGCAGAAAGGAATAGGACCCTGGTGAATGATGCTTTCATGGTACCTCATGGAAGATGGTGGATGCCTCCATCTGGGTAACAACAAACTGACATGGGGTTCAAATAATTAAGGGGAAAAGATGGTCTCACAGCCCAGTGTGGACTGAGGCAGCCACCCTGCCCAGCCCAAACCTTTCTCATCACCTGTAGTCCCTTCTCAGCCCCTCCCTCCTCTCCTGCCCTTGCCTGTGTCTCATGCAAGGGCCTGGACTGTAGCCTCAGAAAGATATGTCTGCCCAGAACTGATGACTGGGACCTTACATAGATAAGAGTCTACGAGTGTCACCAACTTACATGCCTCAAAGACATGTTTCCCACCACTGAGCATGGACCCCAGCAGCCCACATTTGCTGTTCTAAAAATCAGGGCACTCTGCCCCATTGTTTCAGTGATGAGCTGATAGGTGGGGAACTGAGAGGTGGGGCTGGGTCAGCTACTAGCATTGTAGCTGCAAGGGGTCAGGGAAGAGGAGTCCCCATATATGCCTACTGAAGGAAGGTGAGACCTTTTACTAACATTGTAGCTGCAAGGGAGTCAGGGAAGAGGAGTCCCATATATGCCTACTGAAGGAAGGTGAGACCTTTTACTAACATTGTAGCTGCAAGGGGTCAGGGAAGAGGAGTCCCCATATATGCCTACTGAAGGAAGGTGAGACCTTTTAATAACATTGTAGCTGCAAGGGGTCAGGGAAGAGGAGTCCCCATATATACCTACTGAAGGAAGGTGAGACCTTTTACTAACATTGTAGCTGCAAGGGGTCAGGGAAGAGGAGTCCCATATATACCTACTGAAGGAAGGTGAGACCTTTTACTAACAAGGTAGCTACAAGGGGTCAGGGAAGAGGGGTCCCATATATGCCTACTGAAGGAAGGTGAGACCTTTTACTAACAAGGTAGCTGCCACCTTTCACTCAAAAAGAAGAAAAGAAGCCAGATGTGATGGCACACACCTTTAATCTTAGCACTCAGAGGCCAACGCTGGTAGATCTCAGTAAATTCAGGTCTACATAGTGAGACCCTGTCTCAAAAAAAAAAAAAAAAGGAGGGGAAGAAGGAAGGAGAGAGAAGAAGAAGAGGAGGAGGAGGAGGAGATTTGAAAGAGACAGAGAGCAGGGTAGTCGTGGCACACACCTTTAATCCCAGTACTTGGGAGGCAGAGACAGGCAGATCTCTGTGAGTTCAAGGGCAGCCTGGTCTACAGAGTGATTTCTAGGACAGCCGGGGCTACACAGAGAAACCCCATCTCGAAAAACAAAACACAAAAGAGACACAGAGAGGGGAGGCCCTGGGAAGGCAGAAGCACTGGTGTACAAACAATATGAGCCAAAGATGCTGAGGGTCACCATCATCCCAGAAGATGGAGCAGTGCCTGGGATGCGCTTTGAAGGATCTATCCCTCTGGTATCTCGATTTTGGATGTCTGGTCCCTAGAGATGTGAAGGAACTATTCCTTCAGGTACACATAGTCCTCCTCCTTCCTTTTCCTAGGCCAGGCTTACCAAGGTGACCTGAGAAGCTAAGTATGGAATGGAGCGGTGGTGAGAGCAGACACACACTTTGGGGTGTCCACAACGCGCAGACCAGCTGTCTGTCCCTGCATGTGTCCCCATGATATACTTCTTGCTGACCTCCTAACTTGTAGAAGTGGAAACACCTGCTCCAACTTCACAATTCAGCCCATCTTAGCATGCACCCTCAAACCCAGACATTTGCTAAGGATTTTGGCTGCGAAAGTCCTCTGTGGGGGAAGTGACAACTACCTTCCTCTTTGTGGGGTCCCACTTTCTCAGGTGGGACTGAGAACGCTGGCTCCCTTGCAGCTATGGTATCAGTAGCTGACGGTCTCACTGCTCAGTTCCCTGCCTCTCAGAAGTGATCATTACCTAAGCAATGGAGCTGAGGACTATGGCTTTCAAGACAACAGATGTAAGCTGTTGGGTCCATGCCCATTGGTGGAAGACACATGTTTGGAGCATGGCTCTTGGCTGTGTGGCCTCCAAGACCACCTCTATGCTTCTTTGGCTGAGTCAACGTCCAAATGTCTTGCAGATCCTTTCCCATAAAGCCAGCCCAAGTGAGTTCTGTTGCTTATGGAGTGTGTAGGCTGAGGGGTGTCCTGGGCAGGGCTCTCAGCTCTGTCCTTTGGAGAAGGAGGTCTTGCCCAGAGACCTGCTCCTGAGTTTCCTGCCTTGCCAACCTGGCCAGATGGGAGGCCTCCTGGGAATGTGGCTCAGCAGCAGGTCTCAGAGTCAGCCTAGACTGGGAACACTGCAGGTCAGGACACTCCATGACCAACCAGGGAGCATGGGGCCTCTCCCGCCACAGTCCCTAGTGCAGATGGTCACTCTGCTGTCACACTGCCCTAGCCCCCTGGGCCCTCTCAGGGTTCAGACCTCCCTCTTTCTGTCCACCCTCCTTCTCTGTGCTACCCCCTTCTTAGAAATGAAGTCATCTAGAAAAATAATCCAAAATTAGAAAGGGAAAAAAAAAACTAAGAAAGTGGGATTTTTTTCCCCCTTCAAACATTTGGTAAGACACCTCCCACACGGATGAGTGTCCACAGGGGCCTGTTTTGGTCCAAGGGAGACTGTGCCTCAGGCTGTGTGAGGCAGGGGCCTCTGGGCCCCATGATAGGGGTGTGTATGGGACCTCTCCTTTGCACCTGGCAATGGTCAGTCACCAATATCTGACCTTGGGAACCCTGTCCCTCTCCCAGAGCTGTGATCTGTAGGCAGAGGCCCAAGCCCTGAGATGGGAAGAAAGCCCCATGGGTGCCAGGCCAGGGAGTGGCCTTAGCTCCTAGGTGGCTTCCTGCCTCCTGTCTCTCCCTCTTCCCACCAGCCCACGCCCTGCTGCAGAGTTCTCATTTGTTTATTTATAATTTATACTCAGCCTGCTTCCAAGAACGCTCTGAGGCCCTTGCTGAAAAGCTGTTTCCTGGCTCCTCTGCGCTGCTGTCGGGCCTGGGCTGCAAGCTGTGCACACTGTCTTCACTCTCGAGCTGACTGCTCAGCATGGCTTCCAGGGCCCTCTGGATGGACAGATGTGGTCTTCCTCACAGCACCCGTATGCCCTGGCTTCAGGGTGCAGCACCCAAAGCCCAGGATGCCTTCTCCCCTGCCGAGGCCCTTCCCCAGTCCCCAGTGAGAGTGGGGTTCTGCCACCTGATGGAGGCTGCCCCCCCCAAGACCTTGCCCTTTCCTGCATATACTACTATAGATAATGGGCAAGGATGGCGGTCAGGATGATGCTCCTGCCATAGGTGCTCCTAGGTAGTGACCATGGATGTCAGATGAAAAAGGAATTTCAGGAAGGAAAGGCTGGAAGAAACCACACCTTTGACCCTTGACCCAGGGCTGTGAACAGACAGTAAAGACTGTTTTCAGGACTTGGATGTCAAGATGGTCAGGAAGTGGGGAAGGAGCCGGCACAGTGAGGATGTGTGTGGGGACAGCTGCATTTGGCAGTTGTGAATACAGCTTTGGAGATCAGGGAGGCACCTCTGAAGAGCCAGGCAGTCCCTAACCCCAGGGGTTGGAGATAAGAAGTTTCATTCTTAATTTTGGGGTTCTTGTTAAATTACCAAAGCTAGTCAGCTGACACACTTGGGATTGTAGATGACACACACAACCCAGATAGGAAACCAACAACAGACCAAAGTAAGATACCACCAAAGTCCCCCTTGGTGAACCAGTGAGTTTTATTGGGGTTGCTGGCAGGAATATGGTTGAGGCTCACTTATGGGAGCAGAGACAACTCCAAGACAGCTGCATCACCAAAGCCACCCCAGCATGAGTGACAGCTCACAAGAGCTGGGGACCTGGAGCATGCTACACAGCCCGTGGGCAGCTCAGCAGGTTGGAGAGCGTCCTTCCCAGGTGGCTCAGTTGGCCTGAGCCTCTTGCAGGCAGGCAGCTCACTGGTCTCTGCTTCTTCCAGGCAGGTGGACTCATCTTCCCAGCCTAGTGAATCCGTCCCATTTCAGGGACTTCCTGAGCTTAAGGAGCTTTCCTGCAGGATGGGCTGTTTTTATCACCTCTTAGTATCCTGTTGCCTCACCTGTGAACATCCTGTGTCTTAATGAGCTTCCCTCCAAGATGCCATCAGATCCCATTTGTGAGAATGCCCAAGAGGAAGTGCTCTTGGATCCTAGGCCATTTCCTGGCAATACAAAGAAAGCTGATTCCAGGGAAAGGCACATCGTGCCCTCAGGAGGTTGAGGCCAGGGGGGCAGCAAGACTAGGTTGTTCCCATGACAACACAGGCCAGCCAGAGGACTTCTCAGAATCAAATCTTTAATCTTTCAACTTCTCCAGCTGCTTTGGGACCCCTGCACGTCTTACGTTTGGATATAGAGATCAGCCTGGGTCCTGGGCTGGCTTTTTCTCCCTGGCTTCTTGGGGCTCCCTTGTCAGTGCAGAGGCCTCCCCCTCACTACCTGTCTCTTCCTATCTCAGGCTTACTCCTCTGCCAGATCTGTAGCTCTGCATTTGGCAGAGCAGGGCAATGTCATTGCCAGCCGTGGAATATGCAATGGGCTGCTCCTTCCTCCCCCATCCTTTAGCCCACATCCGTAGTGGTGACCAATGCCAGCTTCTCCTTCTTTTGGCTTATGACACAGCCTGGAAGACAGGAAGGCCTGGCAGAGCAAGGCTGTGGGAATGGCCCTTGGGAGACTGGTGACAAGACAAGGTGCCATCTGGGGCATGCCAGGGATATTCCGCCACTTGGTGGGCCCACTGCAGAGAGTGGCCTTTCCCAGGTGCTGGCTCTGCCCGCCACCAAGCTCCACGGTGCCACACAGATGTCCTGGCTGTGGGAGTTGAAGCATACCAGCTGTCCATTCCTGGGCACGAGGCTCCATGCCAGAACACGGAAGTCGGCCAGATCCTACGACAGAGTTCAAGAACCTCAGATTCTAGGTCTGAGGGAGGCAGGGGCAGGTGGACATGAAAGATCCAAGCCCGATCCTGACAGAAATGCCTTTGGGAGCATCTTCTGCCAGAGCGGCCTATGCTCTGCCCACAAGGTCAGTGAGCATATGGCTGTCCTGGCTGCCCAAGCCACATGCCTACAAAGAGCTCCTCTCAGTGCCTAGCCCTACAGGGAAGCCATGTGTCGGATGTTTGGACACAATTTTGGGCAGTCCCAGAAGCTTGTCTGGCTTCCTGCCTGGGCATGTGATCCTCCAGACACAGCAAGCAGCCCTGAAGTCATATCTCACACTTACTAGCAGTGTGGCCTGGGCCAGGAACACGTGTCCTCTTTTGTAAAAGGCTAGTCATATCAACCAGAGGCCACCGAGAGCCACATGGAGCAAGAAATGTGGTGGTTTGAGTGAGAACGGCCCCCAGAGGCTCGTATATTTGAATGTTTGGCTCCCAGTTGGTAAACTGTTTAGGAAGGATTAGGAAGGGAGCCTGGTTGGAGGAGGTTGCCCCGTCTTGTTCTCTTCATCCATGTTTATGGATCAGACTTACGCTCTCAGCTACTGCCCCTCCACCATGTCTTGCTCCCCGCTGTGATGTTTACGGACTCACCTTCTGAAACAGAAAGCAAGCCCCCAATCAAAAGTGTTCTTTTACAAGTTACCCTAGTCACTCTCTCTGTACAGCAACAGAATGGTAACTGAGACAGACCTCCTGCTCACCGAATGTGCTTTGTGTTGACCACACCCACAGAAATGGCCTTCAGCACTATTTCCAAAGACACACCTCCTCCTTTCTGAGCCTGGCACACATCCGGCCTCTGCCAGACCAGGTGACGCCACATCTCCTCCAGTCAGTACAGCACCTGAGAGGGGCCGCATGGATGAACTGCCATCTTTAGGCAGAAGTATGTGATGCATGATTAATAAAAACTCATAGACTGAAATTGGGGTTCAACCTGAACATCCGAAAAGCAAAGCAGCCAGCCACTGACTCTTACCTCGACTTCAGTCTGAAACGGCAATCCTGCCTTCAGGAATCTCAGAATGAAACTGAGCTGAGAACTGTCTCCTCCTGTTTTATAATACTCTCTAGGGTTGGGATTAAAGGCATGTACCACTACTACCTGGTCTCAGTGGTAAACTAGTGTGACTACTGGGAGTAAATATATGTGTTATTGCTGCCTGGTCTATAAGGCTGGTCAATGTGGCTGTTTTACTTTTCCGATCCTCAGGCCGGTTTTTATTTATTAGAATACAACTGAAATGCCACTACAATAATTCTAACGTAAGGTGGAAGGGTAGGACTGCTTGAGGTGCCTGGGCCTCTAACAGGAATTGGCTTTCCTTTCCAGAGACAGCTTTCCTGCTACAATGACAGCAGTCCCAGCATCCAGACGCTGTTGTCTTGATCAGCCTCTTCACCTCTTTCCAAGGAAGAGAAAGTCTATGTTTACGGAGCATATGCGTCGTCCCCGTGGTCCTCGCCTTCAGAATCAAGATCATCAACTAAGTTGGATGGTGAGAAGACCCACAAAGAAAAAAAAAAACATGGAAGGGGAAATGATAGGGGCAGGGGAGGGTACAGCTTTAAATGAGCGATCCCTACTCTAAAGAGGAGCAATTTGAGGTGGTCCTGAAAGTGAGTCACGGGATACTCTCAGGCCGAATAACTAACTAAGCCTTAAGCTCTGAGGCAGGGTGGAGCAGGGAGGTGAGAAAGCTGAGGTAGATGGTAAGGGCCCAAGCTGTCACTGATGGGGACAAGGGAAGGGGCCGGGCCTGGCTTGGCGACTGCCACCACTGAAGAGGCTGAAGAAGACAAATCTGGAGGCAGTGAGACCCTGGCTCAGGGCCTACGGTAGTGGCTGGGGGCGGTGGCCGAGCAGGTGGGAGGCGGGCAGTTCTGGACCTATGGAGTGAGGAAGCGTCGCCGGCCCGGTCTGGAGGGAACGACCGCCTCGCCAAACCCAGAAACAAACAGCTCCCTGCAGCGCACACACGCCGTGCACACACCTGGACCGCCCCGGTCCTCGGCGAGATGCGCCTGCGCGGCACAGCCAAGCCCGAAGCACACGCGCACGGACAGGAAGTCCCGCCCCACGACTCCGCCATTCAGCGCAGGCCGCCAGCGTGCGAGGCCAACCTCTCGCGAGATTCCGCGAGTCCTGCGACTCCGCCAATCAGCGCTCGGCTGACCGTGTTGCCGTGACAACCGGCTCTCCCGTGGCCGCCGCGTCCTACGTTCGAGTCCCACCTGCGTGTGTCTTTCTACCACGAGGATCAGCGGGCATCTAGGCAGCGATCCCACGCCCGCCTTCCCGGGACTCCGACCCCGCGCCTGCTCCCTGTGGGTTGGGAAGCCAGGCCCAGAGTGCCAGCGTCAACCGGAGGACAGTGACCGTGGAAGTGTCCAGGAGGGAGTCTCACCGCACAGTTGGCTGGAGAATTTGGTTTAAAATAAGGCTTAAGTTGCATAACACGCGTTTGGTGTAGAAGACATGAAGAAACACTTAAAATATAAAAGTCCTTGACCTATGCCTTATTGAACCATAGTGTCCTGGTTGTAGGTTTTTGTTTTGTTTTATTTATTTATTTATTTATTTATTAGCAACTTCAGGCAAGCTATAGTCATCTGGGAAGAGAAAACGTTGAGGGATTGCCTCCATCGCTTTACCTGTAAGTAAGTCTGTGGGGACGATTTTCTTGATTATTGATTAACATGGAAGGACCAGCCATTCCTGGGCAGGTGGTTCTAGGTGATAGAAATCGAACTAGCCGGGCAGGGGTGGTACACACCTTTAATCCCAGCACTCGAGAGACAGAGACAGGCGGATCTCTGAGTTTGAGGCCAGACTGATCTACAGAGTGAGTTCCAGGACAACCAGGGCTACACAGAGAAACCCTGTCTTAAACCAACCAACCAACCATCAAACAAACAAACAAATAAATAAATAAATAAAAAGAATTTAAAAAAAAAAAAAGGAAGGAAGGAAGGAAACTGCATAAGCCATGGAGAGTAAACCAGGAAGCGTCGTTCCTCCATGGTCTCCGCTTCAGTTCCTGCCATGAGTTCCCTTAGACTGTGCGCAGTTTGAGTGTAAATGGTGCCCATGAGCTCATAGGGAGTGAAACTATTAAGAGACAGGCAGATCTCTGTGAGTTCAAGGCCAGCTTGGTCTACAGAGCTAGTTCCAGGACAGCTAGGGCTACACAGAGAAATACTGTCTCAAAAATTAAAAATAAATAAAAGTTGCTGTGGTCATCGTGTCTCTCCACTGCAATAGAAATCCTGACTAAGACAGCCTGTGACATAGAAGTGTAAACCAATAAACCTTTTCCTCCCCAAGCTGATTCTGGTCAGTGTTTTATCACAGCAATAGAAAGTGAACTAGACCGTGGTAATACCTGGAATGTTTTCTTCCTTCCTTTTGTCTCCATGTTATTACCATCCGTGTCAGATGAGTGGGATGCATCTCATCCCACGGTTCCTGTGCACTTGGAACAAGGTGGTTAGTGTGATGAATGAGTTTCCTCCCAGATCCTCCCATTGTGGACCAGTGCTCACACATGTGCCTGGCACTCTTGTGTCTCCTTGGTGTCCCCTGCATGGGTGTTCCATTGTGAGGACTGCAATAGGATTGAGGAACTTCACATTCCGGTGGGGACCAAGATCAAGCAAGCAAGTTCACTGCTCTCCAGGCAGACAGGGTGATCCAGTGGGAGCATTCATAGCCAAGTCAGATAGCAAAGGCAGCGAGGGGTCCATGCCAGCCCTTCCCCTGTGCTCTCAGGGACACAGGTTGCCTAAGACCAATAACCAAAAGTGGGCACCCAGCTGGGTCTTACCCTGGATGGACATCCTGGAAGGAGCTCCTTGCTTGGGATTCTTTTTTTCTTTTTCTTTTCTTTTATTTATTTATTTACTTATTATGTATACAATATTTTGTCTGCAGACCAGAAGAGGGCACCAGACCTCATTACATATGGTTGTGAGCCACCATGTGGTTGCCAGGAATTGAACTCAGGACCTTTGGAAGAGCAAGCAATGCTCTTAACCACTGAGCCATCTCTCCAGCCCCCTTGCTTGGGATTCTTATTTTTTGTAAGATTTATTATTTTTAATTATGTGTAGGTGTGTGTGTGTGTGTGCTCATGCACACACGTGTGCATACGTACACATCCCATGGAGCTGGACTTACAAGTTGTGAGCAGCGATGTGGGTGCTGGGACCCAAATGTGGTGCTCTTAACTGCTGAGCCATCTCTCCAGCCCCGGGGCTTTTTATTTCTAATTTATTTTTGTGTGTGTATGTACGAGTGTGCTCATGCCAAAGCACACATGTGGAGGTCAGAGTACAGCTTGCAGGAGTCCCCTTCCACACATAGTTTCTGGAGAGCAAACTGTCAGGCTTGGTGGCAGTGCCTTCACCTGCCGAGCCACCTCACTGGCCCTGGCCTGCGGTTCTCCGTCCCTCTTCACTGCTGTCAATTATCTCCATGCCCAGCCGCTGGCCGTACTTGAATAATGCATCCTCTCCAGGCTGGTGGGAATGACCTCGACTCCCTCTGGGCAGCTTTGGTTTCACCTCCCCCTCTAAGAGGAGCTCTTAGGTACCTTCAGGCCTGGGGTGGTCTGTTTTCCTCATACTCTGTCTTACAGAGCATGGTGTCTCTGCTCAGCATGCATCAAGTGACAGCAGCAGTTCTAGCTCCTCAGCTGGGGCCCTTGGGGTCTCTGGATGCCTGGAGTCAGTGGAGCAGACAGCCCTGTGTTCTTCTCTCAGGCCTAAAGGAGAGTAGGTCTAAGTTCAGGCATTCAAAGGGTCTTACATGTGCCGGTCCCCACAGCCATGTGGCCTCTGTTGCCACCCCACAGCCTCAGGAAACCTGCTTCCAGATGCCTCCACCCCCAGACAGAGCTTGCACTGTTCCCCCAGAATGTCTTCTTCCCAAATCACTTCCCACTTCTCTGTTTAAAATCACTCAGTGGCCTCCCCTACTATCCAGGAAAACCAACTGGTCTATCCACACTGTCCACCACTGTCCAGCCGCAGTCTGGGGAGTCAAGACAGGTCACTGATCTGCACACGCGCTGCAGGAACCTTGTGTCTCAGCTGGAGGAAGTTAGGAAGGACTGTAAGAACTGGACTTGGGAGAGTTCCAGGCATACACACATGCTGCCATGAAGGCTTCTGCCTTCTGTTGAGAATCAGGAGAGAATTGCAGCTGAAGCGCACAGTGCAGCTGCCACCCCATGTCCAGTCTAGCGGTGCTCACATTCTGTGTGCAGAACTCACTCCCCCTAGTTCAGCCACCGTGGGCTTGCCTGATGCCAGCATCTGGGGACATTCTTACCTGCAGGCCAGCTGCCGGTGGCCTGCCTTCCTTGAGGTCCACGTGATCTGCCCATGTCTGCCCCTTAGCTCTACCCCATTGCTCTTTCTCTTACTCATGCTGCTGCTGGTACCTGTCTGGTTCTGACTTCATGCTGGCCGGTCCCGGTGCCTGGAGCCCTGCTGCTGGTACCTGTCTGGTTCTGACTTCATGCTGGCCGGTCCCGGTGCCTGGAGCCCTGCTGCTGGTACCTGTCTGGTTCTGACTTCATGCTGGCCGGTCCCGGTGCCTGGAGCTGCCACAGAATGCTAGTTAGTTTTCTTGTTAGCCTGGCATAATCAGGAGGCACCTGGGAAAGGGGGGGTCTCAGTTGAGGGATTGTCCATATCAGTTTGTCCTGTGGCCATTTCTGTGAGGAATTGTCCTGACTGTTGATTGATATGGGAGGCCCCGACTTGCCGTGGGCAGGCAAGCCTGAGTTATGTATAAGAACAGTAGTTGAGCAAGCCAGAGGGAGCAAGGCAATGAGCAGCATTCCTCCATGGCCTCTGCTTCAGTTCCTATCCTACTTCAGATCCTGCCCTAACTTCACCCATTGATGAACTGGATCCTGTAAGGTGAAATAAACCCTCTTCAAGTTGCTTTTAGTCTTGGTGTTTATGACAGCAACAGAAAAGCAAACTGGGTTACTCAGGGACCATGTAGATGGCCCCTTCCTCCTCTCCTCGCCTCCCCTTGCGAGGTCAGACAATAGAGGCAGCGTGGGGAGCATGCCAGCACGGCCTCTGTGCTCTCAGGAACACAGGTTTCCCTAAGACCAGTAACCAAAAGTGGGCACCCAGCGGGGTCTCCCCTATAGGAATACCCTGGAAAGAGCTCATGGTTGGGACTCCTATTTTTTGTAAAATTTATTTTATTATTTTTAATTATGTGTAGGTGTGTGTGTATCACATGTGGGTATGTACATGTGAGTGCTTGCCTTTCATTCTGTCTCTACACTCAGTGGAGTCCTGTGCTCCTCGGCCCCGCCTCCTCTTCTCCCTCTCCACATCCTGCCTCCGTCTTTCTACAGTTGTGTCCAGGTGACACATCAGTGCCCTTTTGTTTTTTTCTCAAGCCACTTAGGCATCCTCTGTCAGCAATCCCACGCTTTCTGCTATGGGCACGGACACCGGTATGACTACAGACGAGACAGAGGGCAGCCCCTCCCCCCCCTTCCGCTGTCAGATTCCCAGGGAGTCAGCAACCTGGCTGCAAAACTGTGGAGGACGAAGAAGCAAGAGAACTCAACTCTGCCCGCCCTGTCCACCGCAGGTCCGGCTCTTTTCACCAGCAGACACCTCCAGCTGGGGAGGGCCTGAACTCCGCCTGCCTTGTCCACCGTGGGTCCGGCTCTTCTCCCACTGCAGACACCTTCAGCTGGGGAGGGCCTGAACTCCGCCTGCCTTGTCCACCGTGGGTCCGGCTCTTCTCCCATTGCAGACACCTTCAGCTGGAGCAGGGCCCACTCTGCATCTGCCGCGTATGCTCCCTAGTGCTTCCGCCTGAAAAACTGCCTTTACTCTTAAGGTTGAAGGACCTCAGCCTTTGACTAACCTGAACTACCACAACCAGTAGGTGGCTTGGCTGTGGGATTTATCTCCACAGTTCTGGAAGCTTACTGATTGCTGACAGTATCGCTCCATCCTGTCGGTATTGGGCGGGGTTTGTCCCAAGTGCTGAGGACACAGTCATAAGGCACCACACATGGCGTGTTCTTGTTCTCTTACGGAAACATCAGCCACATTGAATTTAGGGTTCACTCCAGTCCCATTCAGTCCCCTCTCCACCCGATCCTGTTTCCACGGAAGCCCCATCCACGGGTTCTTTGTGGACATGGATTTGGGGCAGACACTATTCAACACAGTAGGCTCTGTCAACACATAGTGGAAGTCCCATGTCCTGTGAGGAGGAGCTGCCACATGCTGGCCACCCCACCTACACTGTCACACAGTTGTTCTAGGCAGCGGGTGTATCTCAGTGTAGAGCGATGTCGTTTACCAGATGAAAACGTGGTAAACGTGGCAGCCCTGACTCCAGGGTGTCTCTTTTTCCATCTTAACCCTATCAGACTTTCCTCTCAGTTCTCTGCCTTGCCTCGTCTCTCCCAGGGCATCTTGGGAACTATAGTCCCTTCCGAATTTTAAGCATGCCTATACGCTATTCTTGTCACCTTTCCTCTAGTCTGGACCCCTGGAGGCAAAAGAATCAGCGAAGCCATGGAGGGAGGGACTTTCCTCAACAGTCAGGCTGGCCTGGGAGTTACCCTGCTCCCATCATGCGCCAAAGAAACCAACTCTATTCCCAGGAGCATTTCTGTGGGTTTTTCCCCTGCTTTCTGCATCTGTGCTGACATTCTGGGATTCTTAGAGAACCAGTTCTGAAGAGCAAACTCAGGAGCCAAGAATCTTCAAGTCAGAACAAATTGCTATGAGAACAAACAGCCAGGACCGCAGCCCACGGAGTTCACAGTGTGGGTGGGCAGCTCCTGCTGGCCAACCCCAGCTCCACTGGGAGAAGCTCCCCCTGGAAGGAGTGGAGTACGCCGAGAGCGGGGGCAGGGACCCGCGGGGTTGACTCAGGCAATGAATTTCTTGGACCTGACACCAAAAGCACAGGCAATGTGAGAATGCAGACAGAGCATCATCAAAATACAAAACTCTCAAGAGTCTCAGTGCGCTAGAGCGTGGAAGGTGACGCACAGGACCACAGGGCATGCTGACAGTTGTAGAGGTACTGACTGAGGCTCCTCTATCACGGTCGTGGACAAACTCAGCATCAACAAAGTCGGACAAACGCTGGCTAGAGAGATGGCTCTGGCAGCTCTTTCAGAGGAACGGAGTTCAGTTTCCAGTACCCACATCAAGCAGCTCACAACCATGCTTAACTCTTTTCTGTGTGTGTGTGTGTGAGAGAGACAGAGACAGAGACAGAGACAGAGAGACCAAAAAAAACTTTTTTAAAAAAGGCAAGTGCCTTGGATACTTATTTCTCTAAGGGGTGCCAGGTACGTTGAATGTAGGACGCACCATGATCCCATTTGGCCTCATCCATGTTTGTATATCAAGAAAATATGCATATGGCCAAAAAGCACACGGAGAGTCTGGGTGATGGAGAGTCTGGCTGTCACCGGTCACCAGAGGAACATTATCAGGACCACAGGAGGGGCTGCGTCACACCCACTAGGACAGTTACAGTGTCACAAGCCTGAATAACAAGTGTCAGTGAGGGTGATCCAGGGCCCCTTCTGGTCTGGGCTGTGACACACTAACAGCCTGGATTGTCCCCAGGACCCACACAGTGAAGGAATTTTAAGAGAAATGCCTCCAAACTCCCTGTGGCATGCACTATCAGTATGCAAACAGAACAAGTAAGTAAAATAAAAAGGTTTTTTTTTTTCTTTCAAGGGTAGGGATGGGTGGAGGGGGTAAGAGTGTTTGCTGTGTAAGCATAAGCGTGAACCCGCATGAAAGCTGGGTATGGCCATATGTACCTGCGACCCCAGCCTTGGCAGTCCCCCAAGAGCTAAACATAGAATTGCCACAAGGTCCAGTAATCCTGCTTCTGAGAATGTACACAAGAGGATCAGAAGCGGGGAGTCAAGGGGAACTTGTTTGCCAATAATCTATTTTTAAAAGATTGTTTATTTATCATGTGTATGTGTGTGAGCCTTCGTGAGTTTTTATGCCATGTACATGCAGGAGACAGCAGAGGCCAGAAGAGGATGTCAGATTCCCTGGAACAGGAGTTACAGACAGTGTGAGCTGCCCTGTGGGTGATGGACGCCAAACGCAGTTCCTCTGGAAGAGCCGCCAGTGCTGTTAATCGCTGAGCCGTCTCTCCAGCATCCGCGCCCATACTTATCCACATCATTTTCAGTAGCCAAAGGATCCATCTACAGCTATGGCGTGGAAAAGTAAAAATGAAAAACACAGTTTCGCCTCACAAAGGAAGGCAACCCTGCCATGTGCTGCAACAGCAAGGAAGAAATTGTTAAGCCATGAGGGAGGGAGTCCACCATCAGAGACAAGCGCCGTGTGCCTTTACTTTTGTGAGGGGTCAACAGCAGGCAGACTCGTAGAAACAAGTAGATTTGGGCCATGGGGCTGGAGGTGTAGTTCAGTGGTTAGAGCATTTGGCTAGAATGGCCCAGGCCCCGGGTTCCCTCCCCAGCATCACACACACACACACCAGCACTCATGGGAGGCAAAGGCAGAAGTTGAGTACAGAATGGAACCTTTTGCATAATGGGTACAAAGCCTCTGCTTGTAGTCAAGCAAAAACTCTGAATATAGTCAATGGCAAGGACTATTCAACACTGTAAAGTCATCAATAGCATTGGATGCACACTTGAAACAGCAAACTTGGTTATACATCTACAACAACATTGTGTGTACATATATATACACATAAATACATACATATATACATACATAAATACATGCATACATACAACACTCAGGAGGCTGAGGTGGGAGGGTCACCTTGCATCTGAGCACTGTCTGGACTACAGAGCGAGTTCTAAGTCAGCCCTAGCTACAGTGATACCCCATCTCAATTCTAGACTCCCTGAGAGGGGAGGGGGCGGGGGCTGGCCAGACAGTTTATCCGGTAAAGGCACTGACAACATAAATTCGATCCCCAGGACCCACATAATTGAAGGAGCGAACTGAACTCCATATACTCAGTGGCACGTACTGCCGTATGTAAAAGGTGGGGCTAAAGATATGGCTCAGGGCTCAAGAGTACTTGCTATGTAAGCATCAGGACTCAAGCTCAAATCTGCAGAGCCCACAGGAAAGTGGGTACGGCCATATGTACCTGTCACCCCAGGATAGAGGAGTGGAGAATGGCTGCTCTTGGTATTTTCTGAACTTGTGGTTCAGTGAGAGACCCTCTCTGAAGACAGAGAGCTGCAGAAGACAATAGACATTCTCCTCTGGTCTCTGCATCCTGTCACACTTACACACACATACACACACGCCTGCACTTATGCACCACTGAAAAAGTCATGGAACTATACAGATGTACCACACCACGCAGGTGAGCATCTTGGCTTGCAAGTTCCATCTCATGAAGTGCAGAGAGTCCAGGGCAGTTTTTGTCACCATGCCACAAGCGCCAGTCGCTCTGGGGAGAGGAAGCCTCCGTTGAAAACGCCCCGTCAGACTGGCCTGTAGGCATCCTCTTGATTAATCGTTGATGTGGGAAGGTCCAGCCCACTGTGGTTAGTGCCACACCTGGGCAGGTAGGTGGTCCTGGGTTGCATAAGAAAGTGGACTAAGCAAGTCATGAGCTTGTTAGCCGAGAGCTTGTTGGCAGTAAGCAGCACCCCTCCATGGCCTCCGTTCGGCTCCTGCCTGACTTCCTTCAGTGAGAGGCTCTAACCTGTAAGCTGTGCCAAACCACTTCTTCACCAGGTCGCTTTTGGTCAGAATACTTTATCACAGTAATACCAGAACACACACACACACACACACACACACAGAGAGAGAGAGAGAGAGAGAGAGAGAGAGAGAGAGAGAGAGAGAATGCATCCTACCCTTTCGGGTACTTTCTATGAAAAGTCCCTTAAGAGGCTTGATGCTGAAGACTGCCTGGATAAGACTTTCCCGGGCACCCACCTCTTCTGCCCCCTGCCCTGCCCCAGCTCGCTGGGCAGCAGCACCTCTAAGCAGAACCCCAGCTCCACCCACCAGCACTGTTCTGTGCTGAGATCAGGCTCCTTTCTGAAGCCAATTTTCTGCACAGTGAAAATGTTTTCTTTGTGCCCACTTGAGCAGATGGCCCCCCACCTTGGCCTGAATTGAGAAGCGCAGAAATCAAACAGGGGACAGACGGCCTCCTTGGCACTGTCTTATGGGCACAGAGTGTACACACGCACACCGTCCCCCACCTCCCTGCCAGCGGCTTCCACTTGCTCCATGATGGATCTGGTCCAGGTGCCTGAACTGAGCCTCCAAACTTGGCTCCTTTTCTGCCTGGCAGCCCCCGAACCCCACCAGGGCTCTTCGCTTAGGTGTCTGCTCGTCACAGGTGCAGAGGTGGTGATTCTAGAAGGAATGGGTGTATTTGCTGTCCCAGCCCCTGCACCTTCCGGAACGAGAGACCACCAAACGGACCAGGATGGTTGGACAGCACCTGGGCTCTTCTCGCACGTCCCTCTGTGTGGGGCGTAGAAGCTTAAAGGCCGACCACTGGCGTTCAGAAAAATGAACTCCGACGTGGTCGGAAAAGAGGAGACTGGACAGCAGGCTTGGGGGAGGACACTGGGACCCCCAGGAAAGGTGCCATGTTGAAAGGGTTTGCCTGCTGGGGCAGGTTCCTCTGAGAAACACTGCTGTCCAGTGGACTGGGGAGGCTGAGCCCGAACCTCCAAGAAGAGCCAAGCAGCGATTGACATCATTCAGTCCTACCCCATCATTGTAAACCAGAGCCAGGACGAAGGAGCTCACTGTTCACTTCCCAGAGTGACCGGGTCAGTCTCAGAAGGTGCAAAGATCTTCCTCAAGAGAGTCAAGAGACAAAATGATTTTCAGAGCTTTAGAATCATGCTGGTGCATGGTGGCAAACCCCTTTAATCCCAACATTTGGGAGGCAGAGGCAGGCAGATCTTTGTGAGTTGGAGGCCAGTCTGGTAAAGCCAGCCAGGACTACATACTGAGACCTTTTTAAAAGGAAAACAAAATCCTTCTTAGCTGGGGCCTCATGCCTGTAAGCCAAGTACTTGATAAACCACCATAGTGACTTCTGAGCCAGTCTGTCTCAGAACAATTCAGTAGAAACATTTCGTGGACCCTCTATCAAAGGCAACCTGTGCTGGTGTCCTTTGCTTCCTGCTGCTCTGATAAGCACCGTGATCAAAAGTGACCTGGGCAGGAAAGGGTTCTTCTGGCTTACAGGTTACAGCTCATCAGGAGAAACCAAGGCAGGAGCTGGAGAGCAGGAGCCATGGACGAGTGCTGCTTACAGGTCTGTTAGGTCTGCTAGCACGGCTTGCTCAGCCTTTTGTTTTGTTTTGTTTTTGTTTATGTTTTTTTTTCGAGACAGAGTTTCTCTCTGTAGCCTTGGCTGTCCTGGAAGTCGCTCTGTAGACCAGGCTGGCCTCGAACTCACAGAGATCTGCCTGCCTCTGCCTCCCGAGTGCTGGGATTAAAGGCGTGGGCCACCACCCAGCATGCTCAAGCCTTTCTTATACAGCTCAGAGGTGACACCATCCACAATGAGCTGGGCTCTTTCACACCAATCAGAAATCAAGAAAATGTCCCTCAAGCTGAGCGGTGGTGGCACACACTTTAATTCCTGCACCCAGGAGGCAGAGGCAGGAGGATCTTTATGAGTTCGAGGCCAGACTTCAGAGCAAGTTCCAGGACAAGCCAGGATCATATGGAGAAATTCTGTCTCGAAAAAGCAAACAAACAAACAAAAGAAATATAAAAGAAGAAAGAAAGAAAAGAAAATGCCCTATAGACATATCTGCAGGCCAATCTAATGAAGGCATTTTCTCAGCGGAGGTTCTCTCTTCCCAGAAGGATGTTATGAATCAAATTGGCAAAACAAAACAAAGCTAACAGGCGCAGGTGGTGAGTGTGGATGGGGTTGGTGGCACTTCAGGGACTGGCTGGCTCTGCCAAGGCAGAGCATCCTGCCCCTGTGGGCAGTGTTTCCAGGAGCCAGGGCTGTAGGGACCACCAGAGTGAGGGATGGAGTATGGGGACAGTTCACCTCGCAGGGCCAGAGGAGTGCGTGTGTTCCTCAGGGGTCACCAACAGAGAGAAACACTGGGAGAGACCATCCAGGTGCCTTGTGGGAAGAGACAAGGCAGCGAGCGAGTCAGGGCTCCTGCACCCAGACTGCTATGAATGAGGCTAAGTGCCTGGCTCCCCCTATACCAGCTCGCCTGAGCACTGAAGGCGGAACACGGGCAGTGGGGCTGTGGGTTGCGAGAGCCAGACTCATACTAGACATGCAAGATGTGGCAGACTGCTTCCAGCTAACCCTCCCCTACTCTCCAGGTATTGGTCTAACCTCCTCTGCTGCCCAGAGGGGAGGATGTGAGAGTCTGATGCACATCTGGGCAGGAGGTGAAGAAACAAGAGACCCAAAGACTGAGATTCTGGGGTCCTGCACTGTTTACGGGGAGGTGACTCTCAGGGGCTGGCCAGGAGCCGAGCACTTAGTGAGAGATGCCTGAAACTGACTCCCTTGGGATGTGGGAGTGCAAGGTCCTGCAGCCTGACCTCGGGAGGACTCAAGTGCAAGGCTCACCTCCACTGACATGATGAAATAAAACTAGGTAGTCTAATTCCACAAAGGCAAGAAGTTAATCAGGCGGTGGTGGAGCACGCCTTTAATTCCAGCACTCGAGGGGCAAAGGCAGGCAGATCTCTGTGAGTTTGAGGCCAGCCTGGTCTACATAGAGAGTTCTAAACGAGTCAAATCTACACAGTGAGACCCCG
Source organism: Myodes glareolus (assembly GCF_982192425.1). NCBI lineage: Eukaryota > Metazoa > Chordata > Mammalia > Rodentia > Cricetidae > Myodes > Myodes glareolus. The sequence goes on along the minus strand of NC_142034.1, from coordinate 2,603,475 downwards.
TCTCAAACCCAAAACCAAACGAAAACAAAAACGAAAGCAAGAAAGTTACTCTAACTACAGTTTGGGAGGCTGAAAGTCCAAGCATGTGTGACTGTGTGTCCCATGGTTGGGAGGACCCCGTGGTAGCTGGACAAGAGGGAAAAATCACTATACCAACAGGACCCACTGTCTGGGGCAGCACTTCCTAGAGCACTGCCCTAGTGACCTCAGGACCTTTCCTAGACTCCTCCTCCTAAAGTTCCAATCTCTCCATAACACTGAAGACCAAGCTCCCAGCTCAAACCACACCCAAGCGTGAGCATCTCTTGGTTGGCACTAACTCTCATTTCTTCTGGGGTTTTCAGAATCCTGAGAGGGACCGGCTCATGGAAATGGCCAATGGGATAAGGGGAAACAGCATCCTGCCTTCCCAGAGCTGACAGCCTTAATGGGAGGAATCCCAGGGGGGCTCCAGGTGTGACAGTGAAGGGAGAGGGAGGGAGGGACCTTCAGCCAGCCCTCAGCACGTGCCTCCTCATCCCCATGAACTGAGTCCTGCCGGCTGTTCAGGGCAGAGCGCTGCACTGGAGTCAGGACATCCTGGTTCTACCTCCAGCCAAAGCTGCACAGCCTCTCTCGACCTCAATCATCTGATAGGTAGGGATGTCATGGTTGGTGTCAGTTGTTGATGTGACAAAATATGGTATCGCCTGGAAGTCTCGACAAGGGACTGTGTAGATTAGGTTGGCTTGTGGGCATGCCGGTGAGGGATTTGAGTAAACTGAGGTGGAAACGCCTACTCCAGGGTAGACCCTAGTCTGAGTTCAAAGGAAGTGGGAGCTGGGCACAAGCTCTCTGCTTCTTTAAGATTTCTTTTTATTTCATGTGTGCAGGTGTTTGTGTTGTGTGTGCAGTGCTGGTTGAGGCCAGAAGAGGATAGACATCCCATGAAACGAGTTACAGATGGTTGTGAGCCACCGTAGGGGCGCTGGGAATTGAACCTGGGTCCTCTACAAGAGCAGCCAGTGCTCTTAATCACTGTGTCAGCTCTCCAGGCCCTGCTTTTACTTCTTGACTATGGACTCAACATGACCAGCCAGCTGCCCTGCCCCTGTGTAGCTGAAGGAACTGTGAGCTAAGATACTCCCCAGGAGCTTTTATCAGAGTATTGTATCACAGCAACCGAAAAGAAACCAAGACATACGGAGTTAGCTTAGATGCTCCTTAAGGCTCCACCCGTCACCTCCCAGAGGGGTTAGAAGAAAGGCCAGCAGCTCCAACAAGTCTGTCGGGCTGCCTTGCATGGAGCCATTTGGTGAGCTGTGGAGGATAGGGTAGTCCTCACTGGGAGGCATGGATGCCTCAGGCTTGTGGAGAGGTGGAAACTCAGCTCAGTTTCAATGGGAAACAGGAATGAGAGAAACACGAAGTGGCTGAAGCTGTTTTGGAAACTACTGTTGTACGAGAACTCCAAGCCCAAGAAGTGCGCGCCACGAGGAGTTCAGCTGTGCCCACTAAAGACCATCTCAGCTGGGCTTGGTGACCCCCACACAGAGGGGCTGGAGGGTCACAGGACGCTCACCTATGTACCCTTGGCTCTCTGCCGCCTGTTGTATATAACTCTGCTCCAATTACAGGTGGTCTTGGGGAAGGCTCAAGTAAATAGGCCGGGAAAGACTATGGGGAAAGCCTGCATCTCTGCTGGCTAGATTTTCCAGTGTGGCTTTTGGGTAGGCGCCCACGTTCCAATAGCCCCTCACCCCTGCTAATAAACTCATTGGCTCCCCAGGGTGACGTTTGGAGGACTCATGCTCAGTGTGTTGTTGAGGCCTGAGGAGGAAGAGGGGTGGATCACATCTCCTGGAAAGGAGCTTAGCTGCACAGACTATCTCTGGTGGGTACTGACCCCCCATCTCCAAAAGTGTGCAAGACAAAAGAGCTTTTTGTATTCCAGAGGCTCCTGGAACTCCCTCTGGCTATGGGGCCCTGAGCCCCTGGACCTCCATCTGGACATTGCACAGGCCCGTGCAGGTGCAAAGCTCACTGCTTCCCTCGGAGCTGTTTTTAGCCTTCTGGTCAGGATATCACTTGCCAGTGTGCCCAGATCAGATTTGACAGCTGTGGAAAGTTTGTTTCTAGGCCGTGGGGTTTTTGTGGTTGATGTTTTTTGAGGCAGTATCTCACTATATAGCTCTGGTTGAATTGAAACTCCTTCTATAGAACAGGCTGGCCTCAAACTCAGAGAGATCTGCCTGCCTCTGCCTCCCAAGACCTGTGCTACCACACTTGGCTTGTTTCTAGTTTTGAATGTATGTTTACAAAGGCATTGGGTAGGAGACAAAAGCAGGTAGATCTCTGAGTTCGAGGCCAGCCTAATCTACAGTGTGAGTTCAAAGACATTCATGGCTATAGAGAAACTCTGTCTCAAAGAAACAAAGGCATGAGGGATGACCCATAGTGTGTGGCCTAAAGCTGCTCCAACTGGGTATGACCCCCCCCCCATATACCAAGCAGAAGACCATCTGCTTGGCATGCCATAAGGAGAGACTCCCTCCCTCCATGTCTCCCACACCATGGCTTGCACCAAATCACAGCTTCTATGTCCTGGCCAGGGATTATAGACACTGGCAGGAAACCCTAGGGAATGCCAGCGAGTTGCCAGAATGACCAGTCCCTTCTGCAAACACAGTGTGTATCTGTGTAGGAATAGGGAGGGGGCAAGCAGATGACTCTTTTGGCTTCCATGGCCTCTGGCCTCAGGTAGTTAAGTATTCCAGGATCTATAATGCCAGGACATGTGGACCATTCCATTCAAAGCTCTACATCTACCCAGAGTCAAGTTTTCAGGAATGGCCAGTCTTCCCTAGGTTCAGGCTCCCAAAGTCACCCACTCCCTTTATTTTGCGGATATGAAAACACACTAGCCTGGAAACTTCAAACGCACACATGGGATTCATCCATTAATGGGGTATGGCAGAAGAAAGCAGAATCAATCCCAGGCCTGATTTCCTACCTGTATCCAGCAGGGATGAGTGACCATGAATGGGGAACCTGAGTTACTGGGTGCCCAGGCCCAGTGTAGTCATTTGTGGAGGCTCTCTGCCTCTGTGTCAACTGCCCCCAAGAGACGCAGAACCCTCACCCCAACATCCCAGGGGTTATAGGATTGTAGAGGGGCACAGAGTGATTTAACACAAGGCTGGAATCCCTCCCTGATGGAAGAGGGCCACGTGTCCTGACTGACAACCTTGGCAAGTATTAGAAGGGGAAGTCAGAGACCGGTGAGGCAGATGACTCAATAGTCAAAGGCTTTGCTGTGCAAGCAGGAAGACGTGAGTTCAGATCCCAGAACCCACGTTAAAAGCCAGACACAGTGGCTGTAACCCCAGAGCTGGGGCGGGGGCAGAGGCAGGCAGATCCAGGATCTCATTGACCATCCAGTCTAGCTGAATTGGGAGTCTCCGGCTTGGCTTCCGTGGGAGAACTCGCCGCTAAAAATAAGGTAGTGCAGGGGTGGGGGTGGGGGATGGGAAGATGACTCAGGAGTTAAAAATCACTGACTGCTCTCGCAGAGGACCTGGCTTTAGCTCCCAGCATCCACACAGTGGCTGGCAACTTCGCTGTAACTCCAGTGCAGGGGAATCCAATGCATCCTCCTAGCCTCGGAGGCACACACACACATACACAAATGCAGGCAAGACACCCATATGTAAAGTGCAAACAAATCTTAAGAAAGAAAACGGTGGAGAGGCTTCGAGGAAGACACTGGTGTTGAGCTCTGGCCTTGGCAAGCACACACACTGACCCCCATATGTTCCTGCAAACACACAGCCATGGAGAGAGAGTCCAGTGAGACCACAGTCTTTCTTCACTCTTTACTGTGTAAAAATAAACTCAACAATTCATGTCATCTCAGCAAGAAAATGGGGGGGGGGGGGGGAAAGCAAGGGTACCAGTATAAATAGTGCACTTTCAGAATGGCTGATGGTGGTGGTATACCCCTTTGATACTCAAAAGGCTGCAGATCGTATGAAAAATGTACAGCTTTGGTTAGCAAATAATGAAAAAGTAAGATACATCGATTCTTTCATATTTTACAGTATGTACATTGTAACAATATCAACTCTAGGGGGGGTTGCTCTTTTTGGCAAATAAGACAAAATTGGGACTCTAAGTATTGGGCTTTTGTTTCTCCTCAATGACTTGTTCCCCTTTGAACAGATTGCACATAAGTCCACTGCGTACAGAAGCAATACAATTCCCATCGTCAGCTGAGTAAGTTTACACGTCGTGTTTTGGATGAAATCATGATCGCTTTCAGCCACACTCAGGTTACTAAGGACATGATGCCCTTGTGTTCGCCAGAGTAGCCCGAGTGTCTTCTAGCAAGCTCAGAATTGGTATCCAAATCCTCACTCGTCCCACATAACCGGTCAGCTCCAAGACAAAGAACCCACCATCAAAGGCTTTTTTTTTTAAACCTCCTGGTCCCCAGCACACCTCGAGACCTGGTGGCCCCTTATCCGAGCTCACTGGAATGACTGAACCTCAGGCCCGCCTCTCCTTCCCCCAGTGCCCACATGACAACCCCTTGGTCTCAGGTCCCAGGGCTGGTGACAAAGTGATCTTTGCAGTCTTAGAAAAGAAGTTGGGAGTCTACAAAAGGAAAAGAAAGCATACAAAAATGTATCTCTTTCTGCCAAAATACGCTCTTTCAGTCCTACATTTTGGTGGAGCCTGAAAGTATTTCCAAGGGAGATATAGGTTGAGATAATTTATAAGTTTGTCCTAGTCTTTCATAAAAATACTCTTGTTTGGTAATAAACTTTTTCTTCTACAGTAAGAGAAATAATACTGTGTTATCAAAAGCAAGAAGGCTTACAATTCAAGTGGGCTCTCAGCCCCCCAGGGCCTGGGAGCCTCCGTGGCAGCTCTCCCACCCTAATGCCCAGGGTGCTGTCGGACACCATCGGCAGAAGCAAACGCTGTCTCGACAGTGCATTTTATCTCTTATTTTATAAAATGGCTTACCTGAGAGAGGCATGTATTATTCAGTGCAAGAGGGAACATCAATCAGATTACGGAGTCGATGGAAAGTATGTGGATTAGATTTGCGGCTGTCATTACCTTTCTCAGGGCCAGCAAAGTGCCAAGTGTGAACACAGTGACCGGGGGGAGGGGCTTGGCACAGACTCCAGTTAGGGGCAGGGCAAGAGCTAGATATCAGCTTCTGTCCCTGGCACCATGGGTGCCGCATGGGAGAGGGGAGCTGGGAGATGAAGGGGTGGAGGCATAAGCATTGGGGTGTGCTCTGCCCTCTAGGCTGGGGCAGAGGATGGCTTGTGGTCCTGAACGGACAGCTCCCACCCCACCCATCAGGGTGCAGGTGGTTTGGGGTCCGCATTGGCAGGGGCTGGGGCTGGTGGCAGGGGTTGGCAGGAGTGCACCGGGCACAGCCAGCTCTGGGCCTTGCCTGGTGGTGGCTCCCAGACGGCTAAAGTAAGGGTGGGGCTCAATCTGGTCTGGAAAGTTGATTCCAAGCTCACGCTCTCGCTCTCTCCCAACCATGGGTACCATTCAGGCTTGTTCTCAACCTAGATGTTAGAGATGCTTCTTGCTATGTCTGGGGAGAAGGAGGGGAGAGAGATACTGATCTCTCTCGTGACCTCCCCAAAACCCCTGGCTTGCTTACCCAGCCGTTTTTTTCAGTAACTACATGGGTGATCACAGGACACTGGGTGGCACTCAGCACACAACACAGAACCAGAGAAGTCCATGCAGGCAAGGGAACACGCATTGGACCAAGGGAGCAAGGAACACACCACCCTGAAGAACATGCAAACACAGAAGATCCCCACAGATCCAAGGATGCCACAACCCGAAGGGCGCTGAGGAAGCACAAGAATGCAAGAAAAAAGCCACTGCTGGACGGCGCGTGGCACACCGCCTAATCGCTCGCTCCCGCGATGTGGGGAGCGATGCGCCCGCCACAGAGCAGTGACCGGGAACCGTGCAGACACCCACAAGAACAGTGACACAGACAGCACACAGACGACACGGATGCACTAGGTTCAGACACAACATAGACCTGTGTGGAAGGAGACAGGTGCCCCTGGAAGGAACAGCAGGTGCGAGCCCTGCTCCCATTGAGGAAGCGTCTGCAGCTGCAGACGAGCCAGGCAGTGCGTAGGTTTCTAGAAAGACTTGCCCGCCCTTTGCTAGTCAGGAGACATAGTCCAGGTGTCCTTGGGCATGTGCCCACAAAATGGGGAAACAGAGCAGGGTCCACCCCACCGGGACACAGCCTCCTCAGCGTTCGCTGTCATTCCACAGACACATGTGCAAACACACATTTTGTCCCCCTCCTCAGAAGGCGGTATTCATGCTGCTTTCATTAAGGAAAAGCCACAGGCTCCGTGTCACAGGCCCGGTGGCGGGTTGGGGCTGCCACAGGGCTTGTGCCCCATGAGATGCAGGCGTGGATGGCAGGCCCCACCACGGCCAGCAAGCTCCACTTGAGAGGTTTCTGAGCCCCTGGCCCCCGAGAGGGGTCTGAGTTAGCTCACCTGGGCCTGGGTGTGCTGGGAGGGGTATGGCTGTGAAAGATGCCACGGGAAGACATTCCCATGGACTGTGGGTCAGGTCTCAGTGCCCTCTGGAGTGAGATCAAGCACGTGAGATTCCCCACTTGAAGCCCCTGGTCTCTCTACCAGGAGGAGGGAGGGTGCCAAGGCCCCGTGTCCTGGGACTCTGTGGGGCACTCCCTTCTCATAACCACTGGGCTGAAGTAGCACAGCTTTGGAGGCCAAGAGGGAACAACAGGTCCCCAGTCTTGAGTGACAGGAGGCAGGAGGGCCAAGGGTAAGGTGCAGACCTGGGACAGAGCTGCTCAGAGGCCCACTCCACCCTCAGGTGCAGAGAACAGACAACCTGACTCGGGCTGGGGAGGGAAATGACGGCATCTAGGTGGTACTATCCCAGGACAACCAGCCTCCGATTTTCAGAGAATCCACTTATCCCAAATAAAAATTCCTGTGGCAAGGCCTCCCCAGCCTTAACAGACTATTATAAGACTTACATCACTAGCGGGCTATGTCACTCCCAAAGTGGTCTGCAAATGAGGATAAATGTCTGTGCTGAGAAAAAGACCAGCCCCAAGACACACAAGCAGCTGACCCATCAGAAACGTACAAAAACCACAAAGAAAGGAGGGAACTATCTCATTTTAAAAGAAAAGCCTCCCCTACACACACACACTCACACATTCACACACACACTCACTCTCTCTCTCTCTCTCTCTCACCTAACTCTGCATTGTCAAAGCTGATGCTACCTGCTTTAGCAAGGCATGCCCGGGAGATAGTAGGGCTCCTAGGGAGAATGGGGATGTCCTTAGGGCCAAAGAAGAGCCGGGACTGCTTCATGTGCACGGAGAGGACAAACCAGGCTGAGTGAGTGTGCGTGTGCAGGGGCCATGGCCTTGAGTCATTCCTGGGGGGGAGGGGAGAAGAGACGATGGGTCATCACCGCACAAGCAGGGTGGGCAGGCGTGGGGCTGGGGGCTCAGCCCTAGCCTGAAGCCTTCAGTTGATCTGGCGACAAGCCTCGAATGTCCACTTGGTGGCTCCACCAAAGATCTCGATCTGGGACTCAGTCCAGGCGATGACGTTGCCGGAGAGGGCCTTGCTGCTGCAGGTGGCCAGGTTGTAGACCTCCCCAGGGGTCAGCTTGCGGTCCCAGATGTTGAAATGGGCCAGCTCACCCACAAACGCTTGGGTGGCGTCAAACCCTCCACCAAGAGTGTCCTTTGGAGAAGAGTGGGGGATGGGAGAGAAGAAAGGGTTAGCTGGGTGATCCAGGAGTCTAACTGAGCAGCCCACTGCTAGGGAATGAGCCCGGGCATCCACGCCTCCCTCTCCCATCAAGGTTTCCCCACCCCCCACCCCATGCACTTAGTACTGTTTGCTCTCCTGCACCTGAATCTTCAAGACACTGTACCTGTCCCTCCCTGAGAGGAGTCCTGGGAAAGGACTGGTGCCAGCCTATCTGGATAAAGACTGCACCCCCTGCAAGCCTTGAGAAACCACTTTTCACTCAGTCCATCCTCTGGGCAATAATGAGTGTGGGGGAGGGGGATGGCCAGCAATCCTCTCAAACACCCTGTCTACCAAAAGACATCCCAACAGGAATGGAAGACCTGACTTCCTGTCCCTTCATCTCCCTCCCAGGTGCCGGTGCCCAGTGGGAGATGAACCACTTCACAGGAGCTAAATTATTCATCGCTAAAAGTGGAACTGGGCTTCCCATGCCAAAGAGGCCTGCTGCTGCAGTCTCCAAGAGTGCTGGGTCCTGGGCCCACTCCCACGGAGCTTCCTCAAGCCCGCCCGGAGCACACACTTTCCCCTCCCTCACCCTCTGCCCAGTACCTGCTCCTGGCCCAGGACCAGCACGCCCTGTGGTTTGATGGGGTGATAGGGAGCCAGGTTCTCTCCATTGCCACCCTGGGTACCATCCTGATAGGCCTCCCAGACCCCATCCCGGGTGGTCCAGGTGACGCAGATGTGGTGCCATTTGCCATCATTGATTACAAAGGGCAGCTTGGCCACCTAGGGAAGAGGATGACATGCATTATGGCGGCCACAGCCCAGCGCTACCCAGAGCGGAGGAGGCTCACAACTTCCGTTGCGATACTCCTCAACCCACTTTACAATTCTCATTGGGCTATTAGGGAGCTCTCATAGCAGCATCACCCCTTCAGATGTCCTTAGCACCTGCCAACCCCACCCATGGATGGATGGGCAACGAAATCCCATTGGAAACCAACAGCGTAAGCAAGGAGCCCTTGAGACCCATCTGGACACACACTACCTCACTTCCCCTCCCCTCTCTTAGCTAGCCTGAAAACAAGCCACTAACAGCGTGTGTCCCTGGTAGCTAAGTTTACTACTACGGCCTCCCCACTGGGTCTCTTTCTCAGCATTCCACTCCCAATTACTGGGTCCTCTGGTCTACACTGCCTGCCATCAGCCCCTGCAGAGAACCTGAGTGAGGCTGTAAGAAGGGCTCGGACTCAAGCAGCGTTTCAGACCCTCATCCACCCTAGATGGGGGACAGTGCGTGACAAGTCCCATCCCATAAGGTCAAGGAACGTGCAATACATTCTAGGGTCTTTTGGTCCCGTTCCCAGCCAGGTCTGAGTCATTCTCTCTACTGGTGCTGGAGCTCTAAGGAGGGGGTAAAAAGCTGGTAGCTAATTCCACTAACCCAGAGGGGCAGGGTGGCGCTCAGCTCGCTGAAGAGAAAAACTGCCCTCTCCTGGTGGGAGGGGGCTGGCCTCTTCCCGAGAGCAGGGCCAAAGTGAGACAGATCTAGACAAGCGAGAGACTCTAGGCCGGCTTCACCCTCCAGAGCATCTAGTCACCAAATATGGAAAACCTCAGCCAGTCGCCCAGCCAGTGGAGGAGGAGCCGGAATATCAGCAGGGCAGACTAGAACATTCCCAGGGCTGTCCTCTACCACCCCTTCCTTCCTCCCCTCCTCCAGCTAAGTCCTCTTTCTGGAACGTTCCAGCTCTCCTTGTTTTCCAGTGAGAGCAGGTGAAGATGTACCTCCCCATTTCTGATCGGATTCAGCATCCTCCTCCCTCGGTCTTGCTGGGCAGACATTTTTCTCAGAGCCACAGCCTTGATAAGCACCCCACACCCCAGAATGTAGAAGGCCTGCTGTCCCCTAACTCTGGTGAGGTGTGGGCACACAGCTCCGATGACATCCCAGGGTCCTGGGTGGGCCTTATCCTGTTGCCCTGGTCCTGTCAGGATGGTGGCATTACCTTGTCATTAATGAGAATCTCCATGGGGTTGTTGCCCCACTCGATGAGGACCAGCTCGTTGGCCTGCCCAGGCACAGCATAAGAGAAGGGCGTGCCCACTCCAGGCGCTGCACTGGACTTGAGCCACATGCACACGGTGAAGGCATACATCTCCGGCAGGCTCTTCTTCACCTTGGCGTACATGTAGTTGGTCCGTAGCGGGAATGTCAGCTGGAATTTGTCTCCGGGGCGATTGTCTTTCTGACCTACGGAGGACAAGATGAGTCCTGCCATCTTGACCAAGTGCTTATGGTATGAGTTGTGTTTGGTCCCCCATCAGGTCCCGTGACGCAGAAAGGGCCAGCTGGAAAAAAGCTGACCCAAGGTCTCTGCACTCTGGGCCTGGCCAGCTCTTACTGCCACATGGTGCCATCTCTGGGGAGGCAAGGGTCAGGGAAGAGCACAGGACAGGCTGCGAACCTGCCTCTGGGCTGCAGAGTGGGCATGGAGAGGGAACTGGGCCTGCTTCAGGGCACACTGGCAGAAAGACTGAGAAGGTGTGGCTGCAGGGGAGGAAGGAACCAGGCTAGCTCCCTGCTGAGCATCCCCCTTGGGGGCCGACCTGATTTAGACAGGGACGATGTTTAGGACCTCTTTGATTGTGTTGCGTTTTTTCAATCTCCACCAAAGACAGCCATCCCCTCCTGCCTGCCCCTTCTCTGAAGCCAGGACATGCTACATCCAGGCACTCACTGGACCTCTGCACAACTCTCTCAGACGGAGCTGCAGCTCTCAACCAGCTCCCCCAGGATGCTGCCTGGTCCACTGAGAGAGGCAGGACAGCAGGGGAAATCACCCTCCTTTGGATCAGAGACCCCGGGGTGATGCTTTGAGGGTGTCACAGCCTCTGACCAGCTTCCTGGAAACTCAGGCCCCGTGCCTGGCTCCCCCATCCAGTTTCTTGACTGCTAACCAGCATCCTCTGGGAGTGTCTTAACTCTCACTCCCACCTCTACACCTCCTGTGGCTGGCCCTGGGCCTGCTGTGACTGGCTCCCAGGAAAACAGGTCCTGTTGAGCAGCGGGTACTCACCCTATTAGAGCCAAGGGATGCACCTGCCCTGCCAGCTCCTGGCTTGACCCCTGCCCCACAGCCCAGGAAGAACCTGGTCCCCAAATTAAGAGTGACTTCTAGAAAGCAGAGGGTCCAGGGCAGAAACAATTAACACCCCAAGCCAAGAGAGCAAGTGAGCAGGGTCAGTCCTGACTGCAGATCCCTCCCAATTCAAGCTGTAGTTTGGGGAGGGGAGTACTGGCCTCCCTCAGGAGTGTTTTCTTTTCCTGAATCTCCCACCCCTCCCTTCTTAGGTCTCTTTTCCTTGATGTTTTTTCAGTTACATAACACGCCTTAAGATGGCACTGTTTAAATCCAGCCGGCACATTTTGCAGTCCGGGCAGGGTCACGTGGCCCTTCTCTGAGCTGGGTGCCCCCCTCCTCCTTTTACAACCTTGTTTGATTTCTGCGACTCCAGGGTACAACTACTCAGTACACCCAGGCAGGTGCTAGGGGCGGTCTGAGTTCACGACCAGGGCAAACTCGGTGGCATGAAAGATGGGTCACTGGAAAAAGAAAATCGAAAGAGGGGGCTCAAGGTGGAGAGAGGGACCTGGATCAGGACACCAGGGGCACTGGGCAACTGGGAGGAAAGACACTCAATAGCCCAAGAGCGAGGGTGTCCAGTCTCTGCCGGTAACACATTCCAGCTGAAGCAAGGCTTTCCAAACACTAAGGAAAGCTTGGGCCAGACACTGCTACTGTGCAAAGTTACTGAAGATTAAACAAATCAGACTTGAAAAAAATCCTGTGAGTGTCCTGACTGCACTGTGCAATCCGTTCTTAAGCTCCGCTGCTTCTCCAGGGCACTACGCGGGAAGCTCTGACTGGGGAGGGGTTACAGTGTGGGTCTGGGACCAGAGGCCAGGGCAGGGAGCGGGACCCTGGCCATGTCTCTAGAGAGAGCCGAGAGCATGCAGCATGTCCCCCTGGGCCCTTACCTTTCTCCAGCTCGCTGATCCGCTGATGCAGGGAGGTCAAGGCGCTCTCGATCTTGACCCTCTCCTCTGTGTCGTTCTTGGGGCCCCCTTTGCCCTCCTCCAGAGTGTTCACCCGAGACAGCACCTGCCGTTCCAGGTCATCGATCTTACTCTGCAGCAGATCCTTGAGGCTGTTGGTCTGGCTGGAAGAATTGAGGCGGCTGTACTGCTGCGGGGGCACAAGGGCAGGGGAAAACCACACCGTTACCGTTAGGCGTGCAGCCCGGACCGTGAGCGAAGGCCCGCGGCGCGGTCCCTGGGGTGATTGCGGGGGCGGCCTGGCGGGGAGCCCCGGAGAGAGGCCGCCCTCGGCGCCCCGCAGGGTCCGAGAAGCGACGGTCCGGCATCAGCGCGCCGAAGAGGCAAAGAAGGGGGGTGGCGGGGGCGGATCGGGTCGGGATCGGGGTGGGCGAGGGCAGAAGGGCGCACAACGCGGAAGGGAGGGGGGACCGCAGCTCACGCGGACCTCGAGGTTCTCCAGCCGGGTTTTGAGAGATTGCAAAGTTTGCCCGAGTTGGCTGAGCGTCTCCGCGGCCGGCGTCCGGGACAGGTCGCCCATCGTGTTCTTGCCCGAGCCAGGCTGCTTGCGGCCGCCGCCCGACCTGGCCTCGCCCGGACCTGCGTCCAGGGTGCTCTGGCTCTCGCAGCGGCCAAGCTTGGTGGTCAGCTCCCTGATGGTCTCCTTCTGGCTGAGAATGGTCTCCTTCTGCTGCAGCACGGTCTCGCGGAGCTGCAGCACGTTGCTCCGAAGCTCCTCCGCGCCGCCCGCGGCCACGGACGCGGCACACATGTCGGCGTCCACCGGCACCGAAGTGCAGATGAAGCGGGTCGGCCCGAAATCCTGGGCCCAACTGCCCAGGAGGCAGAGGGCGAGCAGCGCACAGGTGCGCGCGGCGCGGCCGACCAGCATGGCTGCGGACACCTGGAGCACCGAGCCCGCTCGGCTCCGGTGGGGCTCGGGCTGGGACCGGGTTCGGGCTGGCTGGGGCAGTCGCTCGGCAGGCGGCCCGCGCTCTGGGCACCGCGTTTCTCAGCCGTACGGTCTTCTCAGCCGCGCTTCTCGGCCCCCACTGCCGCCTGCGCTGCGGAGCCCGCGCCTTTTATGCAGCCGCGGGAGGGGCCTCGGCGCCGCCGACGTCAGCGGGGGAGGAATCCCGCTTTAATTGTGTGCGGACTGGCCCCGCGGCGCCGCGGGGGTCGCACGGGAGCGCGGCTGGAGCTACTTCAGCCCTCCCTCTCTCATCCCTCCCGGATCCGCCGCCGCCCCCTCCCACCGCCTCCGTACGCACGCCCCCGCCAGGGCCCGCGCCGCTTCCCCGAAGGCTCCCAGAACACGGCCAATGGGGAGATCAACCGTGGACCTGGATTAGATGGTGAGGCACCTACTCGATACCCCTAATCTCCGACGGGGCTCGGAAGAGAAGAAAGGCTACAAGACAAGCTCAAATCGCTTGGTCGCACTGAATGCTCGCCAGGTTCAGGTTCTGCGCGCTTGCAGCCCTTTTCTCCCCAAATCGTCAACGTCGGTGTGCCCAGCGTGCAGCTCGCCAAGATTCAGAAAAGGGGTAGCTAAGCCGCTCCACGGTTCATAGACGTCTGTTTGGGGTTGAAAGCCACGGAACACCCTGGGTCTGGGAACTCCCACGCCCTGGGTCCCCGCCCTCTTGCATTCCCCTTCTCCCAATTCCTGGGGTTCGTGGACCTAGCGATACCATCTCCCGCCCCAGAAGAAGAGCCTCCCTATGCACTCGTCAGGACTGGTGCCTTCTAGCATCTGCGAATCGAACCCTTCCTGCCACCAAAGCCAGCCTAGTTCCGGGCAGGTGGCGCCCCAGAAGCTGGCTCTAAAGGGGCCCCGGCGGGAGCTCCTTCCCTTAGAGTGAGAATGCGCTCTGGGCGTGTCCGTGTGTCCCTTTGTATGTCTATGTGTGTTGGGCTTCGTTCCACATGAACTCCGCCTAGCCTATTCCTCGCGCTCCGGGACTTCGGGGGAGGTGCCCCAGAGGTGGGCAGCGACTTCTTCGCATCTCTGATCGTTTTCTTATAGACACTAGACACCCGGACCAAGCCACCCGCACACCCACGCCTCTTTTTTTTTTTTTTTTTTTCTTTTGGATAGCGGCACTGCCTGGCCGGGATTCCAGTCCAGGTTCCAATGCCTCTGGGGACTATGGACAAGGGTCTGGGCTGCATCGTGTGCCCCAAGTCAGAACCAGAACTGGGCCTGGGAACTCATTCCAAGCTCCAATTATGTAGAAAGGGAAACTAAGGCAGGGAGAACCCAAATCGGGTTTTAAAAGACTGAAAGAGCCCCAGCTACCAGCTGGCCTAGTTGGCCCCGCAGACCGCGCCCCCCCCCACCATCTTTTCCAATCAAGCCGTCGACTGGTTGCCCCACAGCCTTTTACAGGGCGCTGAGCCAGACAAGGTCCCGCCCGTGAGTCCGGGATCCACAGGCAGCCCTCGGACAGAAGATCCCAGGTGTGGGCAGTGGGCATCGCCGGCGGTGAGAGTAGAAGCCAGATTGACAGAGAAGCCATTATCCAGGTCTTCTCTGACGCCTCCTCCAAGCCCCAAGCCCCAGGGGCGCCCCACGGCCTACGTTCCACATCTCCGCATTTAACCATCCGGAGTCCGGGCTGCGAGCCTCAGTGGCCCCTGCACGCCCGATGCATCATTGCTAGACCGCCGCTTCCGGGCGCCAGAGGGACCCCTCGGCCCGCACGCGGCCGTCCTGGGCTCGGTGCAGGGAGAGAGTGCGGGACTCCTGCTCCAACGTGTCCACTGCCCTGTACCGAGCACAGGAATCCGCAGCGCCTCGCGCCCGGGCGCCCCCTAAATCCCCCACTTGGGACCCAGGATTAGCCTCGTGCCTCTCTGGGCGGGATGTGCAACGGAGCCACACTAGCTGAGGCGGAACTCCGGAGGATTAACCAGGGGCGCTGCGCTGCTTGGAGATTAGCCCCCAACTCCCAACTCAGTGCGGAGGGACGCGGGGACCCCGCGCAAGCCTAGCGCTTCGGCCCGGCGGCGCCTCCCCCACGCGTCTGACACGAAGCAGTTCCCGACCCGGCCCTGCGGCGAGGCTATCCCCGCTCAGAGTGCGTGGGCGCGGGAGACTAGCCTGGTCCTTCCCCTGCAGGTGTGTAGAGGGAGCTGGAGTGCTTAGCTCGATTTTGTATCTTGAGGCCCAGGAGCGGACCGGGACTCCGATTTTTACCATCCTGGAGACCTCAGCGGCTTGGTACTTTAACACTTAGGTACTGAGGGCGCATAACCCTTTGACAGAGGATGATGGGAGCGGGTGGCTCAGAGGGTAGAAAGAGACCCGAGCCTGTGACCAGGGGAGACAATACCTTTGGGATCTATGGAGACTAGACTAGGGAAGACAGCTAAGGGCACAGTCCATTGGGCCACCATTGCGAAGTGTTCTGTCCACTTGGAGGCGCTATGCGGACCCCTTCTGGAGCTACCCAGCGCAGGTGGGCAACCGCACTAGAAGAGGCCTCTTTAAATCATTCCCAGCCGTTCTCAGGATCCTGGGTAGGGAGAGTCCACCTTGGTCGTTACAAAGTTAGCTCTGCTTCCCTTTATTCAGACTGTCTAGTAGCCCAGGGGACCTGGGGAAAGGAAAGGAAGTGTATCTTACCCAAAAACCATCCGAGGGGAAATCCAAGGAGCCAATGACAGGGGCTACACTGGCTCCTTACACAAAGACAGTTATTTCTCTCTGCCTGGCCCGGGTACCACATCCCAGAGCCTGGAACTGAGGTGAGAAGAGGTGGAGTAAATACCCCTGCGTGGGTCTGTGGACACAGTGCCACACCTGGGGCTGGGAAACCCTGGGGCCTAGCACACACAGCCTTACAGAGTGGTCCCACCATGCCCATGAGAAGCCCAGCGATAATAACGGCAGGAGAACAGAATGAGATGTATAAAATAATTAGGAAGTGATGCATCTAGAATACTTAGTTTTCACTATAATTATTTAATTGTAACTTTTATGTAATTTAAGCCTTAATGATGGCTGTGTTAACCAGCTTGCAAACTTCCTGAAGACTGAACAGCCGCCTGGCCTGGGCTCTGCACATCATGGAGGGAGGGAGGGAGGGAGCAGTTTTCACAGGCCGATGGGCAGGTAAATTTTGTTTGCAAGTTGATGGCTGGCGCTAGGGTGGAAAAGGTGGGTGTACTCAGGAGGACTCCACAAGGAAATCATACAGTATTATGAGGACATCAATGCCTGTCAGGGCCTTTACTCAGACGAGAGTAGGCGCTCACACAGGGGTGCGCTCAAGCCCCTTCTTACAGCTTGGCCACCAGCAGGTCAGGCACTGTCACCAGCATGGCCATGGGCTCTACCACTCCCCTCAGGTAGCTGCCTGGAGGAGGACCTGTGCTGATGCCAGGTGGGTCTGGGACAGTGTCAGACAGAGCACCAGCCTCCCCATACCCCTGCCTCCGAGTCCTTCTAGCATGAAGGTCCGTCCACCTTGTGCTTTGGGAAAAGCTATCCCAGCTAGGGAGAACCTGGGAGAGGCTGAGTGGGTGGAGAAGACCCATTCCCCACTTCCCATGAAGAGAACCACAGAGTCTCACATTGGTCTGTAACCACATCGGTCACAGAGCCATGTGCAAACCCTCCTGGGGGACATGCCATAGCGTGCTGGCACCCATCTTGGGTAGTGAGTGCCCTGCCGAGGATTAAGTGGCTGGGTTTTTTTTCCTTGCCCCCCATGCCTGTGTTGTTCGGGGCTGACTCTCTTTTCAGCCCTGATGCTGGCTGTGTTTTGTTTCTCCCCCTGAGTGGTGTGGGTGTCACTGTCAACATTCCCCAAACAAGGTTGGGGGACAGTATCCACAGACAGCCACCTGTGGGCTTCTTACTACCACAGGGACCAGCCGTAAGGACATAGCCATATGTGTCACATGAAACTTCCCCATAAATCACCTAGGGACCAAGGGGAGGAGGTGGTACTCAGACAGCAGTAAGCCTCACAGGCCTCTGAGTCACAGCCTCAGCCCACCTGCACCCCAGAGTCATTCCCCGCCCACCAGCCCTGTGACTTGCAAAAGACCTGCTGGGAAAAGTCTTTCTGTCTGTCCCCTCCACGGACATGTCTGTGGCTGGCACCCTATCTTACAATCAAGAAGTTACACTCCTGCCGGGTGGTGGTGGTGGCAGCACACACCTTTAATCCCAGCATCAGGAGGCAGAGGCAGGCGGGGCAGAGCTCTGAGTTCAAGGCCAGTCTGGTCCACAGAGTGAGTTCCAGTACAGCCAGGGCTGCACAAAGAAACCATATCTGGAGAAACCAAGGGGGGGGGGGGTGTTGGGGCGAGGTTGGTTGTACTTTTGATACTTTTTAATTTTAAAAAATGTTGGAAAAAAGGAGAAGAGAATATTTATTATTGGGCTGGAGTTGCTCAAGTTGAGAGCATGTTTTTCTCTTCCAGAGAACTTGAGTTTGGTTCCAAGCACAGAAGGCAAATGGCTCACAGCTGCGTGGAACTCCAGTCCCAGAAGATCCGTGGTCTCTGACCCCCATGGGCACCTGTAGCCGTATGCGTATAGGAACACACACACACTGAAATCTGTGGTGAGCATTCCACCCTGCTGAGCCCCTTACAAGACCCTGGTTGTCCTTTTTCAAGACCTCCTTCTGTGTTTGCTCATGTGTCTGGTCAAGGCATGCTTTGGCTATTGTTCTCACAGAAGAAGAAATGCACAGAGGCCCACCATAGGAGGTCTGGTGCAAATGTGATGCCCATCAAGTCCTTCCATTCCAGTTAGGAGTCCTTGCCAGGCAAATGAAGGGGCTTGGTAGGAATAGGGGCCCAGCACATCCCTAGCCATTGTGCAGGTGGGTGAGACTGTCGGGGACTCTGGGCTCCAGCGCATCTCGCTTGTCTTCTCCATCTAAAGCTGGCCTTGCTCACTGTTTGCTCCCACTGCCAGAATATAAGGGAGCGGGCCCTACTGCTCTGGGTACTGAGTCGTCACAGGCAACTGACTCCCTCCACGTTCTCTGTGCCCTGCCAAGGGTTCCCCCAGGAAGGGACACCTTCTGAGCCCTCCTTCCTTTTGAGCCAGCCAGGAAGCTACTGGCCCAGTCCTGCTGGGGACGGGGACCTACATGGTCTCTTGGCCAGCCCTCCCCGTCCTGCTATGGGCTGAGCCCAGGTAAGGAGGGCTTGCACTGGCGACTTGATTGTTGTCCCAGTAAGCATTCATTTGCAGGTGGGAATACGAAGCTGCCCAGCTCTTCCAAGCAGGGCTTTCAGATGCCAGGCGAGATCTTGGGCACTTAACACAGTGTAAACATTCCTAGTGTTTGCTCTCAGTTTGGCAGACATTTTCCAGAGCGTCTGCCGAGGGCAGGCAAGGTGCCAGGGTCGGTGATGAGCAAAATACCGACCCCCATCTCTGAGACCACTCCATTCAGTACAGTAGACAGATAAAACACACTTTCTTCCCCGAGCCTCCGGGCACAGGTCAGGGCTACCGTCAAGAAGTAGTGCCTGCTGACCATGTAACATTGGAGCAAGGTCTGGAAGAGTGTGGGAAACATAGAGGTGGTTTGCATGATCAACACAGGAACTGCATGTGTAGGTCAATGGCAAAACGCTCACCTGGCATGCACAAGGCCCTGGGTTCAATCCCCAATATCACACACTCACAGACAACGTTCAGCATCACAAACAGTGTAAGCAAGTATGGCAGGGAGTTTACCTTATCAATGATGAAATGCTAAACGGGTGTCATATGGGGATGTGGTAGAAACAGATAGACAGACTTTAGGTCGATAGGGAGCATGGCTGAGTGTCCGTCCTCCTCGGAGCAACGGCAGTGGTGCTCTGTGTCTGGCGCGCTCTGAGGTCCCAGAAGAAAGAGTTTGAGGGGCAGCAGAGACCATGAGATTCCACTGGTAAAGCATGAAGGCTGTAGCAGAGGCCAGGGAAGAGGGGAACTTGATTAATTGCCTTAGGGAATTAATGATAGCTCAAGACATTTGGTTTTGGCTTAAGTTTGGAGCAAGAAGAATTGTAGAGGGAAGTTTCTGTCCTGCCTAGTCTAGCAGCCATTCAGTCCCAAATAAACACACAGAGGCTTATATTAGTTATAAACTGTTTGACCTATTGCTCAGACTTATTACTAACTAGCTCTTACAACTTAAACTAACCCTGTCTATGTTTAGCTACATG
Source organism: Myodes glareolus (assembly GCF_982192425.1). Taxonomy (NCBI): domain Eukaryota; kingdom Metazoa; phylum Chordata; class Mammalia; order Rodentia; family Cricetidae; genus Myodes; species Myodes glareolus. The sequence goes on along the minus strand of NC_142034.1, from coordinate 2,584,389 downwards.
GCTTGGTTACATTTTCTCAGTAAGGCATTCTCATCTTGTTTCCTCTGCATCTGGCTGGTGATTCACTCTCTGCCTTTCCTCTTCCCAGAATCATTTAGTCTGGTTGCCCCATCTATACTTCCTGCCTGGCTACTGGCCAATCAGTGTTTTATTAAACCAATATGAGTGACAAATCTTTACAGTGAACAGGAGCATTGCCCCACAGCAAAGGATAGACATTAAACTGAGAGAGCTTGGGCTGTCTTCCTCTTGAGGAAGTGAAGCACTGATGCTGCCCATAGGGAGAGAAGGAAGGCATTGACTGTGTGAGCCTAGAGGAAGAAAGTTCATGAGTCCTTACCCCAGAGTCTCACCCTCCCTTGGTGTTGTATAACAAACATCACAAGCTATGCTGGGTCCAAGTGCTCTGCAGGTGTTGGGGACATGAGGCAACCCTGCAGCCTGAAAATGGAGGTACAGTCAAGTCATGAGGAAGGCCACCCTGGAAGAATGTGGTGTTAAAGAGAAAGCAGGAAGCTGGGTGGGCGATGGTGACACATGTCTTTAATCTCAGCATTTGGGAGGCAGGGACAGGCAGAACTCTGTGACTTCAAGGCCAGCCTGGTCTACAGAGAAAATTCCAGGACATACACTAAAGCTACACAGAAACCCTGTCTTGAAAAACCAAAAGTGAAAATGAAAGTAAATTTAAAAAAAAAAAAATAAAGAGAACACAGGGGGAATCCAGCATTCAAAGATTTCTAGTCTCAGCATTAAAAAAAAAAAAGGACCACCCCCTACATCATTCACCTTGTTGCCCTTCTGACACTAAGCTCATAAATGCAAATGAGAGCGGCCTGGAGTGAGCCATGTGGAGCCCTGCCCACACTAACTCTGTCCTAGAGATGAGATGCTCCTTTCTGCTAACGGCATCTGGCTGGCCTGAAGGGTACCGGAGGGGCCCCGCCAGCTCGCTGTACCCTTGCGCATCAATTTCACCATCTGCCAAACACCGGGAGAGAGCATATGAAATATAAAATGAGTGGAGGCATAAAAGTGTTTCGGAATAAAAATGATATGTGCCGGCGAGGGATTACAGCGACTACAAGGTCTCTGTACGGACACCATCACTCATACCTAGGAAAGGAAAAGCGTGGGCTCCTTCTAGCGGGAAGCAGCAGCTCTCCTGCCTCTTCGCTGGGGGACGGGGTGGCCATTGGTTGACCCAGGACAGAGTAGTCGTTGGGGTGAAGTCCAAGGCCTCGCTGGGGCCGTCCACAGCACTAGGGGAATGACACGTATCTGAAGAAAGGCTCAGCTCAAATAGACCGGACCCCATGCCTATGTGGGTCCCTCTTCTCGATGCTCAAGGGGCCTAGGAAGTAGCACAGTTGGTGGCCCATGGATGTATTTTGCCCGTTTTTTGAATGAGGCAGCTGAGTAAACGTGCAAAGGAACAGGATTCCAGGAAAGCCGGAGCTGGCCACCAAATCTGATCCTTCATCCGCTGACCGGATGAGCAGCCGCTGACTGGATGAGCAGCCGTCGGGAGCCTGCTGCGTGCCAGGAACTCTCCTGAACCCTGGAGACACAGCGAGGCTTCTGGCTATTTTTTGTTTTAATTGATGGATAGAATTTTCTTGGTTTTAAGTTTCTCTTCGGAGCACTTTGCTCAAGACATTGGCATCCACTGCCCGTAATTACTAGGAGATGTCTGTAAGAAGGCTCGGTGATAGGTCCGAAGCCAGAATCCAACAGCCTGGAGTCCCTAGATCAAGATTTTATAGTGTTCTAGAGAAAGTCCTTGGACTCTTTGCCAGACTCTACCCTGAGTAAAAATGTCAAAAATTATATGATGGGAACTCTGTTCAAAGTGAAGCCAACGGCAAGTTGGAGCAGTGGGAGGGGAGAGGAGTACCGTGGATAAGCTCTGGGGTCTCTCCAGTTTCAGCTTGACTCTGGGAAGGATGTGAACTGAATTAGACGGAGGTGGAGAGGTGCTCCGTGGAATGCAGGGCACATAGGAAGTGCCAATCAGCAAGTCAGTGTGGTTACTACATGATGGTATGTTGTCGGCTCCCCTGGGCTAGGTCAGGGAGGGTCTCCATGCCAGGTAGGAGTGTCCAGTTGTGCAGAAGGAGCCCAGAGACCGGCCTGCCATTCGAGCCGGGTGCCCACTTCTCTGTACCTCCTGCTGACTCGGCGTCTAGATCTCTCAGGCCCTGAGCGTCTCTCACCACTATCTTTCCTGGGAACTCAGGCAGATGAAGAGTGGCAGGATCATCCTCAAAAATCCCTGTGTGGAAGGTAGAAAAATTAGAAACCTTAAACTGCTTAAGTAGCTGGAAAGAATGGGAGAGAAAAGGGAACGGGTCCTTGGTGATGACGTGTTTAGGTCCCCAAGTTCTTTCTTGGGGGTAATTTTTGTTTCTGCTCTGACTGAAAAGACTTCAGAGCAGGAACCTGTAGATGCCTGGCAGCGGGCTAGCCTCAGCCACCTCACCTACTTTCTCTATGACCATCCTTAGGCCTCTTGTCATGCTGCGACATGGTGAGACACAAATCCCCGGCCCATTGTGCCCCTTCTTACCACGGAGAGTCCCCAAGTGCTGCCCACCAGGCGAACACCGCATGGCGCTGCTCATACTCCCTGTGCAGGGAGAACCTGCTACTGCCGCCACTGCCGCCCCTTACCTCAAGGAGGAAGTAGGCTAAACCAGAGGGGACTGCAGCGTGCGAAGACCTGCAAGGGCGGAGGAGGCCCTTCCTGGAGCCCCCATCATCTCCCCAGGCTGTGGCCTCCTCCTGAAAAGGCAACTTGGAGCTCCCAACTTCTCTGCACAGCCACACACCTTCCTGCAAGTGTTCTGGGGGGACAGGGTGTCCACACCTGTGACAGGCTTGGAGGACCAGGACCCTCCATAGGAGTGAGCTCCAGTTGCCCCAGGGTGTCCATGAGCCTGCATACCCTGACATCCCCCTCCATTCCTGCTCTCTCACCCCTCACTCACTGCCTGTACTCTTCAGCCGCCACCCTCAGCAGCCACCAGCGCCACCAGCGTCAGACTCAGCCCTGGGAGAGCCAGCCACAGAGGGGACACCTGGGGAAGATGCAGCAGCTCTTGATCCAGGCTCCATTCCTGCAAACAACACTTAAGCCTGTTCTGAAGTCGGAGGGAGAACTGTTCAGGCACCCACAAAGGCCTTGCATTTGGGAATAGCCAGAGTGGGCGAGCAGGTGCTGAGAAATCAGACTCAGTGGTCAGCAGAGCTGCACTGTAGATCACGTGACAACTTTCAGCCCGTGCAAGGACCCCGGGGAGCCCCAGGAAGACCTGGAATGACTTCTGTTGGCACTAGGCAGGGAACCCAACTGGGTGGGACAATGGTCAGGAATCCAGATGGGGTGGGGAAGGTACCCCAAATGATGCCATCTGGGGAGCCAGGGCCTCATTCCGTGTGGATTACAAGGCTGATCAACACTTAGCCCTTGGCTCTGCCGATTGGCTGAGAAGCCCCACTGTCTCTCCATCAGTCTCTGGCCAAGCCACAACTCCTGAATCCATGTACTTGTCCTTTCAATTTTTTTTAAAGAATTTTTTATTGGTTTTATTGAACTATATATTTTTCTCTGCTCCCCTCTCTTCCTCCCACCTCCCCTTCCACCCTCTCCCATGATCCCCATGCTCCCAGTTTACTTAGGAGATCTTGTCTTTTTCACCTTCCTATTAGATCCATGTATGTCTCTCTTAGGGTCTTCTTTGTTGTGTAGGTTCTCTGGGGTTGTGGATTGTAGGTTGGTTTTTCTTTGTTTTATATCTAAAAGCCACTTATGAGTGAGTACATATTACATTTGCCTTTCTGGGTCTGGATTACCTCACTCAATATGATGTTTTCTAGATCCATATGGTGATTTCTCAGAAAATTAGGAAATAACCTATCTCAGGACCCAACAATACCACTTTTGGGTATATACCCAAAGGATGCTCAACCGTGACACAAGGACACATGCTCAACTATGTTCACAGCAGCATTGTTTGTCATTGCCAGAACCAGGAAACAATCTAAATGTTCCTTTAATTTTTATTTATTTTTGAGACAGGGTCTCAGTATATATCCCTGGCTAGCCTGACAGAGAACTGGGTATGTAGACCAACTGCCCTTAAACTCATAGAAATCTGCCTGCTTCTGCCTCCCAAGTGCTGGGGCTAGGTGTGCCCCACCACACCTACCTTGTCCCTTCAGTAGGCATCTGACACCCTAACAAAGTCACCTGTGGTCCCTTCCCAGTTCCTTTAGCATCTTGGGGTGGAGACCAAGGGTGTTCCTGTCTGGACCTGCAAACAAACAGCAGCTCTGGTGTCCGTAGAGGCTGGCCTTGGGCACGGGGGCCCAGGGCTGAGAATATGAGCTGTACCAGGAAGCTGAAGCCCACTATAGTAGCTCTGGTCTCAAAACCTGGAACAAGTCCCTGCAACTTAGGAGCTCTTTATTTCTGAGAGGTACTATCTTCACCTCCCAGTGGAGGAATCAGATAAAGCCATATCTGAGTTGGAAAGGCCAGATCGCAGGGTGCTGGCTTGGGCGCCAAGAACCAAGGAGGGGCCTTCCCTCCTGCTGTTCTGGGAGGCCTCCTGGCCCAAGCCTACCTGACATCCTGGGAGGTTTTTGCAGGCCCAGTGCCTGCAAAGGCCAGGGTGCAGCTCCTCCCAGACCTTGTTGTCCTGTGTGGGCTGGAGGAAGAACTAGAGTGGCCGTTGCTGGGAGGACAGCGACCTGGCCACCAGGAAGTTCACTTTCTCCTGGTCAGACCCTGGCACCTGCACCCTTCTACCCAGGCATGGATCCTGCTCTCATGAAGGCCAAGAGTCCCTGTGGAGAAGGGTCATGGGCATGATGCCCAGCTGGATGCATTAGGTCACACCCATGGCCCCTTTGAGTAGGTTCTGCTTGGGAGTACCGGAAGGAGAGGCTGAAAGTGACAGGAGCCAAGCCCATGGCCAGGGGGGAAGTGCTGCATTTTGCTGCAGTATCTGCTTGGAGTCTTAAATCCTCCTCTGTGTTTGCTCTTGCGTGTGTGCGCTCTCTCTCTCTCTCTCTCTCTCTCTCTCTCTCACACACACACACACACACACACACACACACACATTTTCGCCCTCCCCCTAAGTACAAACATCTCTTCCTTTATCGTTTCCCCTCTCTGCATACATCTTTCTCTCTCCCTTCCCTTTGCCCCCTCCCTGCCCTCGGTTTCCCCGACACTCTGGGCATCACCCTGCTCGTTTTCGGTTCTGTGAAGTCATCGCCTTCTTCCTGTGACTGCCATTGGAACCGACAACAATGAAAAGCGCCCGTTTTACACCCACTGGCCCAGCAGCTCCACAGAGGCGCGGAGCTTTGATGCCAATAATTAATTTGGCTCCATATTGCATAACGTCCTAAAAAGCTTTCTGGGGTGAGCGCCTGTGGGCCGGACACTGCAATCTCATCAATATTGCACCACACGGGCACTACTCTGGTGTGCTTTCATTAAAAATTTAATTTGTGGTTTAAATCTACAGCGTTCTCCTTAAAAGGATGGAAGGGAGGCAGACAAGGGGAGGGACAGCTTTCAGATTGGGGGTGAGTAGGTGTGGGTGAGAGGAATCCCATGCCCCAGGGGAGGGGGCCTTCCTGGCTGGCAGGAGGGGCTACCCCGGTCTCATTGGCGAGCGTGTGTTGCCTGCTGCTGCTGCTGCTGCTGCTGCAGGCTGGGTGACTGGACCATTCATAGAAAATATTTCTTCACAGTTCTTTCTATTTTTTTTCTTTCTTTCTTTTTTTTTTTTTCCACTAGAGGGCTGCTCCTGGGAACCCAGGTTCTGGAGGAGGGCCAGGTGGCAGGGATGACTCTGGAGACTGTGTCCTCTGTGACCCTCCAGATCCGAAGAGAGAGCCACAGCCCTGTACCCATGCTTCTGACTGTGTGCCCTCTGAAAGGCTCCATGTCTCTGAGTTCAGGGCACCCCACCACTCTGTAAATTGAACAAAGTGACTTCAAGGACAGTGGCAGCTCAGCCCACGATCACCATCACCCTGGTGTGGCCATGGGTAGGCACGGGGTGACAGAATCTGAAGACACCCACAAGAGACTGTTCAGAGGCTGTAAGACAGGCTCGTCTCATGTAGCCTCACACCCCTTGATGCTAGCCCAGGACCCCCACTCTGCTTGGTTCTGTTATTTCCAGTTAGGGAAGAGGAACCATTATGAGAACTCAGGTTCTGGGGGTAGGGAAAGGAGATAAAGGTAGGGGAGGGGGAGGAGAGTAGCAAGCATAGGGGGACACTTGGGGACTTAATGAAGCTGTCTGGACTCTGCCCTGGGGACTCGCGTGTCCAGTCAATTGTTTCCTTTCAGGAAGCGGGAATTTGTGCATCCCGGCCATCTTCTGATATTGTTCCAGAGTGATTAAGTTAAGCCTCCTGGGGCCAGCTGGGGGAGGACAATTGCTTTGCGGAATTGATCTGCTGCTGAAGCATTTAGCAGCTCATCCACCCTCAGCTGTGCCCACCTCTTGAGGCCACTGTGTGGGTGCCCTCCCCTCCCCTCACTGTCCTTCCTCTCAACCCTCCCCTCCCCTCCCCATCCCACACAAAGGCTCTTATCTGGCACTTGTACTCAAGTCTCCTGTCACACATCAGAGGCCCCGAGACAGGGACACAGGCAACACTGGCCTTCTTGGTACGTGCTCACTACCCACGGTCTCAGGCTGCGCAGACACCAGTTGAGGGTTGGCAGGGTACGGGGATCAGGAAAGGTACAGGAGAAAACCCAGTCTAACCCTGGCCCAGGGGCTCCTGGCTCCTTTCTATCTGCAAATCCTCTGCTTCCTAATCACCAGGACAAGACACTCTGCCTTTGTCAGTGCTGGCTTTAGAAAACCCGCATGAGCTGGGGTGACCCGGGGTTGGGGGGACTGGGTGGTGGAGCTCTTGGGCTCATAGGCTGAGGCTGGGCCACTTAGGGAGTGAGCAGGTGCCGGACCATGGATCCTTCTAGATGCAAGATCTGCCCAGGATAATAAAAGACGTGGCCCTGTGGGTGAATTCCGATGAGAGAGCACACTTAGTCACTGGGTGTGCATTCCTGAGGAAACGTGGGACTAGGGCCATGGGTGCAGCCGGCTTGGGTGCTTGCTTCTCCTCCTGTTCTCTCTGGCTCTGAGCCCCGTGCATCTCTCTCAGGCTGCGGCCCATCCTCCTCGCCCGCTCCACATCCTCAGACAAACACACTGTTCTTAGAATGCTGTTTCTGGGCCAAAGCTGTGTTTTCCCTCCTTTGAGGAATTCAGGCACTGCCCGGGCTCTGGCAGCCCTAACAAGTTCAGCTTTACCTCCATCCTTAACAGGCCAATGGAAGAGTCAAGCAATGCAAAGGAAGAGAAATTTCTTCTCTGTGGCCACATCGGGAAGAAGACCAAAGAGGTCCAGCCGTGTTCCAAAGGCTTCTTGCCCAAGGCCATCGTTGGGGTTCTGACATGAGGCTTAGGCTTAAATAGAAGCCAGAAGGTTGCTGAGCAGTCTTGGGGCGGGTGCGGCCCTGCCCATCTCTGACCCATAATTATCTCTGCTCCGATCTCTATTGCAAAGCTGTCTGACAAGTTGTCAGAACTGTGTAGGGTCACGTCCCAAGTGACAAGACCTCCTTCTGGCTGGCACCAGGCTTCAACCTTCTCCCTTTCCCAGTCAGAGATTTCCAGGGAAATTCCAGCTTCTTGGAGACCATTGTTTCAGTAGCTCAAGAGCCGAATGGAGCAGTTCTGGACTATTTCATATCTTCGTCCCACCACGATGGTCACGATACAGGGTTCTCAGGCTCCCTTGTGGCTGGTAAGGGAACAGAAGGAAGAGAATTCTCAGAGCAGCCCCATTGTGGGACCACTGCACACTGGTACCCCCTGTTCTTACTATGTAGCCCTGGCTGGCCTGTGACTAAGTTGGGTTTTTTTTGTCTCTCTTTTTAATTTATAATTTAAACTCTACATTAGCTGCCTTAGTCATTTTTTAAAGTCCAGTTCCACTGCCATGCGGCCACCACCTCCATCCCTCGCAGGTACCCCATGAAACACCGATTTCTCACCCCCAGCCCCCAGCAGCCCCCATTCACTTCCTGGCTCTATAATGCTTACTGCTTCAGGGTCTCTGTGCAGCAATCCACCCAGCACCCGCACACACCTCACCTTTGACCTAGGGTGAATCCTCTCACGGGTGGGTGGGCCAGCCCTGGCCGTGACAGCAGTGACTGGTGGCCCCTGTTTGCTTCTCTCATGTGTACATTCTAAAACAAACACGCTGGGCCACACAGTCCACCTGCTCAGCCCAGATGCGTATGCGAGAGCTGCCCTGGGACTCGGGATCTCATTCTGCGTCCCAGCCTCTCCAGCCTGAGTCTGCTGGCTCCTGGAGCCGTGCTCCCGCCTGCCCAATTTTCTGAGCTATTCACTGCCAAGGGTTCCTGAAGGTTGTCGGGAAGGGGAGCGTGGTGACGGACACACCAAGCAGTGTCATTGCCCTTTAGAGTGTTCTGACTCTTTGGAGGCAGGTGGGTCCCCTATGTGGCCAATCCCCCATCTCTTAAGACACCACCAGCTGAGCATCCGGTAGTCTACTTCAGTTATGAAATTAACTCCTTAGAGTCTCTGTTGATCCCAAAGCTCAGGCTTCTGTCCTTCAACAAGACAAACTCTCACATCAAGTTCAAATCCGCAGGTATCTGTGTTTGACCAGACTGTCAATCATAGGGCCTTGAACCCCCACTCAGCTTTGACAAGTGAATGGCTCCAGAGCTCCAGAAAATGCTGGACTGGTTGGTTTCTAAGGTCGTTGCCCAGGTGAGGGGCACCTAGCTCCTAGGTAGGCTCTCTTGTACCTGATGCGGCTACCAACCCAAGAAGCTACAGAACCTATTATTTCAAGTCGTACGGGCGCTCCATTACGTAGCTGGTGAAATCATTCCTGTGATTAATTCATTCTCTAGTCCTTCAATCCCTTTGGATGTCACTGAGCTTCAAGAAATCTCTTCTGGCTGAGGTATTTCACATCTTCTAGGTGGCCCCTGGCTCACTGAGGGTTTGCCCACTGACTACATGACCTAGGAGAGAACAAGAAGGCAAGCTTGTAGCTGGTCTCGAGCTTGTGCACCTGGCTGTGGCAGCCAGGACCTTAACAGACAAGGGGTCCTGACCCAACACTCATCTTCTGCTGGTTCCCAGAAGCATTTCCAACTAGGTCCTCATTAGTGTGAGCCAGCCCCAAGTGGTTTCTGTTCTGTCAACATTCATAGTCTGGTGGCAGAAGCCATTCAAGCTATTATAGACCTGCATATCAGTGGGATGGTGCCTTGGCTGAGAGTTCAGGCAAAGGAAAAGTGATATGGTTGTGTGTGTGGTGTGTGGAGGGCACAGGACTCCTTCGTGGACACCCTAAAGTGTAAGAGTTCAAGGCTGTGTGTAGTAATGCATGCCTTTAATATCAACTTTTGGGATGCAGAGATAGGTGGATAGATCTCTGGGTGTGAGTTTGAGGCCAACCTGGTCTACACAGAAACTTCCAGGCCAGCCACAGTTACACGGTGAACTCTACAAAAATTAAGTAGAAGGTTAAGAGCACTTATGACCTTCTCCCTAGTCCTGGTTTGAGTCCCGGCAGAGTCTCTGCAGTGAGCCCGTGTACCTTATTATTTCTGAAGTTAGTGGGCACAGGACAGGTAGAAAGCTACCCAGGAAGCACAATCCACTATTGCACAAGATGGATTCTTCACCAGCCTTGGTTGGGCCACATGCCAGGCCCACATGGTACCATGGCCACAACACGCAGTCTAGTCTGCAGCTCATGCCACCTGTTCAGCTCCCACAGCTCTCCTTCAGCCCCCAGCTGCCTTTCTGCCCTCTCAGAGTCGTCTCCACAGAGCTAAGTGTCTTCTCTTGAGTCTCCAGCTTCCAGGATTCCTGTGGTCAAGACCCCGGCTGCTTTCGATTGTCTCTGAAGTGTTTTGCTACGGGGAAGCCTCAAGTCACTCCACAGAGAGACATAAATGAAGGCAATAACTTGGCCGTCAGAGGCTTTGCGCAGCATTTTCACCCCAGCACCTTGGCACACTGCAAGGCAGCACTCAGCCAAGCCGGGGAGGGAGGGGAATCTCCTGCTCTGTGGACTCTGTGCTCCACAACAGGGGGCCAGTTCCAGAGGGGGCAGGCTGGCCTCGGGGATACAACACAGACCCAGGGAGGAAGCCAAGAGGTCACTGACAAGCGCTGGATCCCACACGCTATTTCCTTTAACTCTACCTGGTCATAGCCATGCAGATAAGGGCATCCAAGGTATGTCTGGGCCAAGGAGAGGCAGCATCCTTTTGAGTGAGCTGCAGTAGACTTCACCATCCTGTCCCCAGTGAACAAGGTGGAGACAGATGCCCATGGCCTTGGCTCCTGGGAGCTACTCTCAGAACAACCAGCACCGAAGCCCTCAGCCAAATCATGTCAAGATTGTCCCTCACAAGCGGTTCAGAAGGTTTCTCCTGCTGCCCCTGGAAGTCTAACGTCACCCTAGGGCAAAGGGACTAAAACCCTGTCTGGTTACAGACCTCAGTGGGGAAGTGTAACTTTGAAGAAGATTTTCTGCTCTGCAGTAACAGGGACAACTGGGGACAACCGGAACTGTACAGGCATTCACCAAAGACCCTCAGCTGTGACCCTGTGGAGCTGAGCAGGGTGTGAGCTGCAGACAAGACAGTGATCTGGAAGCATCCACGGGGAGCTGCCAAGGAGGATGGGGGCCAATTCAGCGAGGACGCTGTAGGAAGGAGGGAGAAACTATGAGGGAGGTGCTGGAGCCATGGAGGAGGGGTCTCTAGAGGGAGGGTCCTATTTAGGACCGAGGGGGCCACACCCTCCGTGTCTAAGGGTTTGCTTCACCTCTGTGTTCCATAAGAACAGTGCAGGGAGAAGCAGAAATTAGGGCGGTTGAGAAGGTCCTCACGCGGGGGGTGAATGCGTCCCCTTCCCCATCTTTATCTGTGCTAAGCAGGAAAGTTCTGTACCTTTCTCCTGCCTCCTGCTGTCCGGTGGAAGTCTGCTGAGGATCTAAGCCCCAGGAGCCGGAAGGTAGGTCAGGATGAACAGCGCCAGCCAGCCCAAGCCACTCTGACCCAGCAGCCACCTTCCCTGAGGCAGAAGACTCTCAGCTCCCTTCACAGCGCTGCATAATTGGGTTTTACACAGGCCCACGGGCTAACCTACGTGTCCCGGGGCCCGTCTTCCTTGCCTGCCTGTGTGCGCCTGATGGTTTGCGACCCCCAGGCCTCCCAACCTTCAACTTTATCAACCACCCAGGTTTAACCCAGGTCAGGCTGACACGGGGGAGTTAACCTAGGAGTCAGGTATCTGCATGGTCCCTTCCCATTCTGCCAAACCTCCAGGAATAGGAAAGGACATCCCAAGACAATGGGACCCCATAGGGTACCCTGGACATCTAAGCCGTTCCTGGGGAGCCAGAGCCTGTGTAAGCATTGACTGGACACTGTCCCTAGTGTGAGTGAGGAGGAACCAGGGATCTCCGGGGACGGACCCTTCACTTGCAGGGTGGCAAACACAAACAGTACTTACTGCAAGATACAGAGGCTCCTGGGGGATGAATTCGGAGGGTACCTCAGGCACCGGCCTGGCACCAGTTGAGACTGTATGTCTGTCTGCCCATCCTCTACCCTCTGGCCTATAGGACAGAAAGACAAGAAGGACAGAATATCCTGAGTTTAGCTGTGTTCGGGAGGCGGTTTAGCAATGTCCGGGAGGCACGGGCTATTAGGGTTCTCATTTTCAGCCCAAACTCTGAAGTCAAGAATGGCGAAGGGGCCTGCCCTGGATCCCAGGTCTGTCCCAGGGTGCAGGTCTCCCTCATTGTCCTGACCTCAGCACGTCCCTTCCTCCGCCCTTCCCCTGCTCAGTCTGCGCAGGAGGCCTCCTTCCGGCTCCACGTGAGGGGATGCTCATTAGATTTGTATCCGGAGATTTCGCGGAGAGGGGAGGGAATAGAGGGTTCCCAGCCGTGTCCCTCAGCAGGCCATCCCTCTGGCATCTTCACCAGCTGTCTACCCTGGCTTAGCGGGTAACAAAGTGTGTGCTTATTCCGCTTCTGACAGGTTCCAGCTTGTTTTTTGAGACCTTGCCAGCGGGAGCCCGCCGGGGAAGCAGGTGCTTTCTTTAATAGGGGTGGCTCACCCTGTGCTACACAGGCTGGGAGGAGCCACCCTGGGCGATTTCTGGTGACCCAGGCCCATCTCTCTGAAGGGGGAGCCTCCACGCCTGGCAGGGGATGGAGGTAACACTGTTTTTAAAAGGAGGGCAGAGTGACCCGATCAAGGAAGGAGGTTTGGGAGATCCGGAGGGCGTAACGTCAAGCTGCTGTTCTTCACCTGCCCCGCCCCTCTGGAAACCCCTTGCCCTCCCAGGGGCCCCAGGCTTCGGCTGCAGCCCTGCCTCTGCTCCGTTACACTCTCACAAGCACGAAAGCATGAGGCCTGCCCTGCAAGGCTGTATGAATAATAGAACTGAAATCAGCCCCAGTTAAAAATAGATCTCCTTCTTGATAAATATTTCAAGGATCATCTTTAGGATATACAGATCCCCTGACTGAGGAGCTAAAGCAAACCCTGTTATCAAACCCAAGGAACATGGGGAAGGCTTAGAGCCAGTTCAGCCATTGGGTTGGGTGTTGAGGTTCCTGCCTCACATCCACCCACTCGCAGTGACGCGTGCAGCAGATAACGCACACGCCAGCGGCAGCAGGATGCGTTGCCAGCAACAGCTTAGGAGTTGTGGGCCATGTTAGTCACCTGTGAATTGTATAGAGGCAAATCAATTACAAAATGCCTTTGGGTGATGAGTTTAGAAAAGTTAGTTCCTGTGTCTCTGCTATGTGGTAAGACTTCCGCCACCACGAGCAGAAGCCGGGGGCTTGGGAACCCCAGTGGACAGCCAGAGAACCTGATTTGGAAGGCAGAGGTCAATGGACTTTAAAGTGGCGGCCCATTGCAGAACACTTTGCAAACACAGAACAGTCTTGCAGGTCTGCATTAATTAGGATGTGTGATGTAAACAAGATAAATGATTTTGAATAATCCATGGAAATGTCCCAAAGCCTTGACCCCCTGTACTTGACATGGTGGGGGGTCCTTTGAGAAGAGGGAAACTCAGTTGAGAAAATGTCCCCACCAGATTGGCCTGTGGTGCAATTTTTAAATGAGTAATTGGCATGAGAGGACCCAGCTCCTTGTGGGTGGTGCTACTCCTGGGTAAGTGGTCCTGGGGTGTGGAAGAAAGCAAACTGAGCAGGCCCAGGCCTGTAAGTAGGACTGGTCCAGTGCCTCAAGGACAGCTCCTTCCTCCAGATTCCAACCCTGTTTGAGTGCCTTCCCTGACTTCCCTTTAAAACCTGAGAGTTTTAAACTCAAATCAGCCCTTCCCCCCCCCCCCCACATTGTTTAAGGTCGTGACAGAACCCTAACTAAGACCCTGGAAGATGGGCAAGCAGGAAGTGCTGGACGCTACCTGGCATGCTGGCCTCTTCACAGTGATTCTCATTTGTAGCCCCAGGGGAAAGCTGGAGGCTGGAGCAGCTTTATTCGGGAGACCAAAGGCCAGATTTTTTTTTTTTTTTTTTTTTTTTTAATCCCACCTCAGTGGTCATGGCTGCTTTCTGAGTTTCACTGTGCCACCCAAAGATGACAAGAGGAAGAAAGATGCCAGAAAGTCAGTCAAGAAAGACAGAAACCCAGTAAATAAGTCTAGGGCCAATGTCAACAAAACAAAACAAACAAAAACCCAACCCAAAGGCAAAGTTCAGGACAAGCTCGTCAACCAAGTCCCAAAGCTACACATGACAAACTCTGTAAGGAAGTTCCTAACTATGAGCTTATTATTCCAGCTGTGGTCTCTGAATGACTGAAGATTCTAGTCCTTTGGCCAAAGGAAACCCTTCACGGGGCAGATGTGGGATGAATGTATGAATGGATGATAGATGGGTGGGTGTTGGGTAGATGGATGCCTGGTAGGGGGATGAATTAGTGGTGGGTATCTGGGTTAATGAGTAAATGGATAGCAGGTATATGGGAGGGCAGGTGGATGGATCGGTATGTGGATGGCAGATGTCCGGTGGGCGGTGGGTAGATAGTCAATACATGGATGATGGATGGATCGGTGATAAGCAGGTGGGTAGGTAGACAGGCCTATGGATAGATCGGTGGGTAAGTGGGTGGGATGGATGAATGGGTTGTAGGTGGATGTGTTAAAGAATGAGTGGGTGGTTGAAACATGATTAATAAGGACTCAGAGAGAAATTGGGGTTCAACCTAAAGATATGAAAAGCGTAACAGCCAGCCACTGAGTTTTACCTTGACCTCAGTCTGAAATGGCGATCCTGCCTCCCGGAATCTCGGAATGAGACTGTGTCTGAGAGCTGTCTCTCCCCACCCTCCACTTTATATTCCTCTCTAGGTCTTGGATTAAAGGCATGCACCAGGGGCTGGAGAGATGGCTCAGAGGTTAAGAGACTGGCTGTTCTTCTGAAGGTACTGAGTTCAATTCCCAGCACCCACATGGTGGCTCACAACCATCTATGAGATCTGGTGCTCTCTTCTGGCAGGCAGGCGTAATACATGCAGGCAGAACATTGTATACATAATAAATAAATAATTCAAAACAAAACAAAAAAAGGCATGCACCACCCAATTTCTATGGCAACTAGTGTGGCTATTGGGATTAAAGGTGCGTGCCATTATGGCTACTGAGATTAAAGGTGTGTGTTACCCTAATCTGGCCTGTAAGGCTGACCAGTGGGACTGTTTTACTCTTAGATCTTCAGGCAGTCTTTATTTATTAAGATATAATTGAAATGCCACCACAGTGGTGGATGGGTAGGTGGGTGGATAAATAGGTAGGTAGATGGATGGGTGGGTAGAAAGATGGGTATGTAGAGCTCAATGGATCTATGGGTGTGTGGACAAATCAGTGGGTGGTGGATGGATTGATATAGACGGTGGGTAGATGGGTCAGTGTGGAAGGATGGGTAGAGGGATGGATGGGAGGTTGCGTAGGCACATGGGTGGGTGGATGTATAGGTGGGTAGATAGATGGGAAAGATTGAACTTATAGAACAGGTGAGGAGAGGAGGATGGTTGGTGGTAGGTCAAGGAGGAGAAGCCTGGCATTACCCGTGTGACCTGGCTCCAGAGGTTCTGAGGACAGACTATGGTGACACCAGTGTCTTGCTCGTCTATTACAAGGAAGAAGTCTCATCACCAAGGCAACTCATTGGCGTTTATAGTTCAGAGGGTGAGTCCATCACCATCATGGCAGGTGGCATGGAAACAGGCAGGCAGGCGCAGTGCTAGCTGAGAGCTTACGTTCTACGTGAGAGAGAGAACTGAGAACGGTGTGGGCTTCTGAGATCTCAGCGTTCACTCTCCAACACACTGCGTCCGGTAAGGTCACACCTCCTAATCCTTCCCAAACCTTTCCGTCAATTGTGGAGCAAGTGTTCAAGCATCTCAGTTTATAGGGGCCACTCTCATGAAAACATCACAATTGGTAAGCTAGGAGCAGTTTGGGGTGCTCATAAAACAAAGGTGGACTTTTGACAGGCCAACAGAACTCTGTTCACCAGCGTCTCCTCAGCACCCACTGAGGCTCTGCTGAGGTGGGGAAAACAAGAGATTCCAAGACAAAAATGACAGAGAGGATACGGAAAAAAGATCCTACTATATCTACATTTGTTTTAGGTTTTTTTTTTTTTTTGGATGTATGTAAGAGAAAAAAATCATGAAATGCTTTCATTTCTCTGTGACTGAGCAAACTCTTAAAATATTAAAGTATTGCTTAATAATTGATTAGACTAACCTCAGTGGGGCCAATCAGCCATTTGGCAGGGTTGCTTTAAACTTTTAGGGGCTTTTAGCCCCCCTGGCTCCTAAC
Organism: Myodes glareolus; assembly: GCF_982192425.1. Classification (NCBI taxonomy): domain Eukaryota; kingdom Metazoa; phylum Chordata; class Mammalia; order Rodentia; family Cricetidae; genus Myodes; species Myodes glareolus. The sequence goes on along the minus strand of NC_142034.1, from coordinate 2,568,406 downwards.
CTTCCTCCTGTCTGCTTCACTCCGGGCTGAGCCGACAGTGATGTCACAGCGTCGCTATTGAGCTGTGGGAAGGCTGCCTGGGGCTGGAGTCAGACAGAGGAAAGCCCTAGCGCCCCACGTCTGAAGGGACAGAGAAAGGGAGGGAGGCCCATGACAACTGGGCTCAGTATCTAAGGTTCACTGTAAGCGACAGGGAAAGGGCTTTGCAGGTCTCAGTTCCGCTTATGTCTCTGGGCTCTGAGATGGCGGTTCTACCTGCCAGATGATGATGATTGGGTCTGGTGAAATGACGGCGTGATTGGGTGAGGACAGCAGATGAGCTGGGTGTAAATCTTGCTTGGTGGGTTGTAGGATTCCTACCCTTTCTATGCCTCCATTTCCTCGTTTATAAGATAGGGGTAAGACCGTGCATGCACGAACTTTCTCAAGCAGTGTCTGAGGTGAAGGCCCTAAGCCCACACCCGTTGTGCTCACAAACCGGTCAGAGAGACTCTGAAGTGAGAAGCAATTATAAAGAGCCTGGGGGTGTGCAGTGATGCACTCACTTCAGCATTGTGGGGCCCCGGGTTCCAAAACACCACGGGAGAAACTACACAGAAGTCTGCAAGTCAGTGGTTATGTGGAGAGCCACAGCTTCCTAAACGAAGCAGCCTCCGGGAGACTCTTACACCTCTATCTGCCCACAGCCATGGCATGAAAGGTGGAAATAACTCCAATAGTTAATGAATGGATAAAGAAAGTGTGGTCTAGCCATACAATGAAAGCTGTTCAGTCTGAAAAAGGAATGGCGCTCTGGTACGTGCCATGACATGTATGTTGCTTCACCCTAAGACCTGTAGAATGGTAAGTGACCTGGGCCAGACTCAGAAGGACAAATACCCCACCATTGTATCATGAGACGTCCCCAGAATTTCCAAAATTTAAGACTGATGGGTTGGAGAGGAGGCTCAGGGGTTGCCATGGAAACGTGAAGCCCCAAATTCTGAGAGCCAACAAAGCTGGGCACGGCAGCTCGAGCAGCCCCAGCGCTCCTACGACAGGTTGGAAAACAGTCAGGAGAGTTCCCAGGGGCTTGTGTGCTAACAGTAGCAAATAAGAGATCCTGTCTCTTGTGGGTGACTCTGCTCAGTGGGTAAAGGTGCTTGATGTGCAAGCCTGGACATCTGAGTTCAGTCCTGGGAATGCATGTAGGAGTGGAAGGAGATAATGGACCCCAAAAAGTTATCCATCCTCTGGCCTCCACACACATACCATGGCATGCATGCCCCCAGTATATACTCATACACAATTAAAAAAAAAAAAAAAACAAGAGAATTGAGACCCTGTCTCAAGATGGAAGGTGAGACATCCCTGGAGGCTGTCCTCACCGTGGGACCATGTTCACATACATGAACAGGTCTTCACACACAGCATACAGAGAGGCAAAGTGGGAGCAGGAGGGAGAGGAAGAGGGAGAGAGAACACGAAACACAGGACTGCCAGAAACTGGTGGGGGTGGCCACACAGAGGGCAAGTGCATTTAAGTGCCTGAACGAAGTAAGGAGACAAGGTTTATGTTGTGGATGCTTTACCATGATTAAAAGTGATAATTAGATGATAGAGCCTTCAGAGACACATGATGGCAATGCCCTATTGGATGATACAATGACATCACAGAGGTCTTGCTGGATAATGATGACATCACAGAGGCCCTGCTAAATGGTACAATGACATCACAGATGCTCCACTGGATGATATGATGACATCACAGAGACCCTGTTGGATGATACAATGACATCACAGAGGTCCTGATGGATGATACGATGACATCACAGATGCTCTGCTGGATGATATGATGCCATCGCAGAGGTCCTGATGAATGATACGATGACATCACAGAGGCTATGCTGGATGATACGATGACATCGCAGAATGCGTTTCCTCTATAGGACTTTGTGACTCACCCAGCATTTGACCTGGATCAAAAACCTTCATTTTCACAAACCTCCATGACCCGTTCCCTTGTCCTTCCCCTTCCACTAAAATGGCATAGCCAGGATCCACCTTCTCTAGGGACTTTGGGAGACAGAGACTGGGGAAATCCGCTGAAGCATGGGGATGGGTTTGGGGTTGATGCCCTCACTCCGAGAGTCACTGATTGTGTGGGTTCAGCCCAGATAAGGGGAGCTTGAGTTGCTGCAAGATTGAGCCCTTTCCTTGAAGTCACGTAGTGTGTTTTTAGAGGTTTTTAAAAAAATCATTTGTGTGTGTTTGTGCCTGTGTCACATGTGTTCAGGTGTCCTCAGAGGCCAGGAGGGTGTCAGATCTGTTAAAGCTGAAGTCACAGATGGTCATAAGCTGCTGGGGACTGAACTTGAGTCCTCTGAAAGAGCAACAAGGGCTCTGAACTATCTCTCCTGCCCAGAAGAGAAAGAGAAAGCAGACTGGGGACACCACAACCCTGCTTAGTAAATTCCTCACCATGGTGAGGAACTAAGCCCGGTTCTCGGCGCACACACAGCACAGACAGGTTCAAGTCGCTCCTGCTCTTCTCGGACGGTTTCTGTTTATAACGACTGCAGCAACCACCCCCTTAGGCCTACATAAGGTACTTGCAATAGGCTTCTTGACTTTAAGGGATGTCTGTGGAGTCCCCCCTGTGGTGGCTGAGCTGATGAGGACAGCCCAGCCACAATGCTCATCCCACCTTGTCTGCCTCCTGGTTCAGTCATGATTCTGATTTTACTTCCCTACTGGGGAATCACCTGTGAGCAGCATCTCTGAATTCCTTGCCATCTCTGAGAACTGGGATTACAGGTACGCACTGCAAAGCCTGGTTCGCCCCCGTTACACACAGTGCCGTGTGGACGTGTGAATGTCTTCCTCTGTGAGCGCGTGTGGATATCTTCCTCTGTGAGCACATGTAGATGTCTTCCTCTGTGCACATGTGTGGATGTCTTCCTCTGTGCGCACGTATGGATGTCTTCCTCTGTGCACACGTGTGGATGTCTTCCTCTGTGCACACGTGTGGATGGATGTCTTCCTCTGTGAGTGCACTTGTGGATGTCTTCCTCTGTGAGCACGTGTGAATGTCTTCCTCTGTGCACACGTGTGGATGTCTTCCTCTGTGCACACGTGTGGATGGATGTCTTCCTCTGTGAGCACGTGTGAATGTCTTCCTCTGTGAGCACGTGTGGATGTCTTCCTCTGTGCACACGTGTGGATGTCTTCCTCTGTGCACACGTGTGGATGTCTTCCTCTGTGCACACGTGTGGATGTCTTCCTCTGTGCACATGTGTGGATGTCTTCTGTGTGCATGTGTGGATGTCTTCCTCAATGACTTGCCACCTCATCTTCTGAAGACAGGTTCTCTCATTGTGCTAAACTAGCTGGCCGCTGACCCCTTGGGATCCTCCTGTTTCTATCAATCACGTTTATGTTGGGGGGTTACAGTTACTATAGTCACACACTACCACTCCAAGCCCAACCCACTTTTGCTTTTTTTTTTAAATTATAAAAAACCTACACTCTCACAAGCAATTTTTAAAAAAATTTTGGGTTGGAGAATTGGCTTAGTGGTTAAGAGTACCTGTTACTCTTGCAGAGTAATTCCCAGCACCCACATGGGACTCAGAACCGTCTGTAATTCCAGTTCCTGATGACCTGACACCCTCTTCTAGCCTCCAATATGGCTGCCATCAGCTCCTCTGTGAGAGCAGTTCTTGCTCTCAACTGCTGACTTCTTTCCAGGACCCTGCCCGCCCGTATTTGAGGCAGCCTCCACCACCTTGAACCCGATTATACTGCTTCCACTGCCCAAGTTTTGGATTAGAGGCACACTCTGCCACACTTGGCTTCCACTTTCTGTCTTTTAAATGACTTCAAAAAGCCCTGCTGTCATCTTGGGGTCCTTTTTTTTTTTAAAGAATTTATTTTATTTTATATGTATGTATGTCTGTGTGAGGGTGCCAGATCCCCTGGATAGAATTACAGACAGTTGTGAATTGCCATGTGGGTGCTGGGAATTGAACCCAGGTCCTCTGCAAGAGTAACAAGTACTCTTAACCACTGAGCTGTCTCTCCAGCCCCATCTTGGGTTCCTTTAAATCATAGGAATAAATTAGGGGGGTAGCTGCAGTGGAAAAGTCCTGATGCATGTTGTCTTAGTTAGGGTTTCTATTGCTGTGAAGAGACACCATGGCCACAGCAACTCTTATAAAGGAAAACATTTAATGGGGCGGCTTAGTTTCAGAGGTTCAGTCTATTATCACCGTGGCAGGACATGGCAGTGTGCAGGCAGGCATAGTACTGGAGAAGGCACTGAGAGTCCTACATCTTGATCCTCAGGAAATAGAAAGTGAACTAAGACGCTGGGCATGACTTGAGTATATATGAGACCTCAAAGCCCACTCCCCGCAGTGGCACACTTCCTCCAACAAGGCCACACTTCCTAATGATGTCCCTTCTTTCCAAATCACCATATGTTGTTTAGTTAAAAACATTAACTTTCTCTGGCGTCCAGGCTGGAGGTTCCCAGGAGAGGGGGCTCTGTAAATAAATACAAGGCCAGCTGTAGTAATCTTAAGGCTCCTGACCTGGGTCCAACCCAGGCAGCTTCACAGCCAGCCTCACATTCTGGAGGAAGACTGGACGTGTCGGCTCACCACACCCTGCTATATAAGGTCATGCTCTGAAGCTCCAGAACACATTCAGTCTCCAGGACACTTGAACTAGAAACACAGACTGGTGGTCCACTGTGGGACCTCACAAGCAGCCCATGGGTTTGGTAGTTGCTAGGAACAACCAGCATCCAGGTGAGCAGAGAGCCTGAGCCTTCTCTGTCTGGGAATTCCAGGAAGAAGGGTGGCCAAGGCACTCTTTGCAGAATGACTGCTGGCATCTGGGAGGCCTGGGCAGGAGGTCAAGTGCATGAGCTTGCCCTGCCAGGGCCAAGTGGTCTGGCAGAGTGCAGGACACTCCTGTTCTGCATGCCAGGTCTCTTCTCAAAAGCTTCCTCGATGGGTTAAGCAGAGGCATCTGAGTGGAGCAAGTCTGTCACCTCTTTGTTCCCTGTCTCTCTAAGTGTCTCTGTCTTTCTCTGTCTCTCATGAGTGTATGTGTGTGTATGTGTGTGTGTGCGCACACACATGCACACTGTTTCTTAGGCACTGCCCACCTTCTTCTTCTTCTTCTTCTTCTTCTTCTTTTTCTTCTTCTTCTTCTTCTTCTTCTTCTTCTTCTTCTTCTTCTTCTTCTTCTTCTTCTTCTTCTTCTTCTTCTTCTTCTTCTTCGGGCCGCAACCACATTCTCCATTACTTTAAGGGGCAGAGGTAGTTGACCTCTGTGACTTCAGGGTGTGGCAGTACACACCTTTAATCCCAATGCCTGGGAGGCAGAGACAGGCAGATCTCTGTGAGTTCAAGATGTTGTAGCACACGCCTTTAATCCCAGCATCGGGGAGGCAGAGACAGTGGGACTATAATGCGCATGTGCTTGGTAACTTTCCACTGCTGCGTCCCTGCCTACTCCCGAGGCGTCATCTGGGTTGATGGGCAGCGGACCAATCCAAGAATGACACGTCCAAAGCGAGGACTGTTTCCTATATAAGGGATGGGTTCCCCTCATTCTGGGTCTCGGCTTTGTAAGCTTATGCTCTCTCTCTCAAGACGCATTAAAGCTTTTCTGCAGAAGGATCCTAAGTGTGCCGCGTCGTTCTTGCTGGCGAGACGGTAGCACGGGACATTCTTTTTTTTTTTTTTTTTCCAGAGGGGAATTATATTTATTCATACAACCAAAACATCAGACAGACTCAGCAGCAGGATGGATGGGCGGGGCTAAGGTTCGCTAAGGCCTCTGGGCCCCTCTGCCTTCGGACTTGGGGTGCTAGTGGCCGACAGTTGTCTTAATCTTTTCCTTTTTTTCTTACTAGGCAGGAAGGGGCAGGCCTCGGCCCTCACACCCTGTTTAGTAGTTTGACAGCTCAGGATAGAGTTGTGTCCACCCTACCTTGCTTATTTTCAAGGTCAGAGTACTTGCCCCAAGTCCAGTTCCCTGGGGAAGTGAGTGGTGAATACTGCCGGGTCTTCAGTCTCTGGTTTCTGGTACCCCTGCCACACAGGGTTGAAGACATGCTGGGTGGCCCAGCTTTGAGTCCCAGAGAGTAGGGCAGATTGGGAGTTCAGGTCTCAGCAGGTGTGTGGAGGGGGCCGGGATCTCTGCTCCTCCATTCGACCTCCACCCTGAACTCGGAGTAGCAACTCCAGGAGCTCCTGTCCCCCCGGGGGGAGGGGCGGCTCTGACCGCTGGGCTTCCATCCGCTGGCACTGGTGACTAAGGATGGTGCTGTAGAGCTGTTCTTTGTCCTCAAGAAGTCGGGGTGGGGTTGGGGCTAGGCTTGGGGGAACCTGAGGAGTGTGGAAGGTGGCCCTCTGTTCCTCTAGGCGGCGGGACTGGGCCTCAGCCACCAAGTCGAGGAGGAGGAGCTCGGTCTGCAGGGAGAGCAGGGAGCCCGACTGGGGGCTCAGAGCTGTGTGGCGGGTTCCTGGAGGAGGAGGGGAGGGAGGAGCAGATCGCCAAGGCCGAGTGGTGGAGTTCACAGGGGGCCAGCCCTGATCATCTTTCGGGGGACCCTGCTCACCATCCTCTTCTTCCTGGGGTCTTTCAGCCTCCATCCCTGGTCTTGGGAAGAGATACTGATGGGGGCGGGGGTGACTGGAATTCGGAAGGAGGACCGGAACCCTGGGTTCTTGAGGGGAATGGGGGCTGGAAGGGGTGGGGGCAGCGCGGGACATTCTTCTTCTTCTTCTTCTTCTTCTTCTTCTTCTTCTTCTTCTTCTTCTTCTTCTTCTTCCTCTTCCTCTTCTTCCTCTTCTTCTTTTGCCTCTTCCTCCTTCTCCTCCTCCTCCTCTCCTCCTCTTCCTCCTCTTCTTCTTCTTCATTTCAAGAGAGAGCCTCGCATCTGGAATTCTCCATGTGACTGGTCAGTGAGCCCCTGGGAACTTCCTGTTTCTGTCTGCCTATTGCTAGGATTGCAAACCCCAAACCTGTGTCACTACTCCTGGCTTTTTTTTTTATGACTTCTGAACTCAAGCCCTTTACTGATTGAGTTATCCCCTAAGCCCTCCTTTTCTTTCTTTCTTCCTTTTGTTTCTGCTTTTGCTGTTTACATTCTATCATCATTGTTAGTACGTGTCTATGACGTGTAGGTAGGTGCATGCACGCGGTGCCACACATATAGAGGTCAGGGGACAACTTTGTGGAATTGGTTCTCTCTTTTCGCCTTTGGGTGGATGCTGTGGAATATTGTTTAAAGGCAAAGATGTGTTACATTTGTTTTTGCTGCATTTGTTTAATGATCTAAGGATGTGAATTGAATTTAATTATGAAAAGATGTGCTGCATCTGTCTCACCTTGCCTGCCTAGGGCCTCTGATTGGTTTAATAAAAAGATGAACAGCTAATAGCAAGGCAGGAGAAAGGACAGGCAGAGCTTCTGGTCAGAGAGAAAAAATAGGAGAAATCTAGGCTGAGGAGAACAAGGGAGACACCTGGGCAAGAAACCAGGCAGCCATCAGTCAGCCAGACATAGAGGCAGCAGGAAAGTAAGAAAAGGTAAAAAGCCCCGAGGCAAAAAGTAGATAAGGAGAAACAGGTTAATTTAAGTTAAAAGAGCCAGCCAGAAAGGAGCCTACACTAGGCCGAGCATTCAAAACTAATGAGTCTCCATGTCGTGACTTAGGAGCTGGTTGGTAACCCAAAAGAAAAAGCCTGCTACTGGTGGGTTCTGTGGATTGAGCTCAGGTTGTCAGGTTTATACAGCAAGGCTTTACCCCCCTAGGACTCTCATTGGCCCTGCTATTGCTTCTGTGGCAGGTGTCCTAGGCTGCTAGGCTTGCTATGTAGCTGAGAATGACTTTATATTCTTGGTCTTCCTGATTCTGCTTCCCTGGGATGAAAGGTTATTTGGCCCTGTGTCCAGCTGAAACAAGACAGAAACAAAGAGGTGTGGGAATTGCTACCCCGAGTTATATTTCCCTGCCCCCATTTGAGGTGCTTATCTGCAAAGAATCATAACTTCCCTCTGCTCCTGGAGTTGGATGAGGAAGTTTGAGTGCACGTGATTATTCCTTGATCCCTGCTGGGGTCAGGTGACAGTCCCTACTGGGGACAGGTGAAGGTTGAATGCAAGTGATCAGTCCTTGACCCCTACTGGGGTCAGGTGAGAGTCCCTCCTTGGGTCAGGTGACAGTCCCTTCGCAGCCCCCTCCCCATTTGGTGCCATGGTATAAAAGCTAGCCCCAACAGAACAATAAACAAGCTGCTGTTTTACCTCAACCTCGTGCTCTGTGGATTTCATTCAACCTGGACACCCTCCGCTGAGACTCGTGGTTCCAGACTGTGCTGGCACGGTAAAGAGGTTTGTTTGTTGGGTTGGTGGCTTTCTGGGGTCCTGGTGGCATGATCAGTCAGGATTCCAGAGAGAGGGAGAGAAGGGAGAGGAGAGACAGAGACAGAGAGAGACAGACAGACAGACAGATAGTGCAGTGCAAGTGCTGATTTGGGGAACTGGTTCACCTGGTTGTGGTCTGAGCAAGTCTGAAATTTTCAGGAGCAAATGCTGAGGCCTTGAGACCAGAGGTGTCTCGTTCCTCCCTCCTGTAGAAGCCTTGCTCTTAACTCTTCTTATTTTTTAAATTATCATTAGCCAGGCATAGGGATGTATGGGATCACGGAATGCAGGTCTTCTTAAAATTTTTATTTATTTATTTTTGCTTTTTCAAGACAGCGTTTCTCTTTCTCTAACAGCCTGCCTGTCCCGGAACTCACTCTGTAGACCAGGCTGGCCTCAAACTCACAGAGGTCCTCTTGCCTCTGCCTCCCAAGTGCTGGGATTAAAGATGCTTACCACCACTGCCCAGTGGGGGCATTTAATCTACTATCCCTCTGGAGGCAGAAGCAGGCAGATCTCTTGAGTTCAAGGTCAACCTGGTCTATAGAGAGAGCTCCAGGACAGCTAGGCTATAGAAAGAGATCTTGTCTTAGCTATTGCCACAGCTGTTGATGGTTTCTACAAACTCACAGCTAGGTCCGATTGTTAAAAACAACACCTACGCAACTCATTGAAAACAGAGAAGTTGAGCTGGTGCTTACCTAACGCTTTCACCCCCACGGCCTAGCACTCCTGGTGCTTCAAGGGACTCCGCGTGCTCCCAAAGGACCTACCCAGCTTCGAGGGTGACCTTCCTGCTGCAAGGCACGCTGGTGCAAGAGCAGAGCAAAGGTCATGGGGACAATCAACCAATATCTGATTTGAGTGAAGGCCTGCTCCATGAGATGGAACCCTACCCAGTGCTGCTCTGGTGGCCAAGAACTTAAGACTAGATAGGCCAGGGACCTGGGGGCAAACCAAACACTACCGCTCTGCGGAAGGAGCTCAGCAATAAAATGACTCCTAGGGACATTGCATGTATTCATGGGTGAGCACCTTGTTCAGCCATCATCAGAGACGCCTCCTCCTGCAGCAGATGGGAACAAAGGCAGAGAAGCCACTGTCCGACGATGCACAGAGTGAGAGACCTTGGCACACTCAGTCGGGGCTCAGGGAACTGTGGAAGAGGAGGCAACAAGAGCGAAGAGCCAGCAGGGCTGAGGGATACCAAGAAATCAAGGCCTTCTAGACACAACAGAGCCCGTGTACACGTAAACCCAGAGACTGAGGCAGCACGCACAGGGTCTGCCCAGGTCTGCACCAGATAGGGTCCTAGAGGAGGAAGATGAGGACACATGCCCCGAGCCTTAACACAGACATTAGCTTTAGTTGGTAGCCACTTGCAAATGAAAAATTTAGTTTTCTCCAAGAGAACCTTACTGGGGAAACAAACCACTCTTAGGGATAGGCCCCAAGTCCAACAGTAATTAGCCACAGAAAGCAAAAATGAAGGTTTGTTTGTCTCCTAATGGTAAGTCATAAATCAGGGCTCCTCCCTTCCTTCCTTTCTTCCTCCCTTCTTCCCTCCCTTCCTCTTGTCCTCCCTCCCTCCCTCCTTCCCTTCTTTCCTTCCAGGGAGGGTCTCACTGTGTAACCCTGGCTAGCCTGAAATCCGATGTGAACCAGGCCAGCTTGAGTTTACAAAGATCTGCCTGCCTTTGCCTGCCTTAGTCTCAAGCAGGAATGCTGGGACCAAAGGTGTGAGCTACCATATCGGCCTTTACTCCCAGGGCCTGCACCTGCTAGGATGGGACCCCTCCAAATGAGCTACTCTTCTTGGGAACCACTGAAATAAAAGTAAATCTTATCTAAAAATCATCTTCAAGGCAACAAACAAAGTTTGATCTAACAACTGGGTCTCTCTGGGCAGTGGTGGCACACCGTTAATCCCAACACTTGGGAGGCAGAGGCAGGTGGATCTCTGTGAGTTCAAGGCCAGCTTGGTCTATACAGCGAGTTCCAGGACAGGCTCCAAAAACTACAGAGAAACCCTGTCTTGAAAACCCAAAACAACGACAAAAAAAAAAAAAGGCAATAAGTTGGCGCCCAAATTAGCCATCTCAGGTGGACACCCCTACTCCTGGATTGACCCTTGGTAAGGCGAGGGGAATCCCATCCAAAGGAAAAAGTCAGATAGCCAGAAGCTGACCTGTGACCCCTATGCTGAGGATGGCTTCTCCACCTGGCTGAGATTAAGCACAAGGTGTTTAATCTTAAGCACAAGGCCCTCAGGTCTGCGGCCTCCGGAGAAAACAGAGGGTCCTGAACCCAGGGGCTTCTCAGGACCTCTGCAAGTCTGCCCCCTCTGAGCGACGGTCCCTGGCCCTTGCTGTGGCTACTTCTGATGAGCAGCCTTAATAGCAGGCTTGGAAAGAGGCCCAGAAATCTGAAATTCTGTGATGATTAGAGATCATTTGGGTCCAACTCTCAGGAACTTCACGATGCTAAAATAGACCTGGTCCGTTTCATCCCTGAGGTGTGCGGCTGAGATACTCAGATCTTAATTCTGAATGCCACGAGTCCCTGCTGGCCCCGCGCCTGTCCCTTCTAAAGGGCGATGCCGCAGGACTTGCTTTCTAACCTTTGGTATTTACCCGCTGCAGTCAGCTCACTGGTCCTAGCTCAGATTTGCTCAAGAAAATGCTGTGTCCTTTTCAGAGAGCTGTCATGTATAACAAACTGCTGCCGTGTTCCCCGTTCCTGCCCGCAGCGAGCCCTTCAGGGGTCCTGCTGGCAGCTCATCTGAGGATGAGCTCCAGGGCCTGGGGTAATGTCACCTGTTCCTTTCTCGGGTGCTGCATGAATTCTCCTGGGGAGACACGGATGAATGTCCCCAGCCCAGATGGGCACCAATGACAACCCAAAGCATGATTTCACTAAGGTCCTATTGGTGAAACCAATGAACTTACTGGGTTTGCTTATGGGGCAGAGGTGAGGGGTTACTTATAGGGGCAAAACAACTGCATCACTGCAAAGTCCCTCCCATCATGGAGTCCCCTTTTCAGTGAACCTTCTACTTGCCCAGTGTCTCCAGAGATCAGTTGAGGAGTGTTAGCTCAGACTATCACTGCTCTCTGGATGATGGGGAGGAGAGGTGTCTTCGGCTAGTGAGAGAAGCGACTAGAAGGTCTTCATTACCATCAGCATAGACTTGGCTACTGTGGCATTCTGCTTTAGCTGTCATGGCTATGAAGAAAGCTCAAGGTGGCATCTTGCAATGCCCAGGGGTCAAAGGGCCATATAACACCAGGCCAGAAGTCCACTAGATCTGGAGCTGGTTCCGCACTCTGGGCATACCCAAGGGAACAGGCATCCCACCTGTGTCTGCAGGCTTCAGTTACATGACAGGACAATGAACGGGGGGTGGGGTGGGGGGACCGGACCGACACCCATGGGCCTGAATTAAGCTCCTCCCTCAGTTGTGTCCTTATCCAGAGGGCGGAGGTAGCATCACAAGAAAACAAAAGAGGAGCAAAGAAGCCCCGTGTCCTTCCTGGTGTTGTAAGTGACCAGGTCTTAACCTCAGACCTCTCTCACCTTGGCTGGTCACTGCATGCGGTCTTTACAAAGTTGCTATTGGGCACCCTGGGTAATTCTCCGTACCCTTCTGTCTCCATCTCTCCTAGTCCTGAAGACCTGTTGTTTACCTTTGATTTGTCATCAAAGGAGAAACCGGGACCTCAAAGGTCAGTCTCTCCCTTCAGAGGCCTTGAAGACACAGCTCACCCCCTGTGCCTCTCTCTAGGCATCTTTATCTTTTTGTAAGCTTATCTGTTGCTAGTAACCTTTTTGTTTATTTGAGACTTAAAAAAAAAAAGGTGAGCCTGGCAGAGGTGGCGCACGCCTTTAATCCCTGTACTTGGGAAGCAGAGACAGGTGGATCTCTGTGAGTTCGAGGCCAGCCTGGTCTATAGAGTGAGTTCCAGGACAGCTCGGGCCATACAGAGAAACTTTGTCTCGAAAACCAAAAAACAAACAACCACAGCGAAAAGGTGTGGGGCACCATGCCCAGAAGATCTGATTTTTATAGCCTTTTAGGGGTGGGGGGGGAAGGTTTTATAGCTCACGATATAGTTCGACATATTATGTCTGACAGAGAACATGGAAGAGTCAGTACTATAAATTGAGAACTGCCAAGTCCCAACACAGACTGCTTAACTCTACCTCAGAGAGAGCTGTGGGGGACCTGGCCTGACTCAGACTGTGGGATTAGCTCTAAAGACGCAGGCTTGTTTGTGCAGCTTGACTTCAAACTCCCGTCTTCCTGACCTGCTTCCCGAGTGCTGGATACCATAACACTGACGGCGGCCTTCTAAGGCTGTGGCTTGCTGATTTCATTGAAGTCACTGCTAGAGGTTTGGAATGCCTGATACATTCTTGGGGTGGCTCTCCAGATATGATTTTAATATTCCCGAGTACTCTACAGTTTCAAGTCCCTCTATCAACCTCCAGGGCGGCTCCTTTTCTACTCTCAGGGATCAGCCATAGGTAGCCTGTGCTGCCTCAGTAGGTGGAGGTCCCAGCACTGGGGAGGCAGAGGTAGGAAGATCTCTGAGTTAGAGGCCAGCTTGGTCTACAGAGTTCCAGGACAGCTAGGGCTACACAGAGAAACGCTGTCTTGTAAGGAAGAGGGCCCCTAGTTTGTCCTGGCCGCCCAGCTAGCTTACACCTGAAATAACCACACAGAAACTGTATTAATTAAAACACTGCTTGGCCATTAGCTCTAACTTCTTATTGGCTAACTTACATATTAGAGAGTTGGGATAGCCTGAGCTCAGCAGTCATCTGAACCACGGCTTCATAGAACACAGAGTAACTGAGAGTGGGGATAGCCTGAGCTCAGCAATCATCTGAACCACTGCTTCACAGGACACAGAGTAACAGAGTTGGGAGAGCCTGATCTCAACAATCATCTAATTATTTTCTCACAAACCTTATTGGTTCTAGAGCAGAATTTCTGCTTTGACCAGAAATTTATTTGTTCACTCATCTATGGATATGCTTACCGACCCCCTCCTCATTCAACCAGCCACTCCTATCCACATCCATTTACCCACCTGCCCGCCTACACACAACTGACCGTCAAGACACCTACTCGTTCAACCATCCTTCAATCCATCCATTCGTCACCTACTCAACCATCCTTCAATCCATCCATCTATCACCTACTCAACCATCCTTCAATCTATCCATTCGTCACCTACTCAACCATCCTTCAATCTATTCACCTATCTATCACCTACCCATTCAACCATCCATCCATCCATCCATCTATCCATCACCTACTCAACCATCCTTCAATCCATCGATCTATCCATCATCACCTACTCAGCCATCCATCCACGCATCCCATTGACCTATCCAACCACCCACCTACTCATTCGTCTATTTACCTACTCATTTGCCCAGGCACCCACTCACCTATCCCCCATCTGCTGAGCCACCTACCCACACACTAAGCGTTTTAACTACCCACTTACCCCCCATCTATTACACACACACACACACACACACACACACGCCTTCCATGTCCATGCTAAATTCTCCCCGCAGGTCCATGCCAAATGCTGGAGACTAGAGGTAGCCCTGGCTTTCAAGGGGCTACCACTCTAGAATGTGCTGTGTATTATCATGGAAACTCAGTTTCTCCTGCAAAATTCAGTCACCTTCTTCCCCCTAAAAACAATCTGGAGACAGGCAAACACCAGAGCACTTTCCCTGGGCTGGTTTTGCAGTGTTGTGCCGGCTGGGACGCAGACTGCCGAGATTCTGCAAGTATCACTGCAAGTATGCCTGAGCACCGGGGAGGGGGTCAGGTCTCTCTCTGAGGTGGCACAGCTTCCCTCCATGGGTGCATGGGTCTAAATGTCACCAAGGCTCCTGATGCATTCCTGTATTCCCTGTGCTCTGCGTCAGACCTCAGAGGGCAGCAGGGTGAACTGAAAGCCGCTACTTTAGAACGAGAGAACACTGCGACAGAACAAGAAAGATATGAGGGGTTCAGACTCGGCAGTGCTCAGCCCTTGGAGGGGCAGCACGCAGTGGCCACTCTCTGCCCTTCAGAGCTCGGGGACTGGGGAGTTGGCTCATAAAACCCAGGCCATAAGAAGACTGAAAGATGAACCTGAATGGCAGAGCTGTTCTTGAGGTGTACGGCCTGGCCTGGTATCTGCCCTTAGGGAGTCGTCAGTCCTGGAGGCAGACCAAAGGGGACCCTCACATACATTGCCTTACTTAAGCATCTTACAACAGACCCTGAAGAAACAGTGTCTGAAGCTCAGGACAGGTGGGCTATTCTGAAGTGGCCCAGATTGTTGGGGATAGAACTGGTCCTGGATTCACATTAGGACTCCTTTCCCAGCCTTCTTCCCCTCCATCCAGCCAGTGACACCTCTCGTCTTGGCACTCAAAGCTCCAAGTCTAGCTGTCAGATCATGGAAGGGCCTGCATCCAGCCTCTCCACTGGGATCCAGACTACCGGCCAGGGCTGAGTCACCTGCAGAGGATTCAACTCTGAATATCAGTACTCAGAACAGTGGGGAGGAGCCAGGGCTCCGGGAATGTCAGCTGTGGGGATGGGGCTGTTCTCCAAAGACAACTGCAGTCCCTTAGGGCCCCAACCACAGGCCCTGGGAGTGCTCCAGCCAAATGGCACCGCAGATGATAGCATCATTGAGCTGCCCAAGAAACAGAACCGGAATGGAAGGTCGGAGGAGCCAGCACAGCAGGGCCGACACAGCAGGGAGGTGGTCAGGAAATCAAGGATGGAGTTCCAGTCCCGGTTATACCTCCAGACACCTTGCTGTCACCCAAAGTCAGTGACACAAGGATGAGTTTGTGTCGTACAGTTTTTGGTGGCTAAGAATATGGGGGTGACAGCCCTTCCCCGACTCTGGTCCTGGTGAGAACAGGTCATCTCCGGAAGGTGCTTCCTCCAAGCTCTCGTGCACGTAGCTAGTGCTTCAGGATCAGTGAGGATACCCAGCCACATGGACCATTGCAGCAAGAATGTCTAACCTTTCGGCTTTTCAGAGAGACATTGTCAGCTCAAGAGGCTTGCAACTAAATTTAGAGAGGAGGGGGAGAGAGAGAGAGAGAGAGAAGAAGGAGGAGGAGGAGGAGGAGAAGAAAGAAAGAAAACTGTAAAATGTTTAAATCAATTTTATGGTTTGTATTGGGCCTTATTCATATCTATCCTTGGGTGCAGCAGCGTGGGTCATAGATCTGACCTATCTGTGATCATCTCAGGACTTATTAGCTAGCGTCCTCAGAGCCAGCCAGCCCAAGGGCCAGAATAAGAGAGTGTCAAGGGGAGGGTGGTGCCAGGGTGCTGTCCTGTCAGCTTGGCTGCTACCAGTTAGAAGTGCGTCATTCGGGGCTATGGTCACACACAAAGACACAGGCAGCAGGAGTAAGGTGAATGTCTATGTATGTTTGAGACGAGCCTGGTCTGCAAGAGCTAGTTCCGGGACAGGCTCCAAAGCTACAGAGAAACCCTGTCTCGAAACAAGCAAACAAATAAACAGCCCCACCAAAACCCACTTGTGTTCTCTTCTAGATAGAGCTACTCCAGTTAGGCTCAGCCTGGCTCAGAGAAGGTGAGTAGCCTGCTCAAGGACACACAGCCTGTGCTGAGCCAGCAAAGCTGATGGCCCAGTAAGCACTGCTGGCAGGATTTAGCCACTCAGGGCTGTTGTGTCAAGGCCTCTGTGAGTTCTGCATCACTGGCCATTCTGAAGAGCATCTGAGGCCTGGAGCTCATATCCTGTCTCCTGCCAGACTGGTTCTGGCCCTCCCTTGGAAGTACAGAGGCCTCAAGTTGGGGGGATGAGCCAAAAGTCCCACCCCAGCTGCTGCCCCCCCCCCTCTTTCCCACTCTTTGCTCATCTGGTTTCCCAGCTGTTTCCACACCATCAGCACCCAAACACACCCCACCTGCTCTGTTCCAACTTTCCTGTAGACTGTCAGCCGGGACAGCATGTCCCCCCGAGAGTGTGCACTTGGCAGTCCTCTTGCTACATCTGCAGATGTAGCCATGTGAGGTGGGCCGCAAGGGAAAGGGTGACAAGGAGACCTCAAGGTCTTAGTGTTGCTTGAGTCACCCTGACAGCGACTTTGTGAGTTAAGCCAGGCAGGAGGGAGGACCTTCCCGGGGAGCACATAGGGGTACCCATGGCCTCGCCACGGAAACCCTGGATTCCAGATCTCTCTGTCTACTGTAGCTGTAGTCAGGCAGAGATGGGCATCAGGAGGCTGAATCGCCACTTTCTATATTAAGCATAATGTTTGTCTTAAAAGGTTTTAAAAATTTAAGCTGGGCGGTGGTGGCACACACCTTTAATCCCAGCACTTGGGAGGAGAGGCAAGAGGATCTCTGTGAGTCTGAGGTCAGCCTGGTCTACAGGGCGAGTTCCAGGGTAGTCAAGGCTACACAGATAAACTTTGTCTTGAAAACAACCCCTAAAGTGTGTGTGTGTGTGTGTGTGTGTGTGTGTGTGTGTGTGCACATGTAAGCGTGTTGTTAAGGTGGGAACCCAGCCCCCAGGCCTGAGAGTTGTATTGCTCTGAACTCCAAATCCCAGCATAGAGGTCAGGGCCACTCCCACAGAGTATTTAAGTGAGCTCCCAAAGGAGAAACACACGTAGTCTCTTTTGCTTCCTCCTGGTGGTCACCTTTGTGGCCTCCCAGTTCCCGTGACAAAGTACAGGAAGCCCATTAAACCTGAATATTTCTTAATTTGACTTATTGCAATTTGGCTTGATTGGGATTTTTGTGTCGGCAGAGAACTTGCATTAGGAAAAATTCCTAACGTGTATATCCTCAAAGTTCAGAAGGCATTGGATCCTCTAGAGCCAGGGTTACAGGTGGTGGTGGGCCACTGGGCGTGGGTGCTGGGAACTGAACTCAGGTCCTCTAGAAGGGCAGCAAGTGCTCTTAACCACTGAGCCTTCTCTCCAGCCCACAGTTGGCTATTTAATCACTTCTGAGTATTCGGTCCAGTGGTCAAGCATGCTCCCCGCCAACCTGCTCATTTTCCCACACTGGGACCCGGCTCCCATCAGGGCACCAGACTCATGCAGCCCGTGGCCATCCTTCCTCTGTCTCTGTGACCACGCTGACTGTAGGGACAGGCAAGAGTGAAATCCTACCACGGCTCTTCCTTGCACGCCTGGTTTATCTCACTCAGCACACTTGGATTCAGCATGTCACAGCTGGTAGAACTCTCACGCTCAAGGCTGGACAGCATCCTCCATTCACCTGCAGAGGGCCATTTGGCCACCTCTACCTTGGTGGCTGCTGTGAAGATTGTCATGCAAATGTGTGTCCAGGAAGGCTGCGGCGGGGGGGGGGGGGGGGGGGGGGGGGAGAGAGCCAGGCTGCTGGAGACAGGAAGGCTATGGAGATGGGGTGAAGGGAGATGAAAAATGAGAAGGAAGAAGAAGAGGAAAGATAGGAAGATGGGAAGGGAAGGTGGGGAGTGGGCAAGAGGAGGAGGGGGGTAGAGTCAGAGGAGGAGGGAGGGTAGGGAGTGAGGGGAAGAATGGGAAAGACAGGGATGTGGGGGGAGATGGAGAGAAGGGAAGAGAGGAGGGAAAGTGGGGTAGGAGGGGGAAGAAGAAGGGAGGGAGGATGGGGGCAGGAGAAGGAAGGGAGGGAGGAGGGGGAGAAGGAGAAGGAAGGGAGGGAGGAGCAGGAGAAGGAAGGGAGGGAGGATGGGGGCAGGAGAAGGAAGGGAGGGAGGAGGAGGAGCAGGAGAAGGAAGGGAGGGAGGAGAGGGAGCAGGAGAAGAGTAGTTGAAAGAGCAGAGTTGGAGTGAGAAGCAGGGATGGAAATTAGGGTTGTCATGAGACCTGTGACATCTGTCACTGTTTATAAAATCCCTGGGTTGCCACATACTCCCCTTCCTCACTCAACCACTTCTCTGAGGCCCAGGACCATGATTTCCCCATAACTTTCCCAAAGAAGGAGGCGGGCAGATTTAAAGAGACCTCTAAGAGCTGTGAAGAGGTGACAGGACCCTGAGTCCAGAACTGCTTCTGTGTCCTTAAAGAATGTGACTGCTCCGGGCTCTGGAGGAAAGACCCAAATAGTGGCACAAAGGAGCAAACCCACTGACCAAAAATGAACAATGTCCTGGGTGTGGGGGCACACTGGTGGCAGCGATTCTACCACCTAGGAAGCTAAGGGAGGAGGATTGTAGGGTTGAGACCAGTTTGGGCTACATAAAGCAAGATTCATAATACATACATACATACATATCCCATATATTATATATATGCTTTGTGAAGTAGAACATTCTTCATCTGTCAGCTACTTCTGTGTAACAAATAGCCCCAACTGAGAGGCTGCCCCCACAAGCATGATTAGCCTTTGTTAGCTGTTGACATAATATTGATGCATTGCCGGTCCGCTCCACACACAGGAGTAGGGTAGAGTCCACACATCAGGATATCCAAGTCAGGCAATCAGCTCAGCTTCACTACAGAGAGGGACGGCGGAGGCATCTTGCAAGCATATCTGTAGGTTGCGCTGATTGCTGTGTTAGGATCCTCGGTCCCAGGACAGAGGGCGGGACACAGTGAAGAAGAGGGGACAACCAGACTGCCTTCTGGAATGTTCCAGAGGAAGCTGAGTGCCCTTTGCTCCCCCTTCCTGGAAAGCAGCATTGCTTTTCACACTCTTTAGTTCCGGACTCCATCTCCCACATCCTGTGATAAAGTGAGGACACAAACAAGTCCACTCTGAATGAGGTAACCTCAGGCGGAGTAGAGCTGCATCTTAATTGTTTCCTCCTTCCCAGTCTCCCTGGGGAGCAAGAGCATTTGTCTGGGGCTGATGGGTATTAACAGAGCTCCACAGGCTTGAGTGGAAACTCAAGTGTTTGTGGGGAGACTAAGCTAAGCTGGCGGTGCCGGGAGGAGACTCCAGGCCGCTGGAGAGTGCTGCAAAGTCTCCTTGCTCCCGGTTTTGGATTACTGAAGAAATCCTGCTTACTTGTGTATGGACACCGCAAGCCTGTTTATCAAATTTTCACACACTGTGTGATCTCCCATCTTGACTCTGAGTAGGATTTGTATGTCCCCAGATGAAGGTGAAAACCAAGAGGCCGCTTCACTCACAGGAGGTGGTGCAGCCTCGCAGGGCTCAACACACACTTGATACAGATGCAGAAGACAAATGGTTGCTTTCAGCTTAAAGTCTTTAAACCGAAGGAGCTTGGAAGATGGGAGTGGGGGCAGGAGCGCTTGTCATGCAAGCTTGAGACATGAGTGCAAGTCCTCAGAATCCACAGAAGATCTGCATGTGTGGTGTGGACATCTCTACATCTCTAATGCAGTGGCAGGGTGGAATCGGACTCTGTCTCCAACAGAGTGGAAGGTGAGGTGGTCCCCTGACCTTTCTCTCTCTCTCTCTCTCTCTCTCTCTCTCTCTCTCTCTCTCTCTCTCTCTCTCTGTTTGACTACATGAAAATCTGCTTATGCTGGAGAGTTTCCTGCCAACTTGACACAAGCTAAAGTCATCTGAGAAGAAGAAATCTCAATTAAGAAAATGCCTCTATAAGATCAGGCTGTAGGAAACTGGAGTATTTCTCTTAATTAGTGACTGATGGGGAGGGCCCAGTCTGTTGTGGGTAGTGCCATCCCTGGGCTGGTGGTTCTAGGTTCTATAAGAAAACAGGCTAAGGGGTACTGTAGCACAAGTGGTAAAAACCCAGAGACAGATATTGAGGTCCAACCTGAAGACCAGAAAAGCAAAACAGTCAGTCACTGGCTCTTACCTCTAGCTTAGTCTGAAATGGCGATCCTGCCTCCAGGAACCTCAGAATGAGAGTGTGTGTGAGAACTGTCTCCTCCTGTCTTATATCTCTCTCTAGTGCTGGGATTAAAGGTGTGCAACACTACCGCCTGGTTACTATGGCAAACTTGTGTGGCTACTGGGATTAAAGGTGTGTGTCACCACTGCCTGCTCTGCGAGGCTGACCAGTGGGGCTGTTTTACTCTCTGATCTTCAGGGAAGCTTCATTTATTACAATACAAATGAGATCACTACAGGGGACCAAGCCAGTAAGCAGCACCCTCCACGGCCTCTGCATCAGCTCCTGCCTCCAGTTCCTGCCCTGTTTGAGTTCCTGTCCTGACTTCCTTCAGTGGTGGACTACAGACATGGAAGCATAGGCCAAATAGCCCGCTTCTTCCCCAACTTGCTCTTGGTCATGGTGTCTCATCACAGCAATGACCATCTTAACTAGGACACGGCTCTGGTTTTGTTAAGGAGTCCTGACCTGAGGGGTGTGTAACTGTCACGGTAACAGGATGGGAAGCTGGGAATTCTTGTCCTTTGGCTGGCTGGCTGGTGTCGGGGACACACATGTTTATTCAAGGGACAGTCAGAAACTAGTGTGCCATGCAGTGGTTCTCAACTGGGTCATCTGGAAAAGTCTCTAGACGTTTTGAGATGTCCATGACAAGAAGGGAGTTTTCTTAGCTTCCTTTCTGTGGCCATGATAAAATTCCTTGACAAGAGCAGCTTACAGGAGAAAGGGTTTATTTTGTTCACAGTGTGAGGGGACAGTCCATCATGGCAGGGAAGTCATAGCATCCTTACTTAACTTGGAACTCGAGCCAGCTTGTCACCTCGCACCTGCACTTGGGCAGGAGTCAGAGGGAGGCAAATGCTGGGTCTCAACAGATCCCTTCTTTTATACAGTCTATAAAAGGGAAACAATGTGGCCCTCTATTAGGGTGGCTCTTCCCATCTCAGTGGACCTAACAGACATAATCCCTAATTGGCATGTCCAGAGGCTAACCTAGTCTACGGAATCCCTCACAGGCGATCCTAGAGGGGTGTCTCCTAGGAGATTCTAAAGCCTGTCAAATTGACAATCGACACTAACCATTGCAAAGGAGGCCTTGGCATCTAGTGAGCAGAGCTCACGGCTGCCCTCAACATGGAGATCATCCCCTGTGAGAACACATGCTCCACCCCTTGGAAGGACACTGTGATTAAGGCATCATCCTCAAAATCTAGACTCTCACTAGGCATCGAACCTGCCTAAGATTCAATCCACAGCCGTGAAAAATACATTTCTGTTCTATAAGCTACCAGTCTGTGGTATTTGTTATAGCTACATGAAACAGGCAAAGGCTGTAGCATGGATGAATACTGGAAAAGATAGAAAATAAGCCAGACCCCCAAGGACAAACGCTCTGTGATTGATCCCTCCCCCAAGGACAAACGCCCTGTGATTGGTCCCTCCCCAAGGACAAACGCCCTGTGATTGGTCCCTCCCCAAGGACAAACGCCCTGTGATTGGTCCCCAGAATAGTCATTTCCAGGGACAAGAAGTCAAGTGCAATGTAATGGATGGGCAGTTGGTGTTGACTGGGGATGGCATCAGCTGGGGAGGAGGAAGCAGAGTGGGTGTGGTGATGGGTGCACGACGCTGAAGTGCTGAGACCACCGAGCTGTGGTTGGGAAAGCGGATACACTGGGAAATTTTATGTTATAGATTTTCATTTTAGAAGATGCCACAATACACAAAAGAATAATAAAGTGTCTTTTCCCTTGGTTGTGACAGATTGATCAGGACAACTCATAGGGAGAGGCTTTATTCTGCTCACAGGCCATCATGGTGGGAAATTGGCCAGTAAGAGCTTGATGCAGGGGCTGGGCAGTGGTGGCACACGCCTTTAATCCCAGGTGGATCTCTGTCAGTTTGAGGCCAGCCTGGTCTACAAGAGCTAGTTTCAGGACAGGCTCCAAAGCTACAGAGAAACCCTGTCTCAAACGTCTCCCCCTTCTCCCCACCTCAGAAAGAGCTAGAGGCAGCCGTCGCCTCCCATCTCCATGACCGCGGGTGCTGAACTCAGCCTCTTCATTCAGTTCAGGACCCACTGTGAACTGGAGCCAACTCATTCAGGGTGGGGTTTCCCACAATGAACTCAAGAGAAACAGGAGGGCTACAGGCCAACCTCTTCTAGACAATCCCTCTCACTGAGACCCCTTCCCGAAGTTTCCCAGTCCTACTAATCCAACAACGGGCATCATCCACCACAGCCTCGTTTGTTCAGATTGTCAGCAACGCTGAAGCTGAGAACGGGGAACTGTGCACGACAGGTGATTGATGTCTTGGCGCATAGGTGCTGCTGTAACCAAACACCCGAGGCTGGGCATCTGCTAACAAAATAACCTCTCCCATTACCCTATGCATGCCTTTGTCATTCCGCCTGCCGCCTCCTTTCCTGCCCTCTTTCATGTCTTTCTGCATTGCTGGAATGCAGGGCCTCGTGCATGCCAGGCAAGTGTTCCACCACCATGTCACACCCAAGTCCCAGAAATCTGTCTCTGAGAGTTTAGAGGCGGAAAGGTTCAAGATGAAGGTGTTGGTTGGTCTGGAGTCTGCATGGAAGTTGGTGCCTGTTGCTCTGGAGGACTGTTCACGTGGACAGAGGAAAGGGCACCCTTCCCCCAGTGTCTGAACCTCCCTCGCTCTCACACTGGTCAGATGTGGGACTTTCTCTCGTCCCAATGTCCATTGTAACCACAGACACAGCTGACCTCCACCCCACTCCTGAAGGTGGTGTCACAAGATTCCTCAGGTTGTAGGCTCAGTCCCCAAAGCCCCCCTGCCCATCCACCCCTCTCCCTGTTCAAAACCCCAGTCCCAGGTAGTTCAGTCTTTGCCTCTGACAGACTAGCTGTAAATTGGGGGTCTTCCTTCTTGAGTAGCTCCCAGCGCTCAGGGGAAGCCATCTGCAGTTGATGGTAGGATGTGACAGAAGATGTAGACAAAGAGACACAAGCACAGGACAGGGTGTGGAGGGGGAAGGGATGGGGTATCCCTCCGCCTGAGTTCCCCTTGGGAGCCCCACCCACTCAGCACCCCACAGGAAGCTCTGCTCCAGCCCTGCCCTTTGGAGTCTTCTAAAGCAACTAGACTGGGTGGGGCATCCCTGCAGGGCCTGCCTGTCTAGATTCTTCCCAGCCCTCCTGGAGCTTTTCTCCCTCCTGCCTGTGGGGTAAAACCTGGAGTAACGCGCGGACCCAGCACCTACTCTTAGATGAGCGGGGCTGAATTATGAGCCAGGAGCTGTGGATACGAACCCCCAAACGTCTATCTCCCACCATAGGCCTGGATCCTGCCCTTCAGAGCCCTGCCCCCAGGACTTACCACGCGAAGGACGCTCCTCAACTCTTGCACTATGACTGAAGTTCAACCGGAGTTCTGTAGGAGACGCGGTCATTGCAGGTGTTGCCCCTACTCCCATTCTTAGCTGGTACTAGCTGTCCATCTCTTCAAACTCCGAACTCTATGTTTACAGACCACGTCTCTGATGTGGCAGATATGAGTGGGAAACATCTTGAAGCATCCGTCTCCAGCAGGAAGCAGGATGCCCACCAGTGACCGGTCTCACATCGGTCAAGCCAGGAGCGTGGATGACTCTCTATGTATACAGTTTCCTAGGTGCCATCTCAGTTCGTTTTTGTTTCCATCACTATTCCAGGCCGCTTCCTGTCCCTTCCGTTCAGTCTTGGCCACCACATTTTACCTTGGTGTATAGCACTAAATGCCGAGTCTGATTTCCTGAACTCAGATGCTCTGGCTTCCAAAAGATTGTCACAATTGGGCTTGTTGACTGTTGCCGTTCACCCCTCAAAGGGGGCGATGGAAGAGCGACAGGACCCTTTGAACCACCGCTCCCAACCAGTGATAAACAGTTCTTTCCAAAGTGGACAGATGGCTTTCGGGTCTCGGGAGAAGCTAGAGCAATGCTTCTCAGCTTTCCTAACGCTGTGACCCTTTCATATACAGCCCATGTCGTGGTGATTCCCCCAACCAGAAAATTATTTCGTTGCTATTTTATAATTTTGCTACTATTATGAATTGCAATATAAATATCTGCTATGCAGTATAAACTCCAGAATGCAAATCACACTCAAATGAAAGGATGTATGTGTGTCAATAGCTTTCACTCGAAGAATGTTTTTAATTAATTTTCTCAATTTTATGCCGCACTGGTGTTTTGTCATGGGTGTCAGGTTCCCTGGAACTGGAGTTACAGACAGTTGTGAGCTGCCATGTGGGTGCTGGGAATTGAACCCAGGACCTCTGGAAGAGCAGCCAGTGCTCTTAACCACTGAGCCATCTCTCCAGCCCTGACTTGAAGAATCTTAAACCTACACTGGATGTACAGCTGTGCTCCTCATTGCTACCAGCCACCGCAAGAGGCGTGCCAGGGGAGAAGGCAGACCATTCAGCTTCACTCTTGACATGTCCCTCTGATTAAAATGTGGAGAAGAGAAAATACGGGCGGAAGAGGGAGAGTTATAGGGGTGGGGAATAACGACCGCCACTATGGCGAAAATTGAGAACACAAATTACATTTACAAATTTCTCCCCCGCTGACAAGACACCCAGACTAGAAGGAACGGCACTGGGGAAGGTGGCCAGCATGAATAATTCATGAAGGCGGGAATCTGGCCTGGGCACGGAGTGTTCCCGTGGCAAGGGCCTGAAGGAGCAAGCTGCTGCGAAGATGGGTTTTCTCTGTAACCTGCTCGTTCTCTGCAGCCATCAGACACAGCCTGCGGTGAGACAGGCAGACCAGACGAGACCCAGCCTTAGCAGCTGGGCTGTCTGTAGCCAGCCACCAAGCAGCTCCACTGTAAATGGTAATTCCAGACAGAAATGGAAATTTTTGTTCTCTTTAATTTTTTTTTTCCTTTTGCTTTCTGCTATTTGCCTTCTGCGGAAGGAAAACCGTGATCCAGGTGGCTGACTGCTGGCATGCACAGGTTCCCAAAATCCCTCTTGGTTATGTCCTGCGGTGACTGTGCATTGTGTAACAAGTACCTTCTAATTTCTGGGGGGTCTGGGCCAAGGAGATGGTTCAGTGATAAAGTGCTTGCCATGCACGCATGATGACCTGAGTTCAAGCCCCAGAGTGCACACACAAATGCCATGGTGATGCATGCTCGTAACCTCAGTACTAGGGAGGCAGAGACAGTTGGGGCTTGGGGACCTACTGGAAAGCTCCGGACAAATGAGGGACTCTATCTCGAAGGAGTTGGACAGCCTCTTTGGAGATGATACCTGAGGTTTCCTCTGGCTGCTACGTGCACACATACACACACATACATATACCTGCACACATGTGTGTATGCACACACACCCTCAAACAATCCCTAGAGGGTTTGGCATACGCTAACCCGTAGCTCTGGCCCCTGGTCCCTTTGTACCTTTTGTGTACACCACACCTCCCGTTTGCTGTGGAGATGCTGGGACTCCTGAGGCTTCTTGCACTTCCCCAGACTTTTCTAAGGAGATGAGTACCACTTTCACTTATTAAAAAAAAATCCAGATTTTGAAACTATGTAACATAATAAGAATTCCTGACTCTTGATCTGAGGAGGTAGGATGACACCAAGTCCTCCTGCCGCATTGTCTGCAAGTTGAAATGACCCTTTTGGAAGCGATGTGGTAGTGTCTACATTTAAGAGTTTTATTTTTTGTAGCTCGAGGGTAGACTGCCTCCAGCCCTGAACACAAAGGGCCCCCCTTATGCTTGTTGCTTGTGGGATTGAATTTGCCTTATTTTAGGTTTCCGTGGCTGTGATGAAACACTGATCCAAAGCAACCTGGGCAGGAAAGGATTTATTTGGCTCACATATCCTGGGCCACAATCCACTGAAGGCAGCCAAGGCAGGATCTCCAGGATGCAGCTAGACGTGATCCCAGTGTGTCCCAGTGATCACAGGCCTGCCCATGGAGGGGACATCCTCTGGCTGGCAGTAGATAGCTGAGGTGTTGGGATCACCAAGTGCTGTATTGAACTACTCTGTGGCTGTTAAATGACTTTTCTTGAAATCGGAGGGTCCCAGCACTAGGCATATCTTAACTAATATAAAGTGTCAGTTCCAAAAGCAACTCTGGGCAAATGACTAACCATGGTACCTAAGTGCATTCTCTCTCAGCATCACGAATACCTATTACGGAGCCCATACTGGCATCCCAGCTCTTCTCACCCGCCCCGCCCCTAAACGTCTCCAGCTCACGGGCTTCCCTTTCCCCAGCTTCTCATTCTTGTCATTTTGCTATGCATCCTCTTCTCTCTGTCTCCCCTGGTCTTCCTGTCTGGTTCCCTGTCCTCCCCGAGGACGTTCAGTCTGCTGGTCATGTTTCATCTATTACTTTCTCTCCCTGCTCTGGATTCTTCTAGATGCCTCTGACTATACTATCTCCCTCATATCTACAACATAAATCTTCCCCTCAACCACACCGTGGAGTGGTCACATCCTCACTGACACACAGAAGTGATCAGAGATGAAGGCAAGGATGTGCCCCTACTCCGTGTTACCCACCTGTCATGGATGAGACAAAGTTATTCTTTCGGTATTCATGTTATGATGGCTCGTGTTGGTTGTTGACACCCAGGAAGAGAGAAGCTCAGCTGGGGAATTGCCTCCATCTGATTGGTCTGTGGGCATGTCTGTCTGGGCTGTCCAAGAAAGACAGCTGAACATGAGCCTGGAAACAGTATTCCTTCACTTTGGCTTCAACCTCTTGCTTTGAGGATGGACTATAACCTGTAAGGTAAAATAAACCCTTTCCTCCCGGAGTGACAGAAAGCAAGCTAGGATACATGTCACCATGACAGAAAGCCAAGGATAGATAACATTGAGTTTCTGATCTCCTTGCTTCCATTTCCCAAGTCTTAGGATTATAGGCATGTACTGTCATGTCTGATTTATGCTGGGGTTCAAACCCAAGGCTTCACGTACTCAAGGCAAGCAGTCTGTCAACCGAGCGACATCCCTAGCACCCACTCCTCCACCTTTTCTTTGCAGTGCTGGGAACTGATCCTAGGGCCTCACATGTGCTAGACATGCCCTGGACCTGAGTAACAACCTGAGCCTGTGTCGTGTTTTCTTTTCTCCTAATGTGGTGTCTGTAGTGGGCATAGGTCCTAAGTCTGTGGTTCAACTTCCAGGGACCTGGGAGAGGAAGGAGGCCTGTCGGGATCAGCGGAAAACACCTTGATTCACCGGGTCTTATCTGTGTCTATGTGGGTGTATATTTGCAAATACACATGATTATGTGTGCACATAGAGTCTGGGAGAAGGCATCAGAGCCCTCAGAGCTGGAGCTGCAAGAGTTTGCAAGGTATCCAGCTTGTTTTGTGACTGCTGGGATTACATGGCCCGTGCTGTTAACTAATGAGCAATCTCTCCAGCCTCCCTTCTCTCTCCCTCCCTCTCCCCTTTTTCTTCCTTCCTTCTTTCCTCTATTTTTTTTTTGTGGTTTTTTTCAAGACAAGGTTTCTCTGTGTAACAGTCCTACTGTCCTGGAACTCACACTGTAGACCAGACTGTCCTGGAACTCACTAAGATCCATCCGCCTGCCTCTGCCTGCCAAGTGCTGGGATTAAAGGAGTGTACCACCACTGCCCGGCTCCCTCCCTCTTTCTTTAAAAAAAAATTTGAGGGGACTAGAGAGATGGCTCAAGGATTGAGAGCACTGACAGCTCTTCCAGAGGCCCCAGGCATAAATAGTGTTACGTTTTTAGAGGGTGGTAGGGAGAGAGGAGACAGACACACCAGGCTTGGCAGTCTGTTTTCCACTGAGGGTGCTGCCAAACCTGTCACCCACTTCCCTTCCTCTTCTCACTTTGCTGTCAACAAAGCACCTGACCTGCAGGGGGAGGTGGCTTGGATTCTGCTAAAAACGGTAATGATGCTCAGACAAAAGCAAAGCACCTTGTATCTATTTTGGTTTCTTTTAAACTAAGCATAGATTTCTCTGGAAAGCCCTGGAGCTGGCTGGTCTCCGGTACGGAAAACAAGAGCTCAGCGAAGCACCAGGTCTGCTCGACTTTCCTGACCTCCGGTCTTGCTCCTGATTCTTGATGACAAAACACATTCTCTGCCCTTGATTGATTTGGCCGAGCATCTGCAATATTGGAGAATGACTTGGCCTGCGCACAGTGTCTTTGCTGGGATGGCCTTCTGCCTTGAGAAAATGGTCTCGGTTGCAGCAGGCCCCAGCCAAGCTAAATGTGCCAAAAGGACAGCCACACCAATTCCTTGTGGGAAAGGCTGCTTGTCTGAGCCTCTTACCCAGGCCTGCCCTGTGGGCCCAGAAGGCCCTCCTCCCTTTCCTGCTGGCTGCTATTATGCATGACCAGCATCCCAGGGTCCTGTATTTGTCCTCTTGCTCACTCCACTGTATCTTTGGCATCATCAGGTTGTCAAGGATTCCAAGGACGTGTGTGTGTGTTTCTGTGTTTGTCTGTATGTGTTTGTGTGTGTACAGGTTTGTGTGTGGGTCTGGTACAGATGCTAGAGGCCAGAGGACAATGGTGGATGGTGCTCCTTGGGTGCCTTCGCCCTGTTTTTGAGATGGGGTCTCTCACTGGCCAGTAGCTTGACAAATAGGTTATGCTGGCTGGCCTTCAAGCCTCAGGGATTCGTCTGTCTCTACCAGCTCAAGCCCTAGGATTATAACGATGGATCACTTCTCCTGCCACCCCCCTTTTCTGAGTTGTATGGCTCTGCCTGGCCTGGAACTCACTATGTAAACCAGCCGGGCCTTGAGCTCACAGAGAGTGCTGAGATTAAAATGCATGTGCTACTGTGCCCAGCACATTTAAAACAAAACAAAACACAAAACACGCACGTTGCTGGAGTTCAAACTCAGGCTCTCATAATTGCAGGAGAAGTTCTTTGCTGACCAAGCTATATCCTTAGCCTGGTAGTCAAAGTTTTAGGCTGGTGAGGGGTGTGTGGTCCATTGCCATGTTGCTGGATGAGGTCCCGCTCCTACTGTTTGGCAGGTCAGCGTTATTTCTGCTAGTTTGAAGTCAGAGCTGGGTCTCCCTTTCCTCTCTTTCTGTTTGAGTCTCATCCTGATACTGTCTGCCAGCTCTTGGTTTCAGAGGCACCAGTTTGTAAACACCTTTATTCATGTAGGCAGAGAGTGTAATAGACTGGGAGGGGAGTGGGAGGTTGTCCTCAAGCCCCGCCTCCATGTTCATAGCTTGGTTCAGACCGATTTCACACAACTCTGGAAATGTATGGCATACGTTTTCGTGATTAGATGGCTTTAGTGAGCAGCTTTCTGGAAGCCGGTGTCCTTGCCAAGGAACGATGCAGGAGATGCTGAAATGGGAATCGGAGGCCCAAAAGGCCAGCTGATCACATGCCATGGAGACCGGACTGCCCTGGCAGAGATGCCAACCGTTTAGTTTTCTTCAGCCTGTCATTTGCTACAGAGGTGCCCTGCCTTCTGAAGGCTGGCAGTACTCTTCCAAGGGCTTGTCTGAGACCTGAATAGCACTCGGGACACATGGAAGATGGTTTCTTTTAAATGAAATAATCTAGCAGATTCTTTAGCTTTCAGGTTGGGAGCCAGGCTGTCAATTTCTTCCTGATTTTTCCATGAATCACAGATTACAATCTGCACATGACAGGTGGGGAGACTGAGGGGTGGAGCCGATGGTGCAGGAAGTGATGGGAACTGGATGCTTTCATTCTTTTGTTGTTTTGTTTATGTTTTTTTTTTCCGAGACATAATCTCATGTATCCCAGATTGGTCTTAAATTTGCCCTATAGCCAAGGACAGCTTTGAACTTCCGAACCTTCTGCCTTGGCCTCTCAAAGGTTGGAATTGCATAATAAGCTACCATACTTATTTCTGTGTTGTGTGTTGTTGTATGTGTGGCATGTGTGTGTGGTGTGTATGTGTATTGTGTGTGTGTGTATGGATGGTACATGTGTTGTGTATTTTTGATGTATCTGGTGTGTGGTGTGTGTGCTATGTGTGTGTGTATGTATGTGGTGTGTGGGATGAAGCTCAGTCATTGGAGGAAACTTTGAAGAAAGTATTGTCTCCTGTTCGTAGCTCTGACTGGGTTGCCTGAGTCAAAATTCCAAACCCCAAGTCTCTGTCTTCTTACATCCCATGGTTCAGGGGTCTAGGGCAGTAGGTTCCCTTGCTACCTGATCTCTTATTTATTTTCTAGTATAAGTTCACATATGCTGTGTGTGTGAGAGAACATGTGTGTATAGGCTAGAGGTCAGTCTCAGGTGTTGTCCCTAAAGATGTGCCCACCTAGATTTTCTTTTTTAAAGATTTATTTTGTGTATATATGTGTGTGTATATATACATGCAGATGCACACATACATGTACACACATGTGTGCACACACACATACATGTTATATATCTATATATATCTCACATGTGTGGGTACCCACAGTGGCCAGAAGAGGGTGCCAGATAGCCTGGAAATGGAGTTACCTGTGGTTGTGAGCAGCTGATGTGGGTGCTGGGAACTGAGCTCTGGTCCTCTACAAAAGGATCAAATGCTCTTAACTGGTGAGATATGGCTCTAGTCACACCTATTTTTTTTGTATATAGATTCTCTCACTGGCTTAAAACTTGTTAATTTGGCTAAGCATGCCGTGTGTGTGTGTGTGTGTGTCTGTGTGTGTGTGTGTGTGTACATGCTTATTTATATGCATGCCATGGCACATTGTGGAGCTCAGAGAACAACCATGGGCATTGGTCCTTGACTTTCAGCTTGATACCAGGGCCTCTTATCATCCACCACTGCACTGCACCACCTTGTTATTCTACCCTGTGTACATTAGGTTCATTGGCCTTCTAGTTTCCAGGGATTCTTTGTCTCCACCTCCTACCTGGCAGTATGAATTGTAGGATGATTAATAAAGGCCTAGAGACAGATACTGGGGTTCTAACTGAAGACCAGAAAAGCAAAACAGCCAGTCACTGGCTCTTACCTCTACCTCAGTCCCAAATGGTGATCTTGCCTCCAGGAGTCCTCAGAATGAGACTGTGTCTGAGAGCTGTCTCCTCCTGTTTTATATTCCTCTCTATGACTGGGATTAAAGGGTGCACCACTACCACCAGTTTCTATGGCAAACTAGAGTGGCTGCTGGGATTAAAGATGTGTGTCACCACTGCCTGGTCTGTAAGGCTGACCAGTGAGGCTGTTTTAGTCTCTGACCTTCAGGCAAGCTTTGTTTATTAAAACACAAACGAAATGTCACTACAATGAGCACTGGGGTTACAGATGTGCACTATCACATCTGCCTTTGCACGCGTGCCGGGGATCTGACTCAGGCCCTCCCATTGGTGGAGTGAGTGCTTTTCTCACTGAGTCATCTCCTCACCCAACACCACCTGACTCAGGATACTGAACACTGCTTCTGATGCTTGTACAGGCAATACGTCACCTCCGGCTATTTCACTAGTCTATTGCTGTTTTCTTTTAGAATATCCAAAGGATGTGGGTTTCTCATGGCCTCACTCTTTCCAGGTGAAGGAATAGGTGAAATAGGTTTTCCAGGCCACAGAGCCATTAAGGAGCAAGAGGGCTTAATGCCACTGCTTTTCTCTAGCCGTGGCTTCCTGCAAAATCTCTGCAGCCCAAGGCTGGAGGAAGCATGTGGGTATGGCACCTGTGAGAGTCATGACTACAAAATAGGATCGAGGGACAAGGTGGAGACAGGCGGTGTTGTGATTTCTGGGAGTCCTGAAGTCTCTGGTGGTCATGATGGGGACACTCTTTTGCCATGTGTTGCTCTGAGATTAAGAGAAGAAGGACTCTGGGAGATACAGTAACCACGTGGATTCTTGGGATAACTCCACAGGAAACACTTCCTGTGTGCTGGTGAGAAAGATCTGGGATCGCAGCATGGACTCTCAGACTGAAAGGAACTTATATGCTACCAGTACCAGGACTGAGGTAGGGTGTGTCCAACCACAGATCTACTCTGGGGACTGCTGTCTGCAGACTAACCAATGAAAAGGAAAAAATACCACCCTGGACAACCCCTCTCCTTGGTATCCAGGTGGGTCTCCAGCTAGGAAGGCAAGAAGAGATAGGGAAAACAGGAAGCCCCTGGACAACCCCCTCCTTGGTATTCAGGTAAAAGGTCAAGAATTTGCCACTCAGTTCGCACTCTCGGCCTTATTTGAATTGACCAATGGAATGAATCCCCATAACCAAGCATCTCGCTTCTGTTCCCGCGCTTTTGTTCTCCTATAAAAACCCCTCACCCCAGCCTGACGGGCGCGCAAGTCTTTCGAGAGACCTTGTCGCCCCAGGTACCTGTGTATTCGAATAAACCTCTTGCTGTTTGCATCCATAAGTGTGGTTTCGTCTGATTCATGGGTTCGGGGCCTCTCTGTAAGGAAGACATCCCTCGGGGGTCTTTCACCTAAGTCATACAGTTAGTTGGTAGACTGCATTGGAGTTATTTATGGGACCAGTCAGTGCTAATGGGACTCAGGGGCAGCTTGCTATGTGTTAGGCATCTTTGCTGTTTTTCATGACAGGGTTTCTTTGTGTAGCTTCGGAGCCTATCCTGGCACTCACTCTTTAGACCAGGCTGGCCTTGAATTCAACAGAGGTCTGCCTGCCTCTGCCTGGGCACTGTCTGGCAAATCTTTTTTCCTCCATTTTTTTTTTTCAAGACAGGGTTTCTCTGTGTAATGATCCTGATTGCCCTGGAACTTGACTTATAGACCAGGGTGGCTTTGAACTCATAGAGATCCTACCGCCTCTGCTTCCCCAGTGTTGGGATTAAAGGAAAGGGCCACATCTAGCTGGGGATTTTTTTTCTTTTAAAAGGTAGGTTGTGGTGCATACCTTTAATGGTAGGCGGAGACAGGTGGATCTCTGTGAGTTCGAGGCCAACCTAGTCTACAGATTGAGTTCCAGGACAGGTACCAAAGCTACAAAGAAACCCTGTCTGGAAAAACAAACAAACAAACAAACAAAAACCCCAAAACCCAAAACAAAGAAAAAAGAAAAAAGACAGGGTCTTACCCTAAGTATCTTTACAAGTTAATTTTATCCTTTCGGTAATATTCTTTACTATTACCGTTCAAACTTTACAGTTTAGGATCCTAAGACTGAGGTCACACAGCTTGAAATTGGCAACACTGACTCTAACAGAGTTTCCTCCAACACCAAAGCTGAGGGCAGATGGGAGATGGGCCCCTTCGCCTGCCTGAACTGTAAAGGTTACGAGTGTCTCAATAGCAGTCTGGTTCTGCAAGGCTGACACCACATGTGACATTTAGTTTATATTCCCCATTGCACCAGCACAGTTCCCAGGATTTGTCAATAACTGAGATTTACTGAATTGAAACAGAGACATAATGCATAATAAGGCTTGCTTCAGTGAGCAGACACCGCAGCTTCAGTCGTTTTGCACATGAAGCTATAGCAAAATAAGAATAAACTGCCCAGAAAAAAAGGTAGATTAGACAAAAAATTCATAATCGATGAATTCTTTCCCCTTTAAAAGATAGAAATATTAAAAAGAAAACTCCAACAATCTTATGTGTCTACTATCAATGGTTGTTTTGGAGACTTTTTTTTAAAACCACCTTTTAAAATCGGGACGAAACAGAGTGGTCTCTATATAAAGGAACATAGCTTTGTAGAAGCGAAAGCTTTTAAAGAAAACTGAACGGACATAGTTTCAATCGCAGGATTGATTTTTGTAACACAAGTCTACTGCACTAGCGGAGATCAACTAAGGAGAAACGACGTGGTAACCCCGGTAACAAAATGGGGGAAGGGGAGGACGAAACTCCGAGCTCCCTCCTTTCGCTTGAGTAGAGCGGAGAGAACGCTTGAAGAGATTTGGTTTATTGGACACGCCGTAGACAGCGGTGCATGCTGGGCCTTGGCAATATGGCGTCCTCCTTGACGCGCTGATGAGAGGAGTTTCACTGTTGCTCCAAAGCAGAGGGCAAAACTCCCCTGACCTAATAAACCCACTTTTCCCGTGTGGACCGCAGGCCCGTGTCGCGCGTGTCTCGGGATTTGTTCCCGGGCAGGAGAGAACCACGAAGCCGAGGACCAGGACCGGACAGGCCGCGCGGACCCGGGGTTGAGGAGCCGGCTGCAGACGGGCACGATGGGCCGGTCCTGGCTCAGGTTGCAGCCCCTCAGGCGAGTGCGGGATCCGCAGGGCTGAGATCCGGTGGACGAGCCCCGAAGTCCCGCAGACTCGACCCCCCGAGGCCTCAGCCGGGCCAGCGCTGTCGGAGAACCCGCGCCGCGAGCGCCTGGGGCGGCGTTGGAGGCCGAGAGCAGGGTCACCCCAGGCCTGAAGTCGCTCCCGCCGTGACAGTCCGGCTCCGAGCCCTTCCGGAAACCCACGGCCTCCGCAGCTGCGGGTGGTTTGGGACCTGGGCGAGCGTGTGACCGCGCAGCTGTCGGGCTGCGGGGTGGGTGACCACCGGCTCTGCACCCCCACCCCGCCTCCCTGCGACTTCCCGCTCAGAGTTGGAGATAAAGATCTCCGAGTGTTTTTTGCCTGGATAGGATCTTCAAACACTCTCCCACCATTTCCTTCCCCAACTCCCCGTTTCCTTGTATTTTATTTCACCAGTTCTGGTACACACTAGTTTTTAAGGCTGGAGGTTCTTGAGCGCTTGCTGCCAAGGACTCCCCCTCCCCCTCCTCCCCTGATGGAGTCGGAGATGCTGCAATCGCCTCTTATGGGACTCGGGGAGGAAGATGAGGCCGACCTTACAGATTGGAACCTGCCTTTGGCTTTTATGAAAAAAAGACATTGTGAGAAAATTGAAGGCTCCAAATCTTTAGCTCAGAGCTGGAGGATGAAGGATCGGGTGAGTGGATTCCCTCGGCATCTTTTGGACTTGGTAGTTTTTCCATCTAAGAAAGTTTCAGAGTAAGAAAAGCTTTGGAAAAAAGCTGGTACCTTAAAGCCACATGTTGCACGTTAACTAAAACCCAAAAGCTTTTCCAGACTCTGGTTTTGGTTGAAAATAGATATGGCTGGTATGGCTAGACGTTACTTACCCGGTGTCGTTAGTTCAAACAAAGTTTTAATTTAGGAAAAAAAGCAGATTAGGAACTATTGTACTACACATGCTTATATGCCTTTTAATATACTTAGTAACACTTAGAGGAAAGACAGTTTGGGGAATAATACTTGAACCCATGTGCTTAGTAATCAGATTTTTAAAATAACCAGGGTGATTGAAGTACAAATGTTTGGTACAGTGTGCTGGGAAGCAAGGTTGCTGGAATTGTTTAACCGATAGCAAATTTAGCAAAGTTACTTGAAAGTTTCAGCGGCTTCATCCAGGTGTATAAGGAATTTGTCTGGAAGGGGGACCCCCCCATGTATGTGAATTCTTGTTGCTGTAACTTGGAGACGGAATATCTTCACAAATTAGGGTGTATTGGGTATGAGAGGTGGAAACCTGGGTTCAGGTTTCAGGCAGTTCTCATGGTGTTGGAGTGTCCTGAGCTGTTGGTAGCTAAGAAGACAGCCGTCCTGCGGAGCTTGCCCTCCAGTCTGTTTCCTGGTCTAACAAAAGGGTGGTTTTGTCTGTGTGCTGTGCCCTCGACGTTTGCCTTTTTTTTTTTTTAAAGTTGTTTACTCCTTCCAGGTTTCTTTCATTCATGTGAACTTTCCAGGATAAAAGAGGAAATTGGTGTTATGATATCCCATTTGTTTGTGGTGTCTGTATGTGTACAGGAGGCGGCTGTTTTAAAAAGGTGTGTGCCGTTGAACACTCAACACAGTTCTTTCTAGCAGTGACCAGCGTTTCAGTTGTTGATTTGGCCGAATTTTAGGAGGATATGAAAATTCAGTCAAAAACAGTTTAGGTTGGACATAGTAAGACATATCCATATTCCCAGCACTCTGTAGGCTGAGGCAGGAGGATCACAGTCAGTTCTAGGACAGCCTGCACTACAGAGTGTAAAACTGCTGGCCAGAAAGACCGCATAAAGTCTGTTTTATGGACATCTCTAGTACTAACGAAATAAATTTATTTTTGGTTACAGTGTATATATAAAAATAAACTTGTTTTAAGCAACTCTGTATTTTTTCCCATTCTAGTTGGTGGAGTTCTTTCTCACTGAAATTTTTTTATTCTGTTTTTTTGAAAAGTGGTTTCTTTTGTCACATAAACATGCACTCAAAATGCCTGAAACACATTAATGGGTGTCTTTTAGATTTTATTTTTGGGGTTCTGGGAATTGAACCCTGGTCCTCTGGAAAGGCTGCCAGTGCTCCTAACTGCTGAGCCATATCTTCAGCCCCCATGAAAACTTTTTTTTTTTTTTGGTTTTCCAAGACAGGATTTCGATGTGTATGTAACTTTGACTGTCCTGGAACTCGCTCTGCAGACCAAGCTGGCCTTGAACTCACAGAGATCCACCAGCCTCTGCCTCCTAAGTACTGGGACTACTAATTTAACGTTGACATTACTTTGTAGTCCAGGCTGGCTTGCTATGTATTCAGGAATGATCTTGACTTTCTGATCCAGGGGTTGTAGGTGTGCGCCGTCAGGTTCAGTTTTATGTGGTACTAGGGATCAAACTCAAGAGTTTTGTGCTTGCTCAGCAACACTCTGCAGAGTGGGCTATATCTCCAACCCTGTTATTGAGGTGTGTGTGTGTGTGTGTGTGTGTGTGTGTGTGTGTGTGTGTGTGTGTTTTGTTTTACTGGGTGGTGTAGTAAGAAAGATTGCTTGTTGGTTCCTGGCCATCTGGCTAGCTTAGACCTGAAATAATCACACAGAAACTATATTATTTAAAATACTGCTTGGCCCATTAGCTCTAGCTTCTTATTGTCTAACTCTTACATCTTAGTTTAACCCATCTCCATTTATCTGTGTATCGTCACATGGCAGTGGCTTACCGGCAAAGTCTGGACATGTCTGACTCTGGCCACAGCTCCATGGTGTCTCTCCAACTCTGTCCTTCTTCCTCCCAGCATTCAGCCCAGCCTTCTCTGCCTACCCAAGTTTTGCCTTGCTATAGGTCCAAAGCGATTTTTTTATTCATTAACCAATAAAAACAACACATAGGCAGAAGGGCCTCCCATACCAGGGTAGTGCCCTTTAATCCCAGCAACTAGGAGCCAGTGGCAGACTGATCTCTGAGTTCGAGGCCAACCTGGTTTACAGAGAAACTCTGTCTGGGGCGGGGGTAGGGGGAAATGTAAGTTCTTAGTAACTCCTGAGTTTCTATTTAGAAGACCAGGGAAGAAAGTTTGCTGCCTCTGGCCTTTTCACATTGTTCAGTGAAGAGGAAAATCATCACCTAACATTTTCAGTCAGTTTGAGAGACTTTGGTGCCACAGGGTCTCCCTGAATAGAGACTGCAAAATCAAACGATCACACGAGTTGGAAGGTGGCAGCTGGGCCGTGCTTGTACACGCCTTTAACCCCAGCACTCGGGAGGCAGAGGCAGGCAGAGCTCTTTAAGTTCGAGGCCAGCCTGGTCTACAAAACCAGTTTCAGGACAGCCAGGGCAGTTACATAGAGAAGCCCTGTCTGTGTTGAAAGGTGACGCGAATGAATGAATCTGGCCAGGTTTCAGAAGCGTGGGTCAGGCTCCGAGACAAGTGCAGCAGGTTGTCTGATGTAGCGTCTGGTAGCTTTTCCCGAGGGGCGCGGAGGTCACAGTTGATGAGGCATTTGAGCCTTAGTGAGCTCTTGTGCCTGCTTTCTTTGGGAAGCCGGAAAGTTCTTTTTTAGACGTTCCTTGTTTTATGGTTGTGACCGCTGCCTTGATCCTTGAGCTGTGTTACCCAGGCTGGCATTGAACTTGCAGCAGTCTTCTTGCTTTAGCCTCCTTGAACGCTAGGATGACAGATGTGCATCACCTTGGCTAACTTTTTTTTTTTTTAAAGATTTATTTACTTATTTATTTTATGTATATGAGTGCTCCATCTGCTTGTATGCCCCTGCATGCCAGAAGAGGGCATCAGATTTGATCCCATTATAGATTGTTCTGAGTCACCATGTGGTTGCTGAGAATGAAATTCGGGTTCTCTGGAAGGGCAGTCAGTGCCTTTTTCTTTTTTCTTTCTCTCTTTCTCTCTTTCTTCCTCTCTCTCTCTCTCTCTCTCTCTCTCTCTCCCTTCCTCTCTCCCTCTCTCCCTCTCTCTCTCTCTCTCTCTCTCTCTCTCTCTCTCTCTCTCTCTCTTTCTTTCTTTCTTTCCCTCACTGTCCTGGAACGTTCTTTGTAGACCAGGCTGGCCTTGAACTCAGAGAGATCCACCCACCTCTGCTTCCCGAGTGCTGGAATTAAAAGTTTATGCCACCCCCGCCCGGCCCAGTCAGTGCTTTTAATGACTGAACCATTTCTCCAGCCCCTCTTTTAAAAATTTTTTGAAGATAGGCTCTCACTGTGTTGCCCTGGCTGGTCTGATAACTGTGTAGACCTGGCTGGCCTTGAACTCCCACAGATCTACCTGTCTCTGCTTTTCACTGGGATTAAAGGTGTGAGCCCACTATGTCTGTCTTTTTAATTAATTAACTCATTTTTATATGTGAGCCTTTCAGTTTAAAATGTTGGTCCTAATTAAGAGATTTTTTTTTTTCAATACCAAAGTCCAAAAAACCCTTTGGGGGAAGGTTTAGCCAGTGAATTATCCATGTGTGATCTGGCAGTAATGGCCACTACTCTTAACGGTCTGAGTCAGTCTGTCCCACTGCGTGGGGGTGGCCTTCCGAGAGCCTGGTCTTGTGCCTTCCTAAGAGTGAGGTGCAGCTCTGTGTGCTTTTATTAATTTTTAAAGACTTATTTTATGTCTATGGATGTATGTCTGCGTGTGTGTCTGCACACCAGAAGAGGGTGTCGTATCCCACGGGACTAGTTAAAGATGGTTGTGAGCTGCCACGTGGGTTCTGGGAATTGACTTCTGGAAAAGCAGCTACTGCTCTTAACCACTGAGCCATCTCTCCAGCCCCTGAATTTATTTTTAAAGTGTATTGTATTAATGATCACTTATTAGTGTCCTATCTAGTGTCCTTGTTACTGATTCCTAAAATTGGTACCATAGGGGTGATGCCAACTTTTTAGAGGTTTTTGCCGTCCAACCACAATGCAGCCCACCCTCAGTCCAAGCTTTGCACCCCTAGTTTTCAATGAGGCTTGTTTTTTAAGTTCTCTGGTAACATGTTCTTTAGAAAGTTTGTTTTTACATGAGCGCTTTGTCTGCATGTGCACCTGCAGGCCAGAGGAGGGCACCAGATCCCATTACAGATGGTTGGGTGCTGCCTTGCGGGTGCTGGGAACTGACTCAGGACAAGCAGCCAGTGCTTGTTTCTTCCTTTTTTTCTAAACGTATTTTTTCTTTCAAATTTATATATATATTTTGTTTTGTTTTTCAAGACAGGGTTTCTCTGTGGCTTTAAAGCCTGTCCTGGAACTAGCTCTTGTAGACCAGGCTGGCCTCAGACTCACAAAGATCCGCCTGCCTCTGCTTCCTGAGTGCTGGAATTAAAGATGTGCGCCACCACCGCCTGGTTCAAATTTTTATATTTTTTATATGCACTGGTGTTCTATCTGCATGTCTTTGTGAGGGAGTCAGATCCACTGGAACTTGAGTTACAGACAATTGTGAGCTGCCATATGGGTGCTAGGCATTGAACCCAGGTCCTCTGGAAGAGCAGCCAGTGCTCTTAACTGCTGAGCCATCTCTTCTGTTACCCACTAACATACCCCCCCCCCTCCGTCTCCAACATTTTAATTACTAAGTTACTTTGGTTACTTTGGTTAGATTGTTGTTTGGCTAATTCTATGTATAGGGAATGCTACATATATATCAGTAGTGTTTGGGGAATACAAAGATCAAGTAACTAGACACATACATGAATTAGAGTTTAACATGTGTCATTCATGGACTGGTGGCAGAAGGGGCATATATTGGTCTCCCTCTGTTATGTTTTACTGTTGTACTTAATAGTTCTTACAAGGGGGCTGGAGAGATGGCTCAGCTGTTAAGTGCACTGACTGAGCCTCCTGAGGACCCCAGTTCAATTCCCAGCACCCACATGGCAGCTTACAACTCTCTGTAACTCCAGTTTTCAGGAAATCCAACATCTTCACACAGACATGTGTGCAGGCAAAACAGCAATGCACATAAAATAAAAATAAAAAAATAGTTCTTACAATGTTCATTTTCTTGGTGGTCTCAGATGGCTCTTGTGCCTGGCGTATATGTGGGATGGAACCTGGGAGGTCTGAGAACTGTTGTCCTGAAGGAGGCATTGTCGCTCAGTTGCTCAGACCTGGTTATGTGAGTGTAGGAGTGTGCACTCATGGCCAGTGTGGGCTGCACAAGTGAGTGATTGAATTTCAAGCCAACCTGGATTCAAAAAAAAAAAAAAGGAAAGAAAAGGGAAAAAGAAATCATTGACATATATGCTGTGCCTGTGTAGGATATTGATAGGCACACCGTCTGATGCATCCAGGGCTGTTGATAAGAACACTGTCTCCGTGTGTGTTGGTCCATTGATGTGTAGCCCACAGTGTAACTGCAGCAGGAGGTCCCTTGTGGTTCCCTCTGCCTTGCCTTGTACACTTCCTAGAGCTCCCAGGTAGGCTCTGTCCCACTCTGTGGGGACTGCTGTTTGTGCTCATCCTTTGTTCCTTAGCCTGTGTGACCCCACGCACTTGACACAGCTGACCCCTCTGTGCAGTTGGTTGTCCATCACTTGCT
Organism: Myodes glareolus; assembly: GCF_982192425.1. Lineage (NCBI taxonomy): Eukaryota > Metazoa > Chordata > Mammalia > Rodentia > Cricetidae > Myodes > Myodes glareolus. The sequence goes on along the minus strand of NC_142034.1, from coordinate 2,527,402 downwards.
TTTGGATCTTCATGAAAGTCTGGTTTTTCCTCTTGGATTGCTGTTGACTGCTCCAAAGACTCCTTTGCTGCTTGGCACCTAAGTGGGGAGTGTTGTGAACTGATCTTGTCTGATTTAGTGGTTTGAGTTCTGTCACGTGCCAGTGACACTCTCAGCTTGTCGCTAGTTCTGATCTCCCTACACTACGACTCTGTTGCCTCATTGCCTACTTTGTCTTGGCCACAGTATTTACCACCATTCAGTCAGTTGCAGAAGCAGCAAATGCATAGTTTAATTCTCTCTCTCTTTTTTTTTTCCTGCCTGGTTGCATCAGGAGGACCTGTGAATCACCTCACAGCCTGTCTTACATTATTAGACTGCCCTGCCTGGTCTGCCCTCCTACAGTCCTGGTCCAGGCTGTTATGTATCTTGTCTGGGTGATGGCAGTTACATGCTGACTGGTTTCCAAGCATATCCACACCTGCTCTGCCCTGACCTCCCCCTTTTGAAGATTTATTTTTTTTTTTTTATGTACATTGGGGTTTTGCCTGCATGTATGTCTGTGTGAGGATTTCAGATCCCCCTGGAACTGGAGGCACAGTTAGTTGTGAACTGCCATGTGGGTGCTGAGAATTGAACCCAGGTCCTCTGAAAGAGCAGCCAGTGCTCCTAACCACTGAACCATCTCTCCAGCCCCTGGCCTGACTGTGCACAGTGGTCCGGGGCCCTGCTGAGGCTGAGACTCTGCAGCTTTCTTCCTGGTGCTCTGTGTTGGTTTCTAAAGTGGTAGTGCAGAGTCCAGCCCAGCTTCTTGAAGCCTTCGTGGACTGCCTGCCTGTTCTTCAGGAGTGATGCTTGGAATATTCTTCCCGCTGATCTTTGGCCTGTAATTGATCTCTCTCATGTCTTGGCCACTTTCTCAGAGAGGCTATCTGGCTTGCTCAGTCTCAAGCAGCAACCCAGAATTCTTGGCTCTTTGGGGTCACCGTCTCTCCAATACTCTTCTCCACACCTCTTCAACCTGATAAAAGTAAACTTTTATCATAAAGCAATGAGTTTGTCTTACCTTAGCAGTGCTAGGCGCATAAAAGGGACCCAAGTAAATGTCCTGATTTACTTGGAGAGAGTAAGCAGTTTATCAAGGGCTTCGCATTGCTCCCTCTCCTAAGTGCTCTGCTGCACTGATAGTTACCTAGGGATTATTGTCTTCATGCTCTTGGTGAGGACACTGGGGCCCTAAGTCAGTGGCCTGCCTCAAGTCATACGAATGGCGTGGCAGCAACGGAGTGAAGAAGTGCTTGGAAAACAAAGCCCATTTCTGACAAAAGCAAGACTGAACCACATCATAACCTTTCCATGCTAGTTCCATGGCAGCTCCCAGCGAGACTCCAAGGGCAGCTTGGTGCTGATGTCCTAGGAAGTGGACGAGAGCTGTCCGTGAAGTAGCATCGAGGGCAGTTCAGGAGCTGTAGCTTTCTACTGTGAAGCCAGGGCTTTCTCACCATAATGGAGGATGTCATTGGCCTGGCACTGGTGGTACAGGAGAGGAGGAAACTGTGGCATCTTAGCATGGACGCAGATGAAGCCACCTAAACCAGTGGCTGTTTGTTGTTTGCATTCTTTGCTGAGCGTGTTAAAAGAATACTGGTTTCACTTGAGAAGCAAGTATTTTTCCTTGGTAAATCCAGGGACATGATTATTTTGATTAAGTTTAAATTCTTGAGCTTCTGCCTTTGTGTATTAACGGTCTTTTTTTTTTGGAGACAGGTTTCTCTGTGTAGCCCTGGCTGCCCTGGAACATGCTCTGTAGACCAGGCTGGCCTCCAGCTCTCGAGATTCATCTGCCTCTGCTTCCCGGAGTGCTGGGATTAAAGGCGTATACAACCACCACCCAGCTGTTAGCTCTTATGCATCATATCAGACCAGTGTCTGCTTGGCAGAACAGGCCCAGAGGCCTTAGTTGGGGATGCTGGTGGCCTTGTGGAGATGACTGTGTGGAGGGGAATGATGACCAGGTGGAAGTGGGCCCTAAGGCCAAAAAGGAGGGCCCAGTGGCCGTGTGTGTGTGTGTGTGTGTGTGTGTGTGTGTGTGTGTAGCCCGGTTGGCTGGTGGGTAGTGGTGGCTATGTAGATGGCTGTTCTCTGACCAAGTAGAACCTATTAGCTGTGTGTGTGTGTGTGTGTGTAGGGCAGGGGTTCAGCTGTCAGTGGTGAGAGGACAGAGACATAGCTCAGCCATGTCACTCCAAGTAGCCTGAGGCATTCCTCTAACCTTACTTATGCCAAATTGGGATTTGTGGCTTCCATGCTGAAAAAAACAATCACTGAAAAGGACTTGGGGATTAGTCATTAAGATGAAGTAGAGTGGAAGATCCTGGAAGATGTTTTATTACAGGTTTAAGCATGAGGGTTCAGAGAGAGGCGCTCAGGAGAAAGTGAGACATACCCGAGGACATGGGGTGCTTCTCAGAGAAGAGTTGGAGGCTGGGCATGGTGGTGCTGGGCATGGTGGTGCTGGGCATGGTGGTGCTGGGCATGGTGGTGCTGGGCATGGTGGTGCTGGGCATGGTGGTGCTGGGCATGGTGGTGCACGCCTTTAATCCCAGCACTCTGCAGGCAGAGGTTGTCGGATCTCTGAATTTGAGGGCAACCTGATCTACAAAATGAGTTCCAGGACAGGCAGGACTGCACACAGAGAAACCCTGTCTTGAAAAACCGAAAATGAACCAACCAACCAAACAAGAGTCAGAGAAAGTAAGTCATACCCCCAGATGGGTTCCTCGTGGCTGAGTCATAATTAATTCATAACATCAGCCATCTTGGTGGCCCTCCCTTTCTCTCTTTTGATAAGTGAGATAAGCTGGGTGGCTCTGGAGATGACTTGGATGGAATTAAAGTCTGATAAGGTAAAGCCGCGAGCCTTTAGGGTTGTGGAATTTCATTTGTATTCTTTTCCTGTAAGTGGGATTTTGGATGAGATTCCTAGAAAATTGTAGCTTTATTGCTGGGAAGGGAGAAGGGCCATGAGCAGTTAGTTGTACTGGAATTCTTCCTGGCCTGATTCCTGGGTGAGGGTTTTCTCTTCCTTCCTCATGTCCCCAAGAGTTTTCTTGTCTTCCTGCTCTGCCTCTGTGGAAGGGAGGCTCCATTGCAGACATGTAGGGGAGGGCTTGCTGCTGGGTCTATGGACACTGACCTGCCCTCTTTGGGTGTTAGGCCTGCGTAGTTGGAAGACATAATGTATTCCTGAAAATGGACCAAGTGAGCTGTCACTTTAAGGACAGCATATGACAGTGTTTGTTGCCAGTGAGTAAATTTGAGATGAAGTGTTTTGAGGTGAGTAGCTTTCAAATGAAGATTAGAGTTTGAGAAACCTCTGGGCAGTTGGCAGATCCTAAAGAGTGCTCTAATGAGACCATGTGCTTTTTTTTTTTTTTTTTTTGGCCTGTAGGACTATGTCAACGCTTGAAACGTGTTATTCAGTGAAGCAATAAGCCAGTGAGGCTTGAGTGTGGGGTGCAGTGTCACAGAGGCTGTAGCCTCTGATGGATTCAGCTCTTCTCAGATACCACTTAGTGAGCAGTTGTCTGTTCCTGGCATGTTTGGATTCCCTGCCCTGTCTGGCTGTAGGTCTTCATCCTGGGAGAGAGGTAGACATATGTGTCCTGGCATGTTTGGATCCTCCTGTCCTCTCTGGCTCTAGGTCTTTGTCTTGGGAAGGAGGTAGACACACTGTTAGAATGTATCTGTCCTCTGAAGCTGTTGGGTAAAGAGATTTACAAGAATAGAGAGCCTAAACACTTGTCTCACTAGCAGTTTTGAAAATATACGTATTTTTCATAGAATGTTAGTTGCTTGAATAAATAATGAGTTTATAATTACTTTTAAATTAATTCATAATATATTGCATTTTAAAGTGTTTTACCCTTTAATGCAGAAAGTGCTGATAAATGTAACTCATTAAAAAAACCTCTTTGGGAGCCTCAGAGACTCTTTAAGAGCATAAAGGGGGCTACTGGCAAAATTTGAAGGATATGTGGTCAGGAGGAGGGCTAGGGAAATCAGGCGATGGCTTAGCTGACATTAGAGGAGGCCAAAAGACCTGGTCTGCTACCCACTCTAATATTCGTTCGTTCATTCATTCATTCATTCATTCATTGAGGGGGTTTCTCTGTGTAGCCTTGGCTGTCGTTCTGTAGACCAGGCTGGCCTGGAACTCTGAGATCTGCCCGCCTCAAAGGTGTGCACCACCACTGCCCAGCTCTCATTCTAATATCTTTTCACAAGGAGCCTTTGGGGGTCTCAGAATTGGAGCTGGGGTATGCCTTGCTTGTGAAGCATATGTGCTTGGGCAGACACTGCCTGGTTTGTAGCCTCATAGCCATGCCATGGTCTCGTTCCAGTAGCTTTGTGTGTGTGTGTGTGTGTGTGTGTGTGTGTGTGTGTGTGTGTGATATGGCATAACTTACTCAGGAGGATCTTGTTCTTTGAGGAGACCACAGTCGGCCGTCTCTGTGCAGGAGTCGGCCCTGTTAGCTGTCTTCAGTCCTTTCAGAAAGGTTCAGTGTTTTCTTGAGCTATGCTCTGCCCTCTGGGCCTTGCTGCCCAGGATGATAGAAGACCACCTAGTTATGCTACACTGGTGTGTGTGTCAGTGGTGATGTTTACAGGTGAGAGTGACTTTATGTCACAAAGGTCACCCGTGTTGAGCCCTGTGTATGAGACAGGAAGGAACCTTTCACATTGACCTGCATGGAAGCTGGGCATGTCACACCCAGATTTGTAGCTGAGGCTTAGGAAGAGGTGACAATAGAGGTGGCGGGCTGTGTGGAGGGGCCCAGTGGAATCTCAGTGAGACTGAGACCTGAGTCCTTGCGGGTGGAAAGTGAGGTAACTACGGCAGAGTGGAGGATGCTTTGACTTCAGCTGACCTGGGGGGCGTAGTCAGGGAATCTGACTGGGATGTCGGGGTTAAATTCAGGCTTGTCAGGCATGTGTTGACTTTCCAGTGGTCAGGCCCTTTCTTTTTTTGGCACTGTAAGCCATGAGATTGCCCCTGAGTGTCTCACGTGAATCTCAGGAGTCAGAGTATCATCCACTAGAGCTAAAAAAAAATCTGCTTTAAAAAAATGTGCCATGTTTATTTTCAACAGTGTGCTGTGAAAGAGCCCCAAAATGGATGGAAGCGCTTCCTTCCTCCTCGTTCTCACCTGGCAGGTTTCCTAACCTTCCGGAGTCTCAGCAGTGCTCCCTCAGCAGTGCTCCCTGAGAGTGCTCGGGCTGGCCGCTCTCCCTCCTGCTACTCCAGACCTTAGGACAGTATTCTGGTTGTCAGTGATACTTGTTTCAGTAGAGCAGAAACTTGACATCTTTTTAAAGTCTAATTAAATAAATGGAAATGCCATTTCGATAACTATTTGGCATTATATATTAATGCTGTAACATGTTCTTAAGCCTTGAACCTGTCAGGCTCTGGGTGGTTTGACTGCAGGGAACTTGATGCTGTCAGAGGTGGAACAGGAAGCACCTCCCAGCTCACAGAGACAGCCACTGTTAACTGGTGTTAATTTTACTCAGACATCAGTACTTTTTTTCAGATGTCTTTTGTTCTCAGCTAATGCCATTTTGTATTTTTAAATTTTGGCATAGACTTACAGAATAGGAGATCAGTGTCATGAACTCCCGCATACTTTTACCTCAGACTCAGGGCTGCTACCTTTTCCCATGTACCTGAGGATTCTGTTTATGTGTGAGGCACGTGGTTTGGTGCCCTGAATCATTAAAGGGCCAGTTGGTAACAGTGTTTCCTTTACTCTTGTTTTTTTCCTCCTAAGTACAAGGATACTCTCTTTGTGACCACAGTTGTAAAACCCAGAGCATTTGTCAGATATTTAATACTAGCATGTGGTGGTCTGCATGAGAACGACTCCTGTAGACTCTGTTTCAATATTTGGTCCCCAGTTGGTGGAACTGTTTGGAGAGGACTTGAGAATATGGCGTTGCTGGAGGAGGTGCGTCCCTGAAGTGGGCTAAGTTGTCCTGGTCACGGTATTTTATCACGGCGTTAGAACAGTAACCAGGACATAGCATCACTCACGATTGACATGCAGTGTCTCTGGCTTGTCCCAGGAGTTCTTCTTTATTAGCAATTTCTGTCCCTCCCCAGTCCAGGCTTTCTCACAGAGTGAGGGAATTCAAGATTACATTACTCTTTGTAGCATACAAAGGAGCTTTTATTAGAATTTCCCCACTTTTGATTTTTTTTTTAAAAAAAGTTTTAATTTATTTTTTATTTATTTAGTTATTTTTTACTGTGGTAAGATTTTAGCTATGTTTAGACACACAGTAACATTAAGAACATTCACAGCCAGGCATGGTGGTGCACGTCTTTAATCCCAGCTTTCTGGAGGCTTTGGCAGGTGGATCTCTGTGTGTTTGAGGCCAGCCTGGTCTACAAAGTGAGTTCCAGGACAGAGAATCCTGTCTTGAGGCCCCCTTCCCCAGCACACACACACACACACACACACACACACACACACACACACACACACAGAGAACATTCACACTGTTGTGTGATCAACTTTAGCTACTGTAGCAAATATCAGAAAGGTCACTTAGGAAGAGAAGGGGTTTGTGTAGGCTCATGGCTTCTAGCCTCTCAGTCTGTCATCCACAGCAGCATGGGATGCCTGGAGCACCCATGGGAACCAAATTCTTTACCCCCTGGGCCTTGACAGGGTGTAGGGCCTGATGTCTGCTATCCTGCAAGTGCAAGGCCATACCCTTGCTGACCAGAAGACTTCTCATTAGGTCCTGCTTCTTAAAAATCTATCATCTCCTCCAAGTGCCAAGTGGAGGAGCAGATCTTTACCATGTGGGCCTTGGAAGGACCTGAAGATCCAAACTTCAGTGTTATGCAGTCCTTACCACCCCCACCTCTGGATCTCTGTTCCTCTTGCAGCCTGAAGTCTGTAGTGTAGACTTCAGCTGCTGTTTTCTTCTCTTCCAGCTCTGGGGACCTCTGCTGGTCCTGCCCTCTGCCCTCTTGTCTGTGTTGCTGTGCTGCCCAGGCTGGTGGCTGAAGCCATCCTTCTGCGTCTCCAGCTTCAACCTCCCGAGGACCACTGTGTGCACTTCTGTGCTTCTCTGTGCTTGCCTTCACCGCTCCCTGCTCCCTGCTCCCTGCTCCCTGCTCCCTGCTCCCTGCTCCCTGCTCCCTATCTATGAATTTGTTGACCTTGACATTTCTAAAGACTGCGTTTTACAGCGTTTTCACTTTGTCCTCGGCTGCTTATGCTCAGCTCCAGGCTGTGCTGGGTGAGTGTGCCTCTCTCAGTGTGCATTTAGTAGAAGGCCCCTGGTGTTGCTCTGTCTTGTTCTTCTCACTTGGCTGCTCTTTTACGTTACTGTGATTTTGGTTTTTCTGGTTTGTGGAGCGCCCCTCCACATTGTTCGTCTGCTGCTTTGCTGAGCTGCAGGTTCCAGACGCGCCCTGCACACTCCCTGTTCAGTCTCAGAGGCTCTACCTTCCTTCCAGGGTCCTAGTTTTCGTGCTGGGTGTGTACTTGGAGGTCTGTGTCTTGCTGCTGTTTATTTTGTACTGACATCTAAGAGGGCCCCTCCTGTGCCCTGTACCTCAGGGTGTAGCCTGCTCTTCTCTCCACGAGTGATGAGCTACCTCCTGATTTTCATTCAGTGTAGAGAGTCTGCAAGTTGCCAGCTGTACCACTCAGGAAGGCAGCCCCTTAAGGAGCTGCTCTTCACCTTGTGGTTTGCTTCTCAGGTGTGGGTCTAGGTTAGAGGCTGACACCAGGGGTCTCTACTGCTCTTTCCTTGTCTTTTGAGACAGGGTTTCTCATCGAACCTGGAGGTAACTGATAGGCTTGACTGACTGGACAGTGGCCCCAGGATCCATCTGTCTGCCTTCCTAGTGCTGGGGGTACAGATGTAACCTGCTTTTTTATGTGGGTGCGGGGGAGTTTGAACTCAGACCTCATGCTTGTGAGGAAAATGCTTGTTTTACCTGTTGAGCTGCCTTAGGCCCTTGACCTTGTTTTTTTTCTTTTTCTTTTTTTCTTTTTCTCTTTTTAGCAAATACATACAATAAAGCACATAAACTGGAACTATGAGCTTGTGCTATTAGAAAATAAGTATGAGGTTGGTCAGAATTTATGAGAAATCATTGTTTCTAAACATGCCGCTACCATTTCCATATTTCATCTGGTCTTGAGCCTAGCACTATGTGACCTTAAGGACCATGTCCCTGGAAAGGCATCCTTGTCAGAAGTGAGGTGGAAGCGCAGGTGGCTGTCCTTCACCTGCTGCCCAATGGCATGGCAGTGATGGACACATCTTGCATACTGGGCACTTGAATGGGGTTGATGTGTTGTACAGGAGTCGGTAGTCTGTGCCTTGTCCCGTGTTAGCAGAGTAGGGTGGCTATGGAGAGGAGACTCTGCTTAGGTGGAGTGCAGGCGCTGTGCAGGAGAGAGGCCGTTAATCCTTACCCAAGTGATGGTTAGCATTGATTAATTCAGCTCATGTTCCTCAGGGGCCCTCTGGATACTAGGTCCTCCTAATTGTTGGGGATACATTGGTGACCAGTTCCTGCTTTTGTTTTGTTTGTTTTGCTTTTGAAACAATGCCTTCCTGTAGCCCAGGCTGCTCCCAAACTCACTGTAGTCTGGTATACAGAATGAGTTGCAAGACACTCAGGACAAACAAATCCTGTCTCAAAAAACCAAGAGGGGGAAAAAGTTTATCCTTAAGAATTTATCTTTAAGATCCTTCTTTTTTCTGCCCCCATTGTCAAGAGGCAAAACCAAATTTATCTTTATCTTTTTTTTTTTTTTTTTTTTTGAGACAGGGTTTCTCTTTAGCTTTCAAGCCTGTCTTTGAACTAGCTCTTGTAGACCAGGCTGGCCTCGAACTCACAGAGATCTGCTTGCCTCTGCTTCCTGAGTGCTGGGATTAAAGGCGTGTGCCACCACCACTAGGCTAAAATAAATCTTAAAAAAGGAAAGAAGGAGGAAGCAAAGAAAGAAAAGACATAATGATAAAAAGTACAGGGATGTTGAGATGGTTCAGGTTTAGCAGTGCTTACTGCTTGTCCAGAGGACCTGAGTCTGGATTCCAGCCCCCACACTGGGTAACTCACTGCTGCTTGTAACTCCAGCTCCAGGGGATCTGTCACCTTCTTCTGGCCATCTGCATACAGCACTTTTGCTCCCCCTACACCAATACAAAAGGAAAGAAGCATAGAAATAGGTTAACTCAGACTCTATCAATTGTCACATTAATGTTCACCTGGCTTGGGTGTGTTGCCAAGCTTCAAGGTCTGTTCTTTGCTGCCGCACGTGTCCAGAACATGCTGTGTTGGTGCTTCATTGTTGAGCTTTTCAACAGTGGGTTTGTGGTCCACATGGCCTCTCGGTCTGTCTTCAAGACTTGGCACCGCAGAACCATTTTGTGGTGGTTTGCTTCTATAGCTCCTTTCCTGAGGAGGCCATTAATGGGTTGGCAGTGTGGCTGTCTCCCCTCAAGGACTGAGAATGGTCATTACCGTGTGTCAGATCCTTCAGGACTTCTTAATGATAGTCTGTTTAGCTCACACAGTGGCCATTTCACAGCTGAGAAAGCGGAGGCAGGAGATAGTGAATGGTTTGCCAGCGGTCGTGTAAATTGTGGCTCTCTGAGCACTCACCATAGTGCCAGCAGTGACCTGGGAGTTTGCAGCTCCAGGACTCCTCAGACATGCTCTTGTCTTTCCTGGTTTATTGATTTTCCTAAGTGCCCTCAGTTGTGGGAGTGAAGATGGTATAGAACCAGTCTATGACTCGGGGAAGAAGTGGAAAGGACCTTTGCACACTGGCTTGGTGCTGGATGAGACAGGAACTTGACATGCATAGTGTCAATCTGACATGGGGCACAGCCAGGAGCCTGTGAGGGATTTCAGAAAGGAGTTAGGTGGGGTGGTGGTTGGGATGTAGAGAACCCTAGGCAGCTGGGAGGTGCTATCCAGACTCACAGGAGGAAGGCTTTTAGAAGTATGGTGTGGGTGATGCTTTTGAATAGATTATTAAGAAAGGAAGCATTTAAAGCTGGACACTGGTGGCCCACGCCTTTAATTCCAGCAATTCTGGAGGCAGAGGCAGTCAGATCAGAGCTCTGTGAGTTTGAGGTTACAGTGCAAGTCACAGTGCAAGTTACAGTGAGAGCCTGGTCTGCAGAGCGAGTTCCAGGACGGCCAGGGCTATACTGAGAAGCCCTGTCTCAGAAACAAACAAACAAACTAAACAAATAAACAAAATAACCCAAACAAAGAAAAGAAACATTTTAAGGAAATGCTCAGTTTTCAGGTTCTGTCTTGAGATTAGATTTTCTCTTCGAAGGCTCTCTTGGTTGCAGAGGACCTCCCCGACAGAACTCTGAGTGTCTGTGTTTAGTAAAGACCTTGCATATATCACAAGTACTGGATGAAGGCCACAAACTCCTCCCATATGCTGAGACTCATGGTCGGTGTCTGCAAGTGAGGGTGAAGTGAAGAAACACCAAATGACCACTCCATCTTTGGGAAGATGTGCGAGAGAGAACAGCCAGAGGTGTCTGCAAGAGTCCTTAGCAGCCATGGTTACAGCAGGTTGCCAATTACCAGGGCAATCTCTCAGGAGTGGAGAAACTAGCAAGGAGAAAAGCAGGGGCAGGGGTGGGGAGGGAGATCTTGCTGAATAAAAGAACAGATTATAATCTGATTATAACTGAAACAGTCTGGGAGCTAGCACAGTGGGAGAGGCTAGTGTGGGGCTTTGTTGTTCATAGCAGGTTCGTGTCTAGGTTGTAGGAGCCTTGGAGATGGTTAGCTTTGGGCTTTGATACACACTACAGGTCTATGCCCAGGGAAGAGGCCCTTTCTGGCCGATGGAAACCCATTTTACAGATTCTTGAGGAGCGCTGACTGTTGGCTTTTATGTTTCCATCAGCTATCCAAGCTGGGATTATTGTCACCTTTTAGGGAATTGAAGTTCTCTTTTGTCATGAGTGTCCTAATTTCCCTTTGTGTTCCTCTCTACCACTGCCAACCTAGAATGCCACTTCCCTGGATTTAGAGGATTTGTGCTCTTGTTTTGGATTTCTTTCACCTGCCTCACCTCTCTCTCTCTCTCTCTCTCTGTGTGTGTGTGTGTGTGTGTGTGTGTGGAGTAAACCAAGGCTGCATAAAGGCAGCCACATCAGCAGCAGTTTCTTCCCGTTGAGTGGCAGAGCCAGCAGACCAAGTTTCAAGCTTGGACTTCTGGGAGCCCTGTGTTGCATCTTACCCATTTCAGCACGTAGCTTTCTCGTCCGTCCGGTTCCTCCTTATCAAGACAATCTTGATGCGTTTTCTGAGAATAAAGGGGTTTTAAATCTTAAGGATGGACTTTGGTGTCTGACTGATCTTGGTCTACGCTGTGGCTCTTTGGTTGGCTAGGTGTCCTTTTTTTGTTCTCATGCCTGCAGAGTGGGTCTCAGATCACCTAACTTGAATGGAACAGTTGTGGAGGACCTGGGACTGCTTGACACAGGCCAGGGCCAATAAATGATGTCATCTTACTATTCTGAGGGCTTTTACTATCTTGAGCCTTTTTGTATTTTTGTCTACGTGCTCAGTGTGGCAAAAGTAATGGCCCATTCTATTTTGGGGTGGTGGCTGAGATAATGGAAGTGACTGAGTAAGCACAGGGACAGAGCGGGCCCCGCCCCCTGTTGAGGCATACTATGCCAGCATGGGGGACAGGAGTTGGTGGCTCCCCTCCTAGTAGGAATACCAAGCTGGATAGTTTAGGTTTGTGCCCTCCCCGCCCCCAATGTCTCTGGTTTTTTTTGGCCTAGGCAGGAGTCCTGAGATCCAGCTCCATTAAAGTGTGTCGAATGGATGCTAATAAGCATTATAAACTTTGTGACATAGTCCCCATAAGCCAGTGTGTGAACATTACACACAGTGGATTGAGTCTTGCAAGTCATCATGGAAGTGTTAGTTAGCCAATAATAGCTTTCACTTGGGAGTGGGGCAGAGGCTCGCTGTGTAGCTCAGGCTGGCCTCACATTTGTGATCCTTCTGCTTTAGCTAGGGTTATAGACATGTGTCCCATGTTCATTAAAACAATCTTGAGGGCAGGTATGGTGGTTTTGCTTTTAATACTAGAACTCAGGAGGAAAAAGCAAGTGGATTTCTGTGAGTCTGAGGCTAGTCTGTATAGTGAGTTCCAGTGAGACCCTGCCTCAAAATCAAAACAACCACCATAGTCTTAGTCTGCCAACTCAGAATAGTGAGATCGTTATTGTTTCTTTTATCTACAAAGGTGAATTTTTTTTTTAAACTCTGGTCTGTGAGGTCTTGTGTTTGATAGTTACTGTGAGAAAATTTTAAACGTGTTGTGTGTGTGTGTGTGTGTGTGTGTTTCTGAGCATGCATGTGGGAGCCAGAAGTCGATGTTGGGTGTCTTCCTTAGTTGCTCTTTACTGCTTTTTGGAGACAGGCTCTCACACTCAACCATGTGTCCACCGATTCGTGCCAGGCTTTTTCTGGGGATCTTAACTCAGGTCTTCATTTTTTGTCCAGCAGGCATTTTAGCAACTGAGCCATCTCCTCAGCTTCTGACCTGGGTTTCTAGAAGCCTCAAGGACATCTGGCCCAGGTCTTACTGAAATGATCTCTAAGTAGGAAACCCTTCAGCTCTCGGGCTGAGTGGGGTCTTGGTGCCAGCCTGGGAGCTGGGGCTTGGCACTGACCACTGGATCCTAGAATTGGGTCTGGAGCCACATTGCCTACAACCTAGGTTTGGGTCTTTGTTTCCTCACCCTGATTGCTGGGCTCCTCCATTGCCCTTTGCAGCAACTCCTTTTCTGTAACAGAACCTATGGCCTTGTAACCAAGTTCCAGAAATTTGATTTGATTCACATTCTTTGAATGTAGATTTGAGCTTCTCCTTGGTTTCGTCAGGGACTGTGGTTGGAGGTGTCAAGTGATGTCCATGTGGTCAGTGGCTATATGAGTTATTTTTCTCATTACTGTGATAAAATCGCTGAAAAAGGAACTTAAGGAAGAAAGGTTTAATTTGGCTCATAGGTTGAAAGTACACAGTTTGAGGGCACAGGCATAGTGGGGAAGACATGGCTGTGAAGTGTGAGGCGGCTGATTACATTCCACCGTCAGGGAACAGAGACCAGTGCTGGTGCTTCACTTGCTTTCTGTCTGTTTTCTGTCCAGAGCCATAGGTCGGTGCTGTACACAACCAAAATCATCTTCTCTCCTCAGTTAAACCTCCCTGGAGCCCTTCACACAGACACCTAGAACTGTGTCCCCTGTTGATTGTAGATCCAGTCAAGTTGACAGTGACAACATCACAACCGTGTTGTGTTGCTGTGCTGCTGTGTGCACCATGCTGCCATGGGGAAGACCAAGGTGTGCTCGGAACTCACAGATCCCTAGGACTTTTTGTCCTGATGAGCAGAGCTGCAGTTAGCTCTTAGTGTGAGTTCTGCTGTCCGTGTGGAATGAGTCCGTTGTGTCTATGTAATAGCTATAGTAGGACTGTGCTAATGTCTTGATTGTTGGCTCTCCTGATTTCAGATAGCAGACTAGTTGGTAATCTGTTTATTACTGGGAGTACCGATCATTTTCACTCAGTTACATATCTGCGAAAGTCCGGTCAGATTGTCCCTGATGGGAAAGAATTTTGAGCCAAGTAGATCATAGTTGATTCTGTAGATGGTTTTCCTTCATTTGGTGACTTATGCATAGGGATGTGTTTTGAAAGTAGTATGAATATTTTCATAAGTGAAATGACTTTATGCAATTGTCTTTATACAATTGTGAGCCTAAATCTAGGAATAATGAATCTAAGAAAATATGAAAACTGTTTTTTATCCCGGTCCTTTATAGGAGTGTTTATTGCAGCATTCCTTCTCTTGGTATTTCTTGAATTCCAATAACCTGCTACCCTTTCCCAGAGATGGCATTATTTAAATAGTGGTGCATTATGCGGCAACCCTTCGTTCAGTGGTGGGGACAGTGAGGGCTGCATGCTCTTGTGCGGCTGGAAGCTTCCCAAAGTAGGCTTGTAGTTAAAGACAAACAAGACTCAGAAGAGACTGCGTCTTTTAGAAGGTGTGCATACACAAGAAGCAGTGCTAGTTACCTATGGAAGAGTTTGTGGAAAGATAAGTAATTACTTGAGGGTAGGAAATAGAGGTGAGAGAGTAGTGTTTGTGAAGTTTCGTGTTCTCCTGTACTGGAAGTTGTTGTTTGTTTTTGTCAAACAAAGGCTAAAGAGCCTAGCAGATACTAGGTGAGTACTCGGGCACTCACACCCCAGCCCCTGCGATTGCCTTAATATTTATTAGTTATGAAAGAAAAGGCCGCCCTAGACCTGGCCCTTTGTTACTTCCTGACTGTCTCAGACTTACGACATCGTGTCTCTAGACCTGGCCCTTGGTTCCTTCCTGACTGTCTCAGACTTATGACATCGTGTCTTTCACTTACCACCATGACCCTGCTGTGGTTGTTACTGGACTTTCGTGATACCCGAGCTGCACAGTGGCAGCTTCTATCCCTCCATCTTTCTCTGTGGATAGTGTATTTTTTAACTCTTCATGTTTTAAGCCCTACAATAATGTTAATAATTTATTATTAAACAGTTGATTATTTTTTTAAATTTTTATGGTTTATGGTTTATTTAACTTTATTTTATGTGCCTTGGTATGAAGGTGTCAGATCCCCTGGAACTGGATTTTCAGACAGTTATGAGCTGCCATGTGGGAGCTGGGAATTGAACCCGGGTCCTCGGGAAGAGCAAATCAGTGCTCTTAACTGCTGAGCCATCTCTCCAGCCCCCCAGTTGATTAATTTTTAAATATTGAAAAAATCAGAAAGTGCCCTTTGTATTTCCTGTGTATTTCTGTGTTCAGGTTTCTTTTCTTTGTGTAGCTGGATTTGAATGTAGAAGAGCTCTCAGGCCTGCCATAGTGTGTGCAGCGGCCGTGGCTGAAGGTGTCTGCCCTGCTTTCTGCTCTCCTCTTTGCCATCTCCTCCCCTCCTTTCTCCCCTCCCTCTCTCCTTTTCTCTCTCTGTTTTTCAGTTGGTGTTTGGTTAGGATCTTGGTATGTAGCCTAAGCTGTCTTTGAGTTCATGGCAGTCCCTTGACTTAGCCTCTCAAGTGCTGGGATTGCAGGTGCTCTTTTGTTTTTGTAAGTAGTTTTTGGTGATTAGGTAGATTGATTCTCTATTGAGCTGTTCTAGACTTTCTTGGACCTAACTTGCCCTCAGTGGGGTTTCACTTTCTTAAAAATTTATTTTTATTTTATGTGTTTAAGTGTTTGCATGTATGTACATGCAAAGTACATGTATGTACAGGTGTACCTGATATCCGAGGAGGCCAAAAGAGAGTGTTGACTTTCCCTGGATCTGGAGTTAATGTGGTTGCCATGTGGGTGCTCCTCTGCCGGAGCAGCCAGTGCTCTTAACTGCTGAGCTGTCTCTGCAACCTAGGGTTTCACTTTGTAGCCTATAGTTTATAGCAGTAGAGTTTAAGATGGCTTGGTGAGCCAAATGAGTCTCACAGACTAAAGTCTGGAAGACTCAGTTCCTGGTTCCCAGATGAGGAGTGGCGGTCTAGTGTCCATGCTGTCCCTTCCCCTAGAGGAGGGCAGCAGGTGTGTTGGGAAGTGGAAGTGATTGTTGAACACTCAGGAGGGTTTATGCTTTAAGACCTAGACCCTCTCTGGGCCCGTGGCAGCTCTGGCCTGGACCCCTCACCACAGCCGCAGAGTTTCGGGTTTGCTGCCATCCTCAGGATTAGTTAATTGTACAGACCTTGTGCCTGCAGCCCCAGCCCTGCTAGGATTTGCCCTGGAGCTCCTTTCACTTACCTGCTTTGTTTTAGAGCAGGGCTGCTCTAGCCTTACTTCATTTCTTTTTAAAAAATTATGAACCGTCTATTTTCATATCAACCAGTATTTATAAAAGGAACATTTGTGAACCCGTACCGCCCACAGGAAAGGGGCCATCTCAGCAGCCAGATGTCCTTGATAGCATCCTGCCCTGACATCCATCACCTCCTCTCTCAGGGGCAATCACCACCTTGCTATTTTGAGGCACTTGAACCATGGGCATTGAGTAACTGTGTGGACTCTTTTCCTTCCATGCACACATTCCCTGTGTGTATCCCAGTCACCTGCCCTGTGCTGAACATTGTAGTGCGTGAAGCACAGTGGGCTCAGGGTGATGAGGTACTAGTTTACTGTACTTGTTCCTTTATTTTAAAATGCCCTCTCCAGTCTTTGGCCCATTTTTCTGTTTGTTGACTTCTTTTGTGGCTTTAGGAACATTTACATTTTATTTCGCTATTGGTAAATGACTTTGCATACAGCTTGACCCTTCTGTCTTCATGGGCCCTTCACAGTCTCAGTTTTAGTGAGGTTGTAGGTAGAAGTTTCTGTCCAGCCTGGTCTTGCAGCTGTTCATTCCCAAAGAAATACACAGAGGCTTACATTAATTATAAACTGTTCGGCCTATTTGTTCAAGCTTATTACTAACTAGCTCTTACAACGTAAATTAACCCATAATTCTTATCTACGTTTAGCCACATGGCTTGGTACCTTTTCTCATTGAGACATTCTCATCTTGCTTCTGCATATGACTGGTGACTGCAGACTGCCTTTCCTCTTCCCATAATTCTCCTAGTCTGGTTGCCCTGCCTATACTTCTTGCCTGGCTACTGGTCAATCAGTGTTTTGTTTTGTTTTTTAAACCAAATATCAGTGACAAATCTTTACAGGGTACAAGAATGCTATCCCACAGCAGTGAGGATGTGGACAGGTATGGCTCTTCCCCCACCGTGGAAGGACTCTTTTCTCTCTGTATCTCTGAGGAGCTGCTTCCCCGTTCTGAGAGTGGGAGGGTCATTTCTGCATTGTCTTCCAGCTTTCTAGTTTACCTTCCCTGTTGAAGTCACTTACACACACCTTTCTTGTGTCCCCTGATACCTAGTTGTTTTAGTAATTTTTGCTGAAAAGTGTCTTTGCTCTTCCTGCAGTGCTTCCTGTGCTCCTGCAGGTGTGCGTCATGTGACTCCATACTGTGTGCAGTGGGACTGTGTGCAGGCCGCCCCACTCCGGCTTTCTCTGGAAGCCTGGGCTCTTCTTGTTCTTGAACTCCATGAACATTGCAGAGGAAGCAGCAGCCATCTATGGTCAGGGAAGCAGAGGCTGCTTTAGGCTTAAATTGCCCTGGGCCTGTGACTCAGGGGGAGGGAGTGGGCATTGTGACCCATCTCTTGTATCGAGGTTGGATTGTTAGGTCTTTGATTTCCCTGAGGAGCTGTAGGTTCCTTGCAGAGGAGTTGTCTGCCTTCTATGAAAATTTATTTAGTCATACAATATAATCTTGGTAGTTTCCTAAACTGTTTTAAAACATGTTTTTTAAAAATATGTCAACTCTTTAAAATTTTAAAATATTTTTCAAGCTTCCACATATGTATATCTTGTATGTTGAGTATATTCTCCCACACCTCTTCCTCCCTCCCTCCCTCCATTCCTCCCTCTACCCCTTCTCTCTTTCTTTTTTTCCTCATCGCCCCCAACAGGTTTCAAAGCTGTTTTTCTAACTTGGCTGACACATGAGAATACATTTGGTTTTGTGTGTTGTTTACTGCAGCATTATTGGCATCTCCACCTGGACACAACCTGTGTGCATAGCTTCTTGACCCTCCCAGGTGTTCAGAGTGGGTGGAGCTGCGGGGAGAGGTGAGGTTTGTGAGTGCACGCATGCACTCTCCTCCCATCTTATATTCCTCTCTAGTGCTGGATTGTTGTCAGGGTTTCTGTCCTGCCCAGTTCCTGCAGTCGTTAAGTCCCAAAGAAATCACACAGGTCTACATTAGTTGTAAACTGATTGGCCCATTAGCTCAGGCTTCTTATAAACTCTTATAACTTATATTAGCCCATTATTCTTATCTATGCTAGCCATATGGCTCAGTACCTTTTTTGTGAGGCAATCACATCTTGCTTCTTCTGTAGTCAGGTCACAACTACAAATGAATGGGCTTCCTTCTTCCCAAAATTCTCCTGTTCTCCTTGACCCACCTCTACTTCCTGTCTGGTTTTTCCACCTATACTTCCTACCTGGCTACTGGCCAATCAGCGTTTAAATATCAGTTAAAATATAATTGACAGAATACAGACCATTCTCCCACACTGGATTAAAGGCGTGCACCACACTGCCTGGCCTGGCTGACAATTATGGCAAGCTTTGTACTCTGGTCTTCAGGCAAGCTTTATTTATTAAAACAAATTAAAAAACACTGTATTAGCCCTTTTTTGATTTAAAATAAAAAGGCTATAATTAATATAAGAAAAACTATATACAATAAGTACAATATACAGGCAATAAGTATGTCAACAATGTCTGTTCCATTTGCATTTGACAATTTAAAGAAAATACATCATCTATCCTATCTTGGTGAGTCCCAAGTCTTATACCTAATTTACTTTCTATCATAACTTGCATTACTGTCCAGAACTATCTTTTAATATTTCTCAACCTTATATACTTTACATTTCTGTAGTGACATTCTTTTCTGAGTCTCATAAACAAGGGAAACTATAACTATCTAGTCTTCAACTACCCCAGAGATCTGAGAAGAAAATAATACTAAGTAGAAAGTGCAAGCAAGTGACTTCCAAAAATATGTGAGAAATGACAGAAACAGCTAGCTGCCTGGACAGTGTATTATGTGTGTAGAGTGTTCATGGAGGCCAGAAGAGGTATCAGGTCCTTTGGAACTGGAGTTACAGATGGTCGTGAGTTGCCTGACATGGGTGCTGGCATTTGGACCTGGGTCCTCTGTTGTAGCAACCAGTGTTCTTAACTGCTGAGCCATTCATTGTTCCAGCCCCTGTGCCAAACTTTTTTGTTATTTCTTGAGCTACAATGAATGATCAGCTCCATGAATGCCAGATAGAACAGGCTTGAGAGCCATGTCAGTGTTCTATAAAAGTTTTAAAAGATTAAATAAAGATTTAGGCTTTTTGTTTTTAAAATGGTGCTGGAGAGATGGTTCAGGGTTAAGAACCATGTGTACCAGGCACCCATCCACATGATACACAGACATACATGGAAACAAAATACCTATACACATAAAATAATAGTCAAAATTTTTACAGTGTATTTATTTATCCATGTATAGAGGTCAGAGGACAGCTTGCGGGAGTTGGGTCCCTCATTCCACCATGTGGCTTTTGGGGATTGAACTCAGAGAGCAGGCTTAGCATAGCAGCAAGTGCCTTTACCCACTTTACCTTGATTTAGGCTTTTGTTTTTTATTTTTATCTATCTGTCTGTCTGTCTATCTATCTATCTTCTAGATATCTATGTATCTATCTATCGGTTTTTCTTTATTTTTTATTTTTTAATATTTATTTATTATGTATACAATATTCTGTCTGTGTGTATGTCTGCAGGTCAGAAGAGGGCACCAGACCTCATTACAGATGGTTGTGAACCATCATGTGGTTGCCGGGAATTGAACTCAGGACCTTTGGAAGAGCAGGCAATGCTCTTAACCACTGAGCCATCTCTCCAGCCCCTATCTATCGGTTTTTCAATACAGGGTTTCTCTGTGTAGTTCTGGATGTCCTGGAATTCCCTTGTAGACCAGTCTGGCCTTGAACTCACAGAGATCAGCCTTGCCTCTGTCTCTGGAGCGCTAGGATTAATGGCATGTGCCATCATCACCTGGCTGACTCCCCCTAGCAGTAGCCTAGGTTGGCTTGGAACTCTCGATACGTCCCACCCTCACCTCAGACTTTTGGAAATTCTTCCGCAGCCACCACCTAGCTTGATTCTCAAGGTGGACAAAATGTGGGTTTCCAGCCATTTGTTCTCCTGATGTTGTATTTAGTTCTGGGAAGTGACTGCTTCAACTGTGTTCTGTGTTTTCATATGGCGATGTGGTTGTCCATTTCAGATTATTTTGCTTTTTATTTTGAATTAATTAATTAGTTATTTGAACGTATTCTATTTTTGTGTTTTTGAGATGGGATTTCATTACATAGCCTGTGCTGGCCTCAATCCCAGAATCCTTTTGCCTTTGCATCCTGTGTATTGGGATTATCAGAAAGCACAGGCACACCCAGTCTGCTTTGTAATGTGTAGCATAGGTGAGAATTTCTAGGATACGTTCTGACTTCTTAATTGCTTGTTGGGGATGACTGTGATTGCAGCAGGGTCATCATCCTTGGCAGGTGCACTCCCCAGCTAGGGCAGCTGCGGACAGCACTGTTGCATGTGGATGGCGCCCCCTAGTGTTGGGGGTCAGCAACTTGCTCTACAGACCACTGACATTGAAATTTGTTGCAGGGTTTGTGCAAGATTAAGTTTAAAATTCTGCACCCTCCCACAAAATATCTTTTGTCAGTGTTTCTGACTTATGCTGTGTTTTGTCTGAGGCTGTGTTGTCAGGTTATACACTTTGAGAGCCTCCTGGTCTCTTGGAGAGTTAGAGTCTGGGTCTTTCCTTTGGGTGTCTCTGGCCTCGTTAACACCAGGCACCACCCAGTTCCTCATTGCCAGGGTTTGGGTTGCTTATTTTTCATCCCTTTATGTAGGCCAGGGTTTCTGTGTCCTTGTGCTTGCTCCATGTGTAAACAGCTATCAGTTAAATCAAAAACAACTTGATCATTTTTATCTTTCTATTTATTTATTTATTTATTTATTTATTTATTTATTTATTTATTTTGAGACAGGGTCTCTCTTACATATCTTTGGCTGACCTGGAATTTACTGTGTAGATCAGGTTGGCCTCAAACTCAAATCCACTGGTCTCTGCCTCCCAAGTGTTTAAAGGGATTAAAGGTGTGTGTCACTACCTCCAGCTGAATTTTTTTAGGGGTGCCCTGGATCCCCGTAGGCCAGGCTGGGCTCACACTCAATAGATCTGCCTGCCTTTGCCTCTCAAGTGCTGGGCTCAAATGTATGTGCCACCCACCATCACCCAGTGATTTTTATTTTTTAATTGGAGCAATTAATCTTTTTATTTAGTCTTAAGTCTAACATCTTATTTGTATTTAAGAAAAATGCATTGAAAGTATCTACTCTTGCTTCGCTACTGTCTGAAGTAGCCCACTGCCTTCTCCTGACAGTTGTCTGGTAGCAGAGGCCCTGAGGAGTTACAGAACAAGGCTCAGAAGGAATTTCTTTTGTTTGTTTTGGTCTGGTGCCCCCCCCCCCTACTCCTTTTTGGCTTTCTAGATTTTGGTGGGATTCCTCATTTATGGAAGGGCTTTAGAATTTCCTTTTAAAGGGCTGATGTCAGGTTTATCACCCAGAAAATATCTTTGCTCAGCCCTGATTCTTGACAGTTATTTTCCCCAGCGTGGGGATTCAGACTGTTCCTCACCAGCTTGTGGATACCATCTCAGGCCTTCTGTTGATGTTAGCTAGAAATGAAGGGCTGGCTAGGCAGTTCTCTTCAGGTTGGCTGCTTCTACTTCTCTCCACTGCTTTCAAGAAATTTTCTGTGTTTTCTCTGGGTAGGGTCGGTATTTCTGCCTATTTTACCTTTGAACTTACTGATTTTCTTGAGTCTGTGAATTAGTGCCTTTATCAGTTTGAAAAACAAAAACAAAATAATCTGGGTTGGAGACACAGCTGATTTTGTAGTTGTTAGGCCCAAATCTGTGAAGTCCCCCAAAAACCAGCAAGGAGACCGAGTCCCTTGTGTAAAAGCAAAGAGACTTAATTTTATGCAAGTTTGCAAACTCGGTCTCTCTGCATGTCCAACGTATTGGAATAAATGGAGAGCCCGGAGCTCAGTTGGAGTTGGGTTTTTATAGTAGTAAAGGTGGGGGTGATGGGTTTCTGAGGTTCAGGACCCCTGATTGGCTGACATTTGTCTAGGGGTGTTCTGGTGAGTGTGCTGGCAGGTGGTTCTATTTACAAGGGTTGAAACATTAGGCATTTTCTTTGAATTGTCTGTTCTTGGGTCGTGCTCAGGTAATCTCAGCTTGTGGTTCCTTCTGAAACTTCATGGTAAACTACTGAGACACAGGCTTCTATTAAATTTATCGATGGCTGGGTCCTACTCTGGCAGGTGATAATGGTTGGAAGTAAAGAACTTTCTTTGGGTGATCTGTTCATATTTAGCTTGTCCTGGCTGGCTCCTACAGTAGTGTTTGCCTGGAAAGCTTGAAGTGCTGGGTTTGAGGCTTCCCGTGGCAGAACACAGTGTGGTTGGTGGCTTTTACCTACGGTCTCAGCACTCAGGAAGTAGAAGCCAGGAGAACCAGGAGTTCAGGATCATCCTTAGATTATAGATCACATAGAATTAGGGATTAGCCTGCGATACAGGAAACTCTGTCCCCAAATTCCCCACCCTGTCACCCAGATGTCCTCAGCCATTGTTTTTGAAATTCTGGCTAGAAGTAAGCGTCCCTCTGTGTCCATTTCTGTGCGGCCCTTTTCTTCTCTGCTCTGTTGTACACGTCCTTTTCTGTGTCCAAGCTGCTGCTTGTTGCTGTCTGAATCTCTTCTAAATTCTAGATAATTCTCCCATTTCATTTAGCTTTTAATCATTTTTACAAATTCTGTTTATTACTAGTTTACCTAAAAACCATCCTGTTCTCTAGTTCTTTCAGATTGAGGGTGTGGGTGTGCACAGGCTTGTGGAGGCAACTCTATCATCTGGCTTTTGGGTCTTCTGCTTGCTGCTTGTGTTGAACATCATCCCTGTGCTTTGCTGTTTTTTTTTTTGTATTCATTCTTTCATTCATTCATTCATTCACTCCTCCTTTTGAGACAAGGTCTTATCGTGTTGTGTGGCTTCTGCCTCCTGTGTGCTGGCATTAGGTGTGCACCACTCTGCTCAGCTTGCTATTCTTCCTCTCTGTTTTTGTTGTAAATTATTTGTGTGAGTTTGGAGGAGCCTGAGGAGGGAGTATCTGCTTCCATGTGGAGCCCTGTTTGCTTCTGCAGGCAGTTTGTTTATCACAGTCTGGGTCACTCACTCAGTAACTGCTTTGTTGCGGTGAAGAGACACCGTGACCACAGCAACTCTCATACAGGAAAGTTCTTACTTGGGAGCTTGCTTACAGTGTCAGAGGCTTAGTCATGGTGGGGAGCATGCAGGCAGGTTGGTGCTGGAGAAATAGCTGAGATTTCTAAGTCCTGATCCACAGGAAGGAAAAGAGAGGGAGACTGGGCTTTTGAAACCTCAAAGCCCACCCCCAATGACATAATTCCTTCAACAAGGCCACACCTCCTAATCCTTCTCATTCTTTCAAATAGTTCTACTCCCTGGTGACTAAGCATTCAAATATGAGCTTAGATAGGCCATTCTTAATCAAACCACCACAATCACCTTTTGTTGTTGTTGTTTTGAGACAGAGTTTCTCTGTGTAACAGTCCTGGCTGTCCTGGAACTTGCTTTGTTGACCAGGCTGGCCTCCAACTCATAGAGATCTGCCTGCCTCTGCCTTCTGAGTGCTGTGCCATCACACCTGACAAAGGTTTATTTATGTGTTTGTGTATCTGTGTGAATGTGTGCTAGGAGTGTGGGTACCTGAGAAGAAGAGGTGGTTGTGAGCCTTACCATCTCTTGTTTATTCAGGTTGGGATTCTAGCCCATGGAATAGCGCTGCCCACATTCAGGGAGTTGGGTTGGGGTGGGGTGGCTCTTTCCTCCTTAGTTAAACTTTTGGAGACACCCTCATGCCCAGAGGTTGTTTTAGTGGCGATTCTAAATCTTGTCGAGATTAACCATCACATCGGGTAAGCACTCTACCTCTGAAATACAAACCCGGACCTCTTTTAAGTTAGGGTCTAAGTCCAGGGCTGGCCTTGAATTTACTCCAGCCTAGGCAGGCCTTACAGTTGCCTCGGCTTTTCCAGTCGCTAGGATCACAGGCTTGTGCCAGCAGGTTGGCATTTGGTCCCATTTTTAATAAGGAAGACATTTGCTGCAGTCACCATTCCTGTAGATAACAAAATTTCTGTTCATTTTGTTTCTTCCGGTTTCTGCTTGGGGATGCTAAGCTTGGGTCTTTGTGAATTGCCCTGACTGTTGCCTTCTTGTTAAGACTACGGAGTGAATGGAGAGTGTTGAAAAGGCAGCTGCGTGTAGAGAGGAGCCAGATCCTGACACAGGCTTCAGCCAGAGAAGGCATTAAATACCACCTTCGCTAAATTAGAAGTAACCAAAAAATCATGTTTACTATGTTAAAAGTGACTTAAAAATGTGACTAAAAACAGTTTTTTCAGTTCAGAATTCACAGTGTCCTTTCTTGCTGGTAAAGTTTTGTTGCCTACACTGGTTACTCTTCAGCACTGCAGTCTTCTGAGGTCCAGCTTCCCACCCACTCCCTGTGAAGGACGCTCCCACAGTGTGTCTCCTCCCACTGCAGCTGCCTCACCTGTCTGCTGCAGGCTGGTTCCTCCCAACTCCCGCCGGCACCTTTGATCCTGTCCCTTTTGTGCCACTTCCTACCCAGAAGCCTCATCTTCACTTCCTAGTTTGCTGCTTCATTCTTTTCATCTTTAAAAAAGTTAACAGAACCAAGAAATCAGTATCATAGGTTTAAGAATCAAAGCCAGTGATATTAAAACAGCGATAATGAAACAGTATTAGAACAGCTCCAACTGTGAGGCGTGTCTTGTCGCTCCCCAGTGTTCCCCTACTGTCGTCAGGACGTCTCTACAGTTCTGTTTCTGCTTCTTTAGGAAGTGTTCACTGTGTCGTTCTTCGTGTTACTGGACCCTTCTGTTGTCCTCCTGGAGTAGTGCTTTCTCGTCGGGACTGCAGTCCGCAGTAATGACGTGGAGACTTACTATTAATTCTGAAGGCTTGGCTTTTAGCTTAGGCTTGTTCCACTAGCTCTTATAATTTATTAACCTTTTTCTTAATTAATCTACGTTCTGCCACATGACTTGGTTACTTCTACTTTGTATCGCATATGTCCAACCTCTTCAGTGTCTCCCTGATGTCTCTCCATCTCTCTTCCCAGAGTTCTGTCTCCACAGAGAGCCCTCCTATTCTGTCCTGCCTAGTTTCTGGCCTTTCAGCTCTTTATTAAACCAATCATGTGACACATCATTACACAGTATAAGCAAATATTCCACCACATCTTCCTATCTGTCTGCCTACTCTTGGGATTGAGTCTAAAGCTTTGTGTATTGTAGACAAGTGTTTACCCTGAGTTCCATTCCACACACACACTCAGAACAACCGTGGGTGTTAGTTCTCAGGTGCCGTCCACTGTATTTCTTGAGATCAGATACTCCTGGTGGTTTGGAGGGCAGGATGACTAGTGAGCCCCACGGCCCACTGTCCCTGATCTCCAGCACTGAGATTCCAAGCACAGACCACCACATCTGGCTTTTTACATGCTTTCTGGAGATTGGACTCAGAGTGCATGCTTCCCTGGTAGACACTTTACCGGCTGAGACATCTCCTTGGCACCTCTCCTTTTGCTGATGTCAATTATTAGTCCATGTCTAACCACTTACATCTGGTTTGGAGGGCACCTTGGGATGTATTAGGTATGTGATGTCGGCACTGTTCCAGGAAGAAGTTGGAGGTCTAAGGATTAAAGGGATTTGCACAAGGCACAGTGTCCCCCTGAACTCTGCCTAGCTGTCCCTAGAGTGATGGGGTTTTCTGGAAAACAGGGATTCCCTTATTTATGTTCTTTGCCCATTTCTGAGCAGTTGTGGAGGTTGAGCAGTGTGATCTTTTTTCTTTTAAATTTTATTTAGTTAATTGTGTATAGCAGTGGCACAGGTGTGGGTCCCATGCATGTGTGAAGGTCGGAGGACAACTTGTAAGAGTTGGTTTTCAGTTTTCTCCTTTCTACCATATAGATCTTAGGGGTCAAACTCAGGTCACAGAGCTTGACAGCAAGTCCCTTTTTCCACTGTGCCATGTGATCTTAATGCTAGGTGTTCTGTGGCCACCACATTCTGAGGACAGTAATCTTGGGGTTGAGAGGAAGGACCTTTCAGAGGATGGGTTCTGTCCTAACCTTGACCTCTTCAGCCCTTTGTCATTCCTATGGGTGAGAATTTGTAAGTGTGCTGATCAAGTTCATTGATGACAGAAATTGGAAAGTACAGGAACCGAGTGGGCATGAGCACCGTGATTAACATGACCGAAAGTCTGAAGTGGCCCGGGGTGTGGTGAAGGAATGGTGTGTTGTGTTGGCAGTCCTGCGTGTAGTGCAGTGTGGTTCTCAACCTTTCTACTGCTGCAGCCCTTAGTACAGTTCCTCATGTTGTGGTGACCCCCAACCATACAGTTATTATCGTTGCTACTTCATGAGTGTAGCTTTGCTACTGTTATGAATCGTAATGTAAATATCTGTGTTTTCTGCTGGTCTTAGGCCACCCTTATGAAAGGGTTGTTCAACCTTCCAAAGGGGTTGTGACCCACTGGTTGAGAACCACTGTAGTCTTCCTCTACCCCTGTTTCCCTCTTCCTCCTCTTTACTCTTGTTGCTTCCTTCTTCCTCTTTCTTTTCCCATCGGTTGTGCATAAACATTAAACAGTGTGGAAAGCGCTGGGGAGCTCTGAGCTGAGTGTGAGTGGCCCGCACTGTAGACAGACGCCCTGCTGCACTGAGCTGAGTGTGAGCGGGCACACAGTGGACAGACAGACGCCCTGCTTCTTCTGCACCCTGGAGCTGTGGGTGGAGAATCCCGAGAGGGCTGGAAACGATCCTGCACCAACTGGCAGAGAGCCAGGAGGCTCTGGAAAGAGCTGCTGGGGCTCTCCTAATGTTTAGGATCACATTTGGGGGTGGCTTTTGAGGCTCCTTTGCAGACCCCTCAGGGGGGCGGACTTGGCTGCTGTTAGAGCTTGTCCCAGGATGGCTGACACAGGGCGAACGGATAGCACGCGGAGGGAGCACTGTAGAGGAGAGCGTAGCTGACCCCCGGGTGCTGGCTCTTGAATTACCCACACTCCTACAAAGCAGGCTGTGTGCCACCATTGCTTACCACGATTGATGAGAGCTTCTCAAGAGGCTCTGCCACCAAATTGTTCCTCCCCTTCCCTCATGCAGTCCCTGGCTCCTTGGAGTTGCTTCTTTCCCATCATTGAGAATTTAGTCTGTGTGTCTGGTACCCTCACCTGCTCTGACCTCTGTTTCCTCTCTCCTGGTCATGATCCTTATATGTTTATGATGGTGACAGCAGGAAGATGGGGTAGTTTAAGTCTGTCTCTCTCTCTCTCTCTCTCTCTCTCTCTTCTTAATTTAGAAAATGCATCAAGGCTTTCAACACATGCTGGGTGCCGGTAGGCTAGAAGGAAGCTCTGGGTAGTCTCTTCCAGCGGGCCTCTGTGTCGCCTCACCTGCAGGGTTCCTCTGTAGAACTGGGTGGTGGCTTTGGCCTGTTGTTTCTGATCTCTGGAAGATGCCGAGCGCCTTGGCAGAAGGATGCTGTAAAGCAGAGCTGCATGCTCTCTTGGGATTGCCCCTCCTGGAGTGCCTGGGCTCTTTCCGAGCAAAGGAGATTTAACTTTTCTTCCTGGACTTGAGCGAGTAGAGAACAGGACTTTTGCTTCGGTGTGTGCTACCAGAGAGATGGAGAGGTGCTTCCCAGCTTCTGCTGCTTTGCGTAGGATTTGGCTGTAACTGGTGGTGTTTTTGTGAGATGGAACTGGGCAATGCCTGGTGGGGCCGGGTCCTCTTGGTGTGTTTTATCTTTAGATTCTTAATTGTTTTGACCTGAGTGCTGGAGTCTTCCTCAGTCATGAAGGGATTTGGTTAGCATCCTGTTTGTGCTTTAATGAAGTTTTAGTTTTTGTTTGTCGGGAGTTTCCTGAAAGCTACCGAAAACTACTCATCTGGGAGTTGGTCAGGAAGGCTGTGATCTGTAAACTTTTTCTTTAAATTTTTAAAGGGGAACTGAAGTAAAAAAGTAAGGAAACAGCCAACTTTAATAGGGTGAGTCATGTGGACCAGCTTTGCAGGCCACACGGGAGAGGCTGCTGTTCAGGGACCTGTGTGCTCGTGGGGGTGGGGAGAGTGAGGAGACTGGGAGGGTGAGGAGACTGGGAGGGTGCTGCCCTTGTGGTGACAGACCTTCCTTCAGCGTTCCCAGGGATCTGTTCCTCACTAGAGGTGGCTGACGGCGGCATTTGGCCTGTCACTGCTCTGTAGCTTTGGAAAATGGATGTCATCATTGTGCTGCTACTTTGATCTAGTATTTATTTAGAGAAAAAAATTTATCCTGAGAAAATGGGAATTATGTTCTGAACTTTGAATTAAATCAAGGCTTTGGTAGCTGGTGAGTCATGAAACTTTATTAAAATAAATGATCTCAGACGTGTTGGGTATTCACTGACAGGTTGTTACCAGAGTTCAGACGTTCAGAGTGAGCCACATGTCGTTTATGTGGGTCCATAAAACACCAAGCAGGCGTGCGGCCATGGTGGCTGGATTCTGCATCCTTCTCAGCTCTGTTCACTTGCCAGGAACAGGCGCTGAAAGCAAGGAAGGAAGCAAGACTGGTGGTGGAAAAGCATTAGCTCATTGCCGCTCCTGAACATTCTGAAGCCCTGGAGCCCTGTGTCTGCCAGGGTGCCTCGGGGCCTCACAAGCCAGCACACCTGGGTGTTACCCTTGGCAAGGTGCTCCTGTTCCTGGCACTTGGTGTTTTGTTTTGTTTTTTGAGTGTATATGTATCTTATAACATTATATAGTTTAAGGGCAACTGTTGCAACTGTTTCTTTTCTCTCCCTCCTTTCCTCCCTTTCTTTGATTTTTCAAGACAGTGTTTCCTGTGTGTTTCCCTGGCTGTCTTGGAACTCATTCTGTAGACCAGGCTGGTATTGAACTCATAGAGTCTCTGCCTTCCGAGTGCTGGGATTAAAGGTGTGTGCCACCACCACCTTGCTTCAACTGTGTTTCTTACAATGAATTCTACTCAGGGCTGATTGCATATGAGAGAAATGAGACATTTTATGTATGAGTTTTGGATTGAATTGGAGAGCATTAGAATGACTGTTAGAGAAAATCTAGTGTGCAGAGGTTTAAAGTTTGTAGTATACTCTGGATGTGTACACAGTCCGCTGTCACCCTCACACGTGCGTTCCCACCTGGAGGCGTCTGAGGCCGGTCTCAGCTGAGACTGTGAGCCCATGTCTGGCATCCATCATGCTGTGTGTAGTGTGGCGGTGGCACTTGGAACTCAGGCAGATGGAGGGCCTGGCGAGGACATGCACAGCCTGGGAGGGCATAAATCCTCTGTTTCTGGCACGGGTTTAATTGTGTGGTTCGACTGGGAAGCCATACGTTAACTTCTGCTTCACCCAGCCTGGTCCCCTGCAGATGCCAGCTCTATACAGGCCTATTTTTCTCCAAAATTGAACCCAAGAGACAGAAATCCACACGTGACTTGTCACAGACTTTGCTAAATTGAGACCTGCTGAACTGGTTGGCTGTCTCTACCTGTCCGGGGCGTCCCTCGTGTAGATGCTGCCATGGTCTCAGGTGACACGTTGGGCGGTGGTGCCTTCGAGATGTGCTTGTCTAATTTCTCAGCTTACCTTCTGTGTGACCAAGTCTCAGCCCCGTGTTCCCTTTCCAGAAAGCATTAAGAATGAAGTTTCACTCAGTGTGCACATGGTCCGGGGTGTTGCTTCAGGCTCTGAGCGGGGCCTGCAGGGAAGTTTGCAGGTGAGAGTTGCCCTTTCCTCGGTTCCCTTTCTCGTTCTCCGCTTGCCCTGTTTATACTTGCATATCCATGTCTTAGGACACCTGGGCCTGTTCACAGACTGCTGGTTCCAGTGTCGAGGGGCTGTGCACTCTTTGGGGTCTGCCTGGAAGGGTCTTCTGTTGACATTGATGTCCTCACGCCTCACACCAGATCTTAGCTGTTGTAGCAGGCACAGTGGTGTGAAAGTCCCCAGCAGAATGCTTAGTGAGGAGCTGTCCTCCGAAATGTCTGTTGAAAGAAAAGATTAAGTTGTCAGAGACCGCTTCATCTGTTCCTAATCTTCATGGATTTAAAATAAGTGTCAGATCTGTGGAAAGTTGCACACAGCAGTACACAGTGAGAGAGATCGGGACAGCAGCCGGTGACTGTGGTCAGGCCATGTGCACTGCCTGGTGTGCCTGGCCATTCCTGGCTGTGACTTGGCTTATGTAGCTCTCTCTCCAAGGCCTTAGTTTTCTGACAGTTTTTTCAATTCTTCTCTAAATGAGATTGATAGCTTTGCCTCATGTGGAATTTTATTTATTTTATGTGTTTGGGTGTTTAGTTTGCCTGTATGTCTGTACCACATCTGTTCGATGTCTGTGGAGGCCAGTAGGGGGCATTGAATCACTGGGACTGGAGTTACAGATGGTTATGAGCCACCATGTGGGTGTTAGGAATTGAACCTAGGTCCTTTGAAAGAGCAGCCAGTATACTCTTAACTGTTGAGACATCTTTCTTGCCCCTGCTGTGGGGTCCCTGTCCTGTGCCGTAGAGATCCACCAAAAGCATAAGTCACACTGTTTGTCCCACAACAAACGTTTTGCATGTTATCAGTATTTGAGGGCATTTGCTGGGTACTGGAATTTCCAGGATACAGGGTTTGCCTCCACCTGCAGGTTTTTTTTTGTGGTTCTGGGCGCCTGTCCCAGCAGCACTGTTACTGTTACTGCGGTCATCCTTGTGAGTAGGTTTGCTGTTGTGGTTTTAAATGTTTTTCTTTTCAATGTATTCTTTTATGGGCTGTGATGTTTGTGTATGTACACTGGAGTGATTGATGCACTCTGATAAATGCCTGTTATTCAAGACATTTAAAATCTCTTTTGTAGGCTGGGATGCAGCTCGGTAGAATGCTTGCCTAGTATGTGGAAGGCTCCGGGTTTAAACAAACATTGTACAACAACAGCACAAACCCAGCAAAACCCTGACGTTTTCTCAGTGTCTCCAAAGGCGGGACATTCCCATGGCTGCCGTCACTGTACCATGCAGCACATCTCCAAACTCGCTCCATGGTGTTGTCATCCACCATTGTCGCACCAGCCTCTGTGGGCCGCTGCAGGTTCTGACTGTTTACATACCACGTTAAAGTGAGGTCGTGGTGTTTACCTTCCTGTGCTTGCCTTGCTCATTGAGCATAATGTTCCACAGGTTGCTGTATTCTCGCACCTTGTTTCCTTTTTGTGGCTCTGCCATACCTGATGTTTGTACAGATCACATTTCCTTTGCCTGTTTGCCTGCTGTTGAACACTTAGGTCACTTCCATCTCTTGGCTGCTGAAAAATGCTGAGTGAGCATGGGAGTGCCTGACTCAGTCACAGGGACTTGGTGACAGCAGTGGGAGACGCTGGGTCACAGTGGAGCCTCTCCATTGTATCCCTGCTTTGTGACTGTAATGATCTGAATGCCCTCCTACAAGCTCTCTGGCTATTGGCTAGTGCTGTCTGTGCTGCAGCCAGCCAGGAGTCACCCTTTCCTAGTGAGTGGAGGAGCTCTGCCATGTCCTTTCTCTCATGTGGGTGTGAGGACTTAGTCTTGTCATGGTCTCCTTTGATGACAGAAACAAGCTCTGCTGCCACGGATCTGTATATACTTAGGATTGGGGGCTCGTGCATTTGCTAAGCTCTCTTCCTGCTTGTGAGGTCAGAATTTTGTTCTGTCTCTTACTGCTTTGATAGTCATTTTTATTGACAGGGTCTCTGGCTCTGACTGGCTGGCTGACTTGGACTAGCTGTGTAGATCAGGCTGGCCTAAAACTCACAGAGATCCACCACTTCTGTTTCCCAAATGCCAGGGAGCTTCATAGTTTTGTCGCTTATATTTAGCCCCCGAATCAGAGTGACAATGGTCTCAGTGAGCCCAGCCCATCCTTTTCTCGTGTGGCATCCTCGTTACTCTCAGAGGTGTCCACCAGCTTGGAGGATGAATTACAGAGCCAGGCTGTGGTTAATAACCATAGTCTTTGCCTGTGGGTGAGCCCAAGGCCCAGCTTCGTTTGTGCCTGAGCAGATCCATGTGTCATTCTGCAGGGCCGTCTGTAGCGTCAGCCTGACTTGACTGTGTACTGAGTAAATCTGTTTGCTCAGAGATGGTTCAGGTGGAGACTTCACCTCTTCACATTTTCAAGTTTTTTAATTTTTCATGTAGAGGCCCTTCACATCTTCTACTGGCCAATTCCTAGAAAATTTACCTCTTTTATTTGTTTTGTAGATTAGGAATACAGTGTTTGTCTACATATTTGTTTGGATTACTGGAGACAGGCACAGTGCTCTGCAGATAATGGCGGTTTCTCCTGTCACTTGACACCCTCCTCCCTTCTTTTCCTTTTCTTTCCTGGAGTCTCGGTCAAACTCCCCGGAAATAGTGTTGCAGAATGAGGCCTCTGTAACTGCTTCTCCCTTCACGGGGAAAGTGATCACTGTTTACTCTTTCCCTTTGTGCCACGGGGTCTTTCCAGCCCAGGCTGGCCTGGAGCTCCTGGGGTTCTTCTGCCTCAGCCTCCCAAGGGCAGGGATGACGTGCACATCACAGGTTCAGTTTTTACTGTTGTGTAAGATTTTCTACTAAGTATTTCTGGACTGTCTTCATCAGATTACAGAAGTCCTCCTTTCTTGCTGCAAGAGCTGTTTGATTGGGTTTGAGCTCTATGGTTGTGCCCTTCACCCTTGCTGATGCAGTGCAGTGCGCACATAGCTGGGCAGTGTGTGTGCAGGTCACAGGGCACACTGTCCTTAATCACTGGACCTGGCCTGCGCTTAACCTGGCCCTTGGCAAAGGTTTTGCCGCACTACTAAAAGTTAGCTTCCTCCCTTCCAGAATCTCTCTTGCATAGCAGCCCAGGTCCACCTTTTGACAGTTTATTATGTTTTAATAACAAGACTGTGCTACTCTAGAACTAGGAGCTCGGAGAATTTTTTTTCTGTTTCTTCTGTCTTTACACTTTCAGCAACATTTGTACAACTTGCCATGTGGGTCTTGAGTTTTTTCTGTGGGATGATTTTTTTTTAAATAATTATGATTTGATTTTAAATGGTTATGGGAGGCTTCCTGTCTACTATGTCTTCTTGAGTCAGTTTTGGTTATGTTTCTTTAGAAATTTGTACTTTTGAAGTATTAGCTAAAGAAGTTAGTGGCTATAGCTGTTCAACATACTTTTAAAAATCTGTATTCTTTTCAAGTGTTAATTTATTTTGGTGTATGTAAGACAGGCTGTTATGTATCCATACACACCTGCTTGGAACTTGATGATCAGTCTGCTGAGAGAAAAGGCTAGGGGATTGTGAGCGTGGAGAGGGAATCAGTAGAGAGGCTTCTGGAGAGTCTTGACCAGGGAACCATGGGGGCTTTGGCCTTTCTGTGTGTCTCCTTCTGCTTGGCCAGTTTCTGGTCTTGATTGCCTTCTTCAGGTTTGGTTTCACTCATTTCCAGCCATGCGTCTCTTGTGGTGTGTTGATTGATAGCTGTCCATTCACTGCCAGGGCCAGGCAGCTTCTGTTGTCCTACCTGGTTTTCTTCCTGCAAAGACCTTGAGGCCTAGAAGGCTGCGCCTGCAGCTGTGAGCAACCTAGCAGTTGAGGGAGCAAACCTGGGCTTAGCTTTGGACTGTGAGTCAGGGAGCAGGGTGAGTTTAGGCAGTGGTACCACAACTGCTTTATGGTTCAGAGAGGAGTGGGGTGTGCACCCCAAGACCTCCGTAGTGGCACAGGGACAGTGCTTGAAGGTATGCTTTGAGAGGGAAAGGATTCTGAAAACTTGTGTATTCCTTGTGAACTTGTTGGCTCCGAGTGCCTAGAGCCCCTTTGATTTGTAGCTGGTGACATTGTAGTGTATCTGTCAGCCTTGGGTGATCCTGTGCTGTCTGTTAGCAATATGCGAGCAGCAGATAGAGATGTGCCACAGGTTTGAAAGGGGAGAGTGCCAGCCTGCTGAGGCTTATGTAAGGTCGGCAAGTACCACCCCACCTCCATGTTCAAACATGGGGACTTTTCCCTGTACACTTCAGCAGAAATAGCAGACTGTGCCAAAATGGGACAGATTGACTACAGAAGCAAGGACAGAATGCCCGTTAAGCCAGATAGTGAAGAGATTTGCAGAAAATGAGAAACAGCCATTCTTATCACAAAAAGTTTTTATTTGACAAAATACATTTTTTGAAAAAAATGTCATTTACGTTCACAATAGACTATTTGTTAGTATTTTAAATGAATTAGTGAAAGTGAAAAAAATCTTCATTTTAATTTCTACAATGGTGAATGCTGGTAGCAGTAATTTGTAGAAGGCTTTAGGGGTCTGTATAGCTTTTTAAAATAAAAATTACTATATTGTAAAGAAGTATATTGCTGGGACTGGAGAGATGGCTCAGTGGTTAAGAGCACTGACCTCTTCCAGAGGTCCTGAGTTCAATTCCCAGCAGTCACATAATGGCTCACAACCATCTAAAATGAGATCTGGTTGGCATCCTCTTCTGGTGTATATGTACATAATAAGTAAAGAAATCTTTTTTTAAACGAACAAACAAACAAAACAACAACAACAACACCAACAAAAAAAAAACCCAAAAGAGCACTGGCTGCTCTTCCAGAGGTCCCCAGTTCAGTTCCCAGCACCCACATGGCAGCTCACAACTGTCTCTAGCTCCAGTTCCAGAGGGCCCGGCATCCTCACACAGATGCACATGCAGGTGAAACACCAGTGCACATCAAAGAAAATAAATTAAAAGGAGTCATTAAAAATTGAAGAAAAAAACCTTAAAAATAAGACGTGCCATGCAGCTAGGTCAATGTGGTCACACAAACGTTTGCCCAGACACCCAGTCTGCGCATCAGTGAGCTCCAGGGCAGCTAGCGCAGCCGCTCCGGAGCTGTGGAGTCTTGTTTGAGCCTTCATCTTACACACTGACCATCACAGAAAACAGAACAACGTTAGTTTGTATCTCCTGCTACAGCTCCTGTGCTCTCCCTGTATCTGTCCTTCCGCTTCACCCAGCTCAGCCTTGCTTGTTCTCACCCACAGACACATCTGTTTACTTTCATACACTATAGGTAGAATCCACAAGAGTGAGCACGTGTGTTTTCTTTCTGAGACTGTATGACCTCATTTAATGTTGTTCATTCTCAGCCCATCTATTATTTTCCCTGCTAATTTTGTGATTTGTTTTAAAGAGCTGAATAGTATCCGTTTTATATATGTTCCAGATTGTCTTTATTTGTCAGTTGATAGACAGTTAAGTTGGTTCCATTTTCTTGCTATAGTGAATAGAATAAACATGGGGCATAGATATGTCTGTGGTAGGTAGGGCCTGTGGAGTTCTGGATATATGCCCAGGAGTGAAATAGCAGGGTCATATGGTAGTTGTATTTTGTAATTTTTTTGAGGAATTTCCAAACTGATTTCCATAGTGGATAGTGGTTGTATTAATTACCCCACCATCCTCTCCTCTCTTGTTGACTCTTTGATGAGAATTGTACTGACTGAGGTGTGGTGATCTCAATGTTGAATACTTAAAAACTTTATTTTATTTTATTATTTATTTATTTATTTTTATGTTTTCTTGTTTGAGCTGTCTGTTCAGTTCTGTATAATTGTTAAGGGCATAAGGGGTTGTTTAAGACCGCAATGTTACTGAGAAATTCTGGTTTATGCAAGAGGGAGTAGAGGTTTTATGGGGGCTGTCTTTTTGGTTGGATATTGGCATTTTTGGCCAGCAGAGGCAGACCTGTTTCTGTATCGTGTTGGTGGTTGCTGATGATTGAGGAGGTGTTTGTTTTGTAGAACCTTGTGCTTTCCTGAGGCAAATCTGGTCCATTGCAATGTCTCCCTTTTTCCTAAGATCAGAAATCTTAGAAACTTGGGATGCTGAGGGAAGAGATTGTCTGAGGATCGTGCACAGTGAACTGAAAATTGAAGATTTTAATTAAAAATATCTATCACCCGATGGCTCTTTCCCCTTATTTCTCAAGTGTGGCAGCTCTAATACACTGGCTGCACTGTGTTCCATGGTAACTCTGGTTGGGGGTGGGATCTCCCCTGAAGCATGCGGACACAACCCCCTGAAGTACCTCTCACTGGTACAGCCATTTCCTTGCTCAAGTTTTGGCTTATGCAGCATATTTCAGAAGTCAGGCACTTGTGAGAACCTTCAGAAAGTGCTCAGGCAATGATGCCTTGGCTGCTGTGTGTGCCTAAGGGGGCACAGGAAAAGAGAAGTAGAGGGAGAGGGGCCAAGCAGAGAAAGGGGCAGCAGGGCCAGGAAGATGGAGGACACAGCCAGCACACATCGGCAGCCTTCTCGTCTTTTTTGCTGCCCTAACTGATTTGGCCTGCCTTGCTGCCTGGGTGTGAGAGGTGTCCAGGAACACAAAGAAGCATTCGTGGTGACACACCCAGGTTCTCTCACATGGGAGGCAAGCTCTCGACTACCTACTACTGAGTTATACTCCAACCTTAATTTTTGTTTTCTTTTACCTTCATAGGACCTATCAATCTCCCATTCTCAAATTGTTGTCTTGAAGTAGGCAAGGATTCAGTGTTTCTGCTGGTGCATTGGTTGGGATGCTGATGGATGTTCTGACTGTGTAAAAGAAAAACCTTCTTAATCTTCCCCTCCCCCCATGTTTACTTTTACTAAGTAGAAATAAAGTCAAAGCCAGACAAATAGAAAGCCAACCCTTTAGAAAACCCGAGGAAGAGAGAGGATCCCAAGTTTGTGCTAGCTTTGGGCTACACAGAGAGCTTGTCTCGGGGAAAAATCTGGCATTACAGAACAATTAAGGGTGGTGCCCTAGCCCTTTCATGCCTCTTTGACTGGGTGTGAGAACCCACGTGTGTCCCTTTGAGACAATGACCAGTCTCTAAAGGAGTGACAGCACAGATGATTATCTAGACTCCAGTGCTAGGCTGCTGGACTGTTGCTAAGAGATACTTAGGAGTGCAGAAGCTGGTGGGTGGTTAGCGCTGCTTCGGCATGTTGGCATGTCTAACTCAGATCCGCTGCAGCCCGACTCTGGGGCTCCAGTGCTCGGCCTCACGAATGGCAGCTCTCCTAGGTCTTGGTGTGGGACGATCAGCAGACCCATCTGGCCTGTTTTGTCTTCACTTCTTCACCGTGGGCCAGCAGCAGTTGGGGCACAGTGTTTGGGGGTTGCCTTGTTGGGGGCTTTGTGAGATATAACTCTGACATTGCTCTTTTGGATTCATGTAAGTTTCTGCCGGATAGTGTGGCTGTCACTCTTGCTTTCCCTGAAGCTGAGGGCTGGGAAGTACAGTGAAGCAGCCTGTACTGGGGTGACTGTGGGCTCTGCTTACATTTCCTGCCAGTAACATTTGCACTTTATCTCAGATAAGTGGCTTTCTGCCACGTCCTGTTCTTCTACCTAGCTGAGCCGGGCGGTCATCAGCATCTGCCAGTGTGAGGACGGGAGGAGAAGCACATTTATCTTACTGGTTACACCGGTTTACACTAATTACTGTATTCTGTCTTGAATTTTCTCTCTACTCTCTTCACCTTAGTATCATGAGGCTCCATCTTTCTTTTTGCTTTCAGATATTTGCTTTCGTGTCTGAGCCTTAGAATTGAGGCACAGGCAGGGAGGGATGTTTCTGGGGTAGGGCCGTGGAAAGGGGCCTTCAGTGCTAAAGAGGAGGATGCCCAGGCCTACATTCTACCACTTCTCGGTTATCCATGTGTTTCTCTTTCTTCACAGTTGTGTTGGTAGTTAGGAGCTCCCATTTCAAAC
Organism: Myodes glareolus; assembly: GCF_982192425.1. NCBI lineage: Eukaryota > Metazoa > Chordata > Mammalia > Rodentia > Cricetidae > Myodes > Myodes glareolus. Next base: position 2,489,683 of record NC_142034.1, on the reverse strand, counting down.
TCATCTTAGAGGGACCTCCAGCATTTTAATCTTGATAGCATTGATACGATTGCCTCATTTAAATGGACTTAAATGGAAGTTGGTATGGGAATTTGGGAGTTCAGCTGTACTTGGTCCCCTTGCACAGTTTCACTAAAGTGAAATATAATTCACTCTTAAAATATGAAGGTGCTTGCATTTTAGAACTGTTGTCTTTAGGCCCAGAGACTTTTGTCCTCCTGGCTTTTTGGGAGGCAGTGTAAAGGGCCATGTTACATTGAGCAGTCATTGTCCTGAGCTGGTTTTATTTGGCTTTGTATTTGGTTGGTTTGATACTGGAGGGAATTTTCAAGAAAGTGAAAACATAGCTCAGACTCCTGGGACCAAGTGTAAGATGAATACACTCAGGACAAATGAGCAGAAAAGTACCAAGCATCCCAGGACCTGACACCGACCCTGCGTGGACAGTAAAGCCCCAGGCCTTGGCAAGGAGAGAAATGAGGAGGCTGAGTCTTACTAAGAGGAGGGGAACATCAATCACAGCGTTCAGAAGGAAATGGAGCATGTCTTTTTAATGGCATGATGAGAGCAGAGGGTGGAGATGGGATTGGGTACCATAGTGGAAAGTCAGAGCCTAAACAAGGTTGCCTTTGGGAACCCTACAGTTGGAAGCAGTAATTATTTGGAGCTGGTAAAAGCTGCTTCCTAGATTCATTCCTAGTGTAGTGTGTGGCAATAGATATTATTAATCAAAGGAAGTTAGGTGGCCTAACCAAGTTAGATAATACTATTTGATATAGGGAACCCGAAAGAAGAGTAAAGCTGAGTGCACTCTAAGAGGCATTTCAAAAGAAACAGAGGCTTCATCCTCAGGATGAACTGTAAGGGAATCCAAGATCAGCACTTGTGCATACCCCCACCTGTCTCTCAGTGGTGGTGGTGGTGGTGAATTCTTGGACCTTGATCATGCTAGTCAGATAATTTACCACTAAGTCACATTGCCAGTCCTTAGTTTTCTGAGGCAGGGCCTCACTGTGTAGCTTAGTCTGGTCTAAAATTTGCTATGTAGCCTGGGGTGGTGTACTCTTGATGTTCCTGCCCCAGTGTCTTAAGTACTGACATCATAGGCATGCTCTGCTATGACACCATAGGCGTGCTCTGCTATAGCATCATAGGTGTGTTCTGCTATGACATCATAGGCATGCTTTGCTATGACATCATAGATGTGCTCTGCTATGACATCATAGACATGCTCTGCCGTGCTTGACTTGCGCTACTCTACAGATTTTTATTTGGGATATGTGTGTCAGAGGACATTCTCTATGTTGATCTTCAGGTGTCACCCATATTTTATCTGTCTATGTGTATTCGTTCATTCATTCATTCTTTATCAGCTGGGATATCTTGCTGACATGGGACTGAGACTCAGCTCCACACCTCAGCTCCCCTGTGCTGGGTACAGACACTCCACCTGCCTGGCTTTTCTGTGGGTTCTGCTGAGTGAACTTCTGTTTGTACAGCACTTTCCTGACTGATCGTCTCCTTAGCCCTTGAGCTTCTTTTGATGCTGTGTTCTTTCATTGCTTCTTACTTGGAGACAAAAAGGGAATTAAGACTAGAAGGTCACACAGCTTATCGGAGTGAGAATCCTCAATAACATTCTCGTTTGAAGATGCTGAGGAGCGTTGCTGTTCTGTGAGAGGCGCTGGCACGCTCTGTGTTCCTGGAGGTCCTTTACATTTCAGCTCTGTGGTCACGCACACTTTGTTCAGCAGCTGTGTTTGATCAGTCACGGACAATGAGTCTGGTAGTTTGTGGATCCGCACATAGTGTCTCATTCACCTCACAGGATGGGAAGAGCTTTCCGGTGTGGCCCCAAGGATCAGTAAGGTGTGGGGGAACATGAGTGCTAGGGACCCCTGGATGGGGAGCACAAACCAGCAGCTACTGCTGCCTCGGGAGGCATTTTGTCAGCAGCAGGAAGCCTAGAACTGTGTGCACTGCACAGCTCAGCAGCAGGGCGATGCTTGTACACCCCTGAGTGCAGGAGTTTGCTGTTTCGCACTGTAAGTGGAGCCTGCTCTGCTCTCGCTAGTGGCACTGGGCTCCTGCACCAGACATGCTGCTGGTTTGCTGCATCCAGAACCTTCCATTCCTGTGTTTGGGTCTCCTTCACTGTACCTGCTTTTGTGAACATGGCTGAAGTAGTGACATCCTTGAGCTGATGACTGTCCTGAGTGGTTACTTTGTACCTGCTCCTGTCCACACTTCGGTGTTGGGGTTTCTCTGATATGTGGGGAATGTAGGAACCGTTGAGGTGGCTAGTTGTGCTGCCTCCTCTCGCCACATTTGCTGCATTTTATTATTATGTATTTTTCTAAAGACAGGATCTACTGTAGCCAATCTGAACTTGTTATGTGGCTGAGGATGAGCGTGAATTTCTGATCCTTCTGCACCTCTCATTGCTGGGATGACGTGTGTGCCGTCATACCCAGTGCTGGGTACTGAACCTGGGGTCTCTTACATACTAGCTAGCCAAGTGTTCTTCCAGTTCAGCTGCATCCCCAGCTCTACACCATGTGGTATTATCATGAAAACATTTTATTCCACAAGAATAGTTTCACTTTTATCCAGACCATCTGACCCGTGGGCTTTGGTGAGTAAAATTGAAAATAGTTTAAAATCTAATTTGTCTTTTTGTCAAGCAAAGAGAAACCTATCAAGGAAGTGTTAAAGTGGATAAGGAATGTCTGTATAGTCGTGGGTTTCCCAGAGCATCAGATGTAGTGGCAGGTGTGGTTTGTAATCAAGCATTAGCATGAGCTAAAGCGGGAAGCTAGGGTTGAGGCCTCTGTTGAGGAGTAAAAGGAAGGATGGGGAGAGAGTTGATTATTGTTTGTTGTACAGTTGTGGTGCAGATTGAAGTTCCCAAGACCTCCCACCCTTGTATTCCTGACTTGATGATCCACTGAAGACACAGTGGGCTCAGCAGTGCTCAGGGTGGGTTATTGTACTGGGAGGATACAGGGTAAAGCCAGCCGGGGAGCAGGTGTGTGTGGTGAGGCCTGCACAAGCCAGCTCGCCCAGCGGAGTCACCAAGGATGGCACAGTTTCCCCAGCCATAAGGTGAACAACATATAGGAAGCGGTGTTTCCCTAAAAGGCTCCTTAGAGACTTAGCTGGGTGCTTGTCATGGGTATACCTCTGCCTGGCATGTACCAGAAGGCAGGCAAGGGTGTCCACACTGTGTCTAGTTGGGGCCTGGTGAGCTGACTTTACAGTTAGGAGAGCAGAAGTGCCAGAGCACCTGTAAGCGGGAGTTCACAGACGCCTCCTTGGGCAGCTGCTCGTCTGCCTTGTCCTTTGGGTCGCTGTCTCACTCTGAGACACGGAGCCTGTGTGCCACCCCATCAGACAGTTACAGTAACTCTCACGGACGTGTGAAGTCGTGTTCACTAAGAGAAGAAGCGGACATATTGGGTCAGGAAAGACTTATTTCTTTAGAAAGGTAAAGGGGCTGGAACTGAACTTCCTGAGCTTACATTCCGTGCAGACATTAAACACTGGCTGAGAGTTGCTTTACTGAGAGCACCAGTGAATTGTAATTAAATATTAAGAACTTATAAAATATATTTGCTTTAAAAAGTGATTAAAGTAATTTTCTCAGTCTTCATAAATTTAGATAATAGTCATTAAAGAAAATAATGAGCTAGTCTTTGGGTGGAAGAGGCAAAGACGCAGAAAATTGCCCCAGGAGCTAAGTTGCTAATGACACTGTTCCCTGTGATTGTAGAATAAAATCCTCTGGGATTGGACACGTTCTTGATGCCTGACTGTGTGCTACCCACTGTAACAGACATGTCTCCATTAGGCTAGGGGCAGTTAGCAGGTGTGCTGAGATGGATCTTTGGGAGTTCTCCTGCCACTCTCAGCGAAGGTTCCCATCTGTCCCTGTGATGGCCCACTCATGGGCGTGTCCTAAGCCAAACACCAGCTGAGTGGGCGGCCTTTGGAAGGAGTCTTTTCAATATTAACCAGACTTGTGATCACTTTGCCTCACCCTCCCCAGTGCTGGTATTATAGTCTACCACACCTGGCCTAATGGCTTTAAAAATAGTATTTGAGTGAAGTATTGCTGGTCCTGGTTAATACAACCTGTGGTCTTGTATTGCTGGTCCTGGGTAATACAGCCTGTGGTCTGTAGTTTGGTCATGCTTCGCTGATGCTGTCAGATGCTCTGGAGCTGGGGTTGACAAGCAGGCTTAGTCACTAATCAAGATTCAGTTTTCAGCTTGCAAATAGGAAAGACCAACCCCTTCTCTATTTAAATTAAACCTTTAATTTAAGACGGTTAGAGAGGCATATGCAGTTAATGGATAGTAGAAACCCGTGTATCTTTCTCCCAGTTTCCTCAGCTTGAGAAACCACTGTAGCAGCCATGTGTTGTGGCACACAGCTGTTCTGTCAGCACCGAGAGGGTTGAGGCAGGGAGAGTCTGAGTTGCGGGCCAATCTGAGCTACACAGCGAGACCTGTCTTAAACCAAAACCTTAAGCCAAAAGCTGTTTTTTAGCATCCCAGCCTAGATGGCATGGGCGCTGGCATTTCACTACGTGACCCCCCTGCTCTCAGTCTCTGCCAGTCATTGAGTCCTTTACCTCTGTAGTCCTGTCGTTTCAAGAGTGCTGTGTAGGCGGTCACACGTACCTCACGGTCACACGTACTTTCACTCCAGAATTTCCCAGAGACTCATCCCCACTGTCCGTTATCTGTCCATGTTTATTGGCAAGTCTTGTCTGTGCTGTGTGGATAGGTCGCCGTTGTGTGAGCACGTGTCTCTTATGAATAAAGCTGCTGTGGATGCTTATATATTCTTTTCTCTGAACGTGAGTGTTCATTTCTCTGTGGTAAATGCCCAGAAATGCAGTAGCCTGGCCTGCTGATGCATGTTAGGGCTTGGTTCCCAGGAACCACCGCCCTGTCTTCCAGGGCTGCTGCATGTTTGCAGATAGGCTCTCAGCACACAGAGCTGTGCCGTGTGGACTGTAGCTACTGCTTTTTGCTCTGTGTCCAGGACACTCAAGCACTTGAGCATGTGCGCGTGCACACTCGTGTGTGTGCATGCATGTGTGCGTGTGCACGTGTGTGTGTATCTGCACTTTGCCAATCCTTGAGTCCACACTAGAAAACTCTTCCTGTCCTGTGAAGCAAATGAGATCTTGTGTGTTTCCTAGGGAATAGTGAGGCAGGCCCTTGTGTGTGCCGCCCACTTGAGCTTTTCTCTTGGAAATCGCCTGTTTGGATTTGGATTTTGTTCTTTTTCCTATGGATTTTGTCTTCTGCCTTCTTCTTCTTCTTCTTCTTCTTCTTCTTCTTCTTCTTCTTCTTCTTCTTCTCCTTCTCCTTCTCCTTCTCCTCCTCCTCCTCCTCCTTCTCCTTCTCCTTCTCCTTCTTCTTTAAAACAATGGATCATAATAAATTGTTGGTATATAAAATGTGCTTTACCCCATGTCTTGACCTCTAAGTGCAGTCCGTTTTGTCATGATTTTCTTTCATGTACTGTTTATACTACATTTTCAGTCCCCTTCCCCTGGAAATTTCCCCGTTGCTTTAGATCTTGAGGTCATGAAGCTGTTGTGAAGAATTTGAAGTTGATTCTCACGGTGGGATCTTGGGTCCACCTGCAGTACAGGATAGATCCAGTTTTGCTTTGTCTTTCATCTTGTCCGGCCGGGATCTGATGCACTTGTGTCTCCGGTGCCAGTTTCTCATGTGCTGTTCTCGAGCACTTACAGCTGCTAGAGTAGGGTGTGCAGAAGCATCCTTCCTTTCCAGCCAGCAAAGTGGGCGTCACACAGCCTGAGATACGGGCGTAGTGCCGGATGCCCCACCTAGCCCAGGACACTGGAGACGGTGTCATTGCTCTTGTATTCCTGCGAGAGTCACAGTCTCTGGAGAGTGGGTTTTATGTGTAATTTGTTTGGGGTCTCTGTGTCTGTTTCTACTCAGGGACGTTATCTCTGCTCACCAGCACATGAGTGCCATAGAGTCCAGGGCAGGTCACATAGTGTGTCAACTTTTCTGTAGAACAGTGGTTCTCAGCCTGTGGGTCATGACCCCTTGGGTTGAATGACGTTTTCATAGGGGTCACGTATCAGATATCCTGCAAATCAGATATTTACACTACCGTTCATAACAATAGTAAAATTACAGTTATGAGGTAGCAATGACAATCATTTTATGGTTGGGGTCACCATGGGGTCACCACAGCATGAGGAACTTGTGTTAAAAGGTTGCAGCGTTAGGAAGGTTGAGAACCACTGCTTTAGAAGAATGGATCTTGGGCAGGTGACTGGGCTTGGTTCAGGGTTCAGGAAGCAGTGAAGCAGATGGTGCAGTGAAGGCTTGTTTTTTTGGGGGGAATTATCAGCAGGGAACCTGAGTGAAGGAGAAGCCACCCAAGGAAGCCTAAGTATGTAAGCCAGTGTCTATGTGGATGTGTTTTCAAGAGGTCTTCTAGTTCTGGTGCTGTAGTAAAACACCTTGACCAAAGCAACTTCCCTTAGCTTACTGCTCTGTATTTCAGCCCATCATTGGGAAGAAGGCAGAAAGGCAGGGACTTAATGTAGTCATAGCACATCCACAATCAAAGAGCAGAGAAAATAGACACATCTTTGCTTGCTTGCATCTGGCTTTCTCATCTTACACAGTTCAGGACCTTCCCGAGTAGGGAATGGTACTGCCTACCATGGGTTGGATCTTTCTACATCGATTAATAATCAAGACAGTTCCCCATAGGACAACTTGGTCTAGACAGTTTCTCAATTGATGTTCTTCCTCTTCTTAGGTGATTCTAGGCTGTGAAAGTTGAGAAGTAAAAACGAACCATCATAGGTGTTTTATATGTAAGGAAGGTGATTAGGCTTTTGCTTCTTTTAAAGCGATGTTATATGCTATTAACAATAACAGACTTTTAAAAACAAAATTAAAACTGATACCTTAAAACTGATGTTTGCCAAGTAACAAACATAGCTTACTGTTTAAAGCCAATTCCATTGCTGCATCTGCCCCATTCCAGGAGGGCATCTTCCAGCAGAACTTCACCTGCCTGGGTCAGAGGGAGGGTCCCAGGCTTGGCGTGGACCTAGAGGGTGAGGCTTCCTGCTGAAGACTTAAGGATCGAGTTGCTTCCCCCTTTTGCTTACTGACTTTCCTCTTCATTTTTGTTCTTCCTCCTCTCCCTTCTTCCTTTTCCTCTCCCTCTCAACCTATTTTTACTTCCTTTGTCACAGTCTGTTGAGTAAAATGTGAAGCATTGGCTTCTGCTTCCTGAGTGTGCAGCAAAAGCTTGATCCACACCATGCTGGCAGGAAATACTGTGTGATTTGCCCACACACCGTGAAGCCTTCCCAGTGTCCACAGCTCACTAAAGAGGGCAAGTCTGGTGTTGTGGGAAGGAGGGACTTGTGTATGTGTTCACCCCAAACAATGCTCAGGAGGCAGGCTGTGGGCTGCTCTATTGGAACAAAGCAGTGGCCACCCTGAAGAAGGGCCAGCAACCTGTCTTCACTGTTTCAGAAACCCTGCCTTGTTTATGTTGAAATGTTTCTGAAAGAAAGATAACTAATATGGATATATATCTCTAGATATGGAGTTACGGAGATGCTTCAGTCAGTACAGTGTTTGTGGACCTGAGCTTGATTCTAGCACCCATGTATAAAGTTGCTTGTAGTGATGTATGTTATTATAATCCCAGAACTGGGTAGGCAGATCCCTGGGGCTTGCTGGCCAGCCAATCTAGCCTTATTGATGAGCTGTAGGTCAAGAAAGGACACCTAAGGTTATCCTCTGGCCTCTAAATGCATATGTACATATTCATTTGTGCACACAAACACGTGCTCACATGGACCCACACACGGACACACACAAATACATTCACATGTGCTCTTCACACCTTCATGAATACACACGTACTTTTGAGGCACTTTCTTTCCTTCTAGAGCCAGGGTCTTGTTGTGTGGCCCCAGCACCTGCCATAGCAGTCTTCTTTCTGCCTCAGCCTGTCGAGTGCTCAGATTACAAGTATGCACCACCATGCCTGGTAGTAAACTTCTTTATGAATTTGCTTTTGTGGATCCTTCTTCAGCTCCTATTATGCTGTTCTTGCAAACCCTGTTTGCACATGAGGCATGGCAGAGGAGCGGTTCAAATAAGGTCTTCCAGTTTGTGTACCACATGATCACTTTGAGATGCGACTTAATCATAGACCAGTAACCATGTTGAGAAGAAATGCACAGGAATGAGTAGGCCGTGTATCTTGTCATTCAAGTCTTCCAGTCTTTGTAACATCCAACCAAGTGTACTTCCCTGCATTTGTTAAATTCGGGGCCACAGACCTGATCATGTGCCATGGTTTGCGGTCAGCTTGGTTTAGTAGGCCATAATCCCCAAAGGATATTCATGTGTGCTGTCAGCTTTATCTCCAGGACTTTGAAAGAGATCGAACTGTTGCTGTTTTCTATTTCCTGTTTATAATCCTTCCTACCTTTGGCTTCATACTGTGGCAATTTCTCATTTAGAATTGCCTTTGAGTAACTCAGGCATGGGGTGGTGTTCTGACATTGTTTTACTAAGGTGAGATTCACTAAGCCATTGGTTTTATGTGGGTGGCAAAATCCACTCCTGGGAGGCTATACCGAAAGGATTGTGCACAGTGACAGTGCCTGGCTTCTCAAGCCTTAGGAAGAATCCTAGAAGCTGCAGCTCCTGGAGAGCCATCCCTGTTCAGTATCCTGGTGGTGTGAGTTCCTAACCCACATTGGGAGGGGAAGGGATCCAGTCACATATGGGACAGTCCACTAGGGAAGCCCAACCATGGAGAGGACACTTAACCAACCAGGAACTGCAGCTCACTGCCTCAACTTGGTTTCTTTCTCTTCCGCTTCCTTCCACTCCCTTTCCTTCCCTCCTTCTTCTATATATTTAGGGTTTTCCTGTGTAACAGCCCTGACTGTCTTGGAATTCACTCTGTAGACCAGGCTGGCTTCAAACTCACAGAGATCTGCCTCCTCTGTCTCCTAAGTGCTGGGATTAAAGGTATGCGCCACTACTGCCTGGCCCCCACTTGTTTTCTGATGAATGTCTTGAGTTCCTAATATGATGATGTCACCCCTGTTGTTATTTGATATTTTTATTTGGAAGCTTCATCCTAGAAGACACTGCTCTGCCTGGGACTCTCTCTATGGGGAACTCCCCGATGGCTGCCCCTGAGGCTTCTCTAATTGATTTCTGTTGGATGTTTTGAGCACCTGGTTTGGCAGTGTTCCTCTCTCCTCTTTCTCTCCCTCTTTTGCTTTAGCCTGTTGTGTACTTACCAAATTCACTCAGTAAAAACCAAAAGTATGGCTGCTGCAGACCATTCTCCAGATGTGCTCCGTAGAGCAGCACTCTAGCTGAACTTCCTACTGCGCCCTGGCACTGACCTCTAAAACATCTGTTCTGCCTTGATTATGGAAACCACTTTTTTGCAGTCTGGGTGCTGGTACTTTGGAGTCCCTTCATAAATCTTGTTGGCCCAGCCAGGGTGCGGCTCTGGAAGCAGCCTCCTTGGCCACCTGAGATTCGTGTTGTTTTTCTGAATGTACCATGGATGGCATAATACTGGATTATGAAGTGGGGAGGGAAAGACATCTTGAGTGAATGATTGACTCTAAGAATGGTGTTGCTAATTCTAAGGTATCAGTCGCCCCAAAGCTGTGGTGAGCAGCCTGTCAGAAAAGCAATCTCTGAGTAACCTTGGAACCAGTCCATGTTTTGAGGGGAGCGCTCTCACAGGGCTGACATTCTCGGGTGAGGCCCCACCTCTAAAGGCACAGCAAATACAAATCAAGGCTTCAGTCAACAAACAGGTTATTTTCTGTGTCTTTCCAGCAGCAAAAATTGTATGTGTATACACGCACACTTGTGAAGGAAGCCTTTGGCTACAGTGGTAAATCATTTTTATATCCTTCTTTAGAAGTAATGTGCTTATAGTTGGAAACTGGACAGCAGATTTCCTTAAGGGCCAAGTAAAAAGCAGAAAAAGGGGTCATCCACCTTTCCCTTCCAAACAGCTTGTGAGATCTTGTGCTTTTAGTATGGCATTGATGTGTGTGTGTGTGTCTGTCTGTCTGTGTGTACGTGTGTGTGCTCATATGTATGTACATGTGTATGTATGAATTAAGAGGGGCAGTCTTTAGTAGGTTTAAATAATTATAATCTCTAGAATAAACTGACCTATAGTTTTTTAAAACTTATTTTGTATACAGTTCTTTATTTTGACTTTTAGAAAACAAATATCTTAAGGTTTTCTTATGTTGGAAGCAAATTCAGTCAGTAGTCTCTTGGGTGTTGTGCATAGGAAGGGCCCAGGTGTGCCTTTGAGGCAGCAACTGAGCTTGCCACTGGCTAACTTTGATGCTGCGAATTTCCCTTTTGCCTTTTCTATTTAGCTAGAAATAGACTTTAAAATCAGTGTAATTTGAACAGAATTTGGCCTTTAAAGAAAAGCACACTTAAAATTAAGTTTGGATTCTGGCTCAGAGTAATAAACCAAGCTTATAAATTCCAGTATTCTCTTTGTTTCCTATTCCCATTAAGGAGCAGAAGGATTTGAAAACAAACAAACAAACAAACAAACAAACAAACAAACAAACAACCAGGGTCTCCCAAGCACCTGCTGCGCTCCTGCTGTGGGAGGACACTCAGGTGGGCTTCTTTTTTGCCTCTTTCCCCTGTCTGGATGGGAGGGGGGCAGCCTGACTTCTCCTTCCCCGTTCCTTCTCCTCCTCTTTGTTGTGCGTTCTAGTTTCTGACTTCCTTTATAAATTATGCATCTGTGTCGCCTCATCCCAGCTCAGGTTTCTCGATGCTCCAAATCCTAATGAGGACTCTTGGGAGTGGGTGGTTCTGTCCTCAGACAAGTGGGTGAATAGTGTTTTGTGACACCAGTGTTGACCCTCGGCTGGCTTTTGGTGTCTTTTCACACCTTCAGCCGCTGATGCAGGAGCTTCACTCAGTGCAGACCCAGACCACAGCGGTCAGGAGCATCGCTCACTCGTTTCTTACCTGCGCAGTGGCCAGTCATCTAGAGGTTAGGCGTGGTAGCCTGTGAAGTTCCATTCAAGCTTGGCAGAGCAGTTGGTCACCCATGCCTTCACACAGTAGATGGCTTTGTCAGTCAGCTAAGAAGGAAAACCTCAACAAAGCCCTTGAAATACTGTCTGCATTCTTTGAATGGCCGCAGACATCAGTATGCTCCAGATACCACGGTGATGCTCCCTTGTGTACACACGTTGTGAGGACTAGTCTGCGGGTGAGGTCATCTACTCAGTGGAGAGTGCTCTTAAATACATGCTGTCATGGTGTAGGGTTCCAAATTTCTGAAATTTGAAAAATTCGGAGTTTCAGAACATAACCAGTGCCAGGAAACTGTAAAGGAAACCAAGTTTAATAACCACAGCCTCCCATTTTCCACACCTAGAATGAAAATTTCCCAACTTTTGACTGGGACCTAAACCCGGGGTGACTTCCAGGATGACCCAGAAGAGACAGGTTGTGAGGCCTTTGGGATCCTGGCACGCGAGCTGGACCTGTAGCGAGTGCACTGCGCTTCCCCTGACCTGTTCTGGGGAGACTGAAATGGATGGTTGGGCGGAAGGTTACAGGTTGAGAGGAACCACTGAAAATCTTAGACAGTTCCTAACCTCCCTCCCTCCCTCTCTTTCTCCCTCCCTCCCTCTTTTTGATTTTTTTTGAGACAGTGTCTCTCTATATAGTCCTGGACCTTGATCTGTAGACTGCCCTGCCCTGGAACTCACAGAGATCCTTCTGCTTCTGCCTCCAGAGTCAGGGATTAAAGGTTTGCACCACCACACCTGATTTATACAGTTTCTTGAAATGATACTTTTTTTTTTTTTTTAAGGTACAGTCTCCTGTTGTCTAGGTTGTTCTGGAATTCACTACATAGCCCAGGCGTGCCTTGAACTCATGGCTTTCCTCCTGCCTCAGCATCCCAAGTGCTGAGATTGAAGATTTAAGCCAGCTGGCCTGGATTTCAAAGTAATATTCTTTTCAAATGCAAAATTAAGCTCTGGAGACATAACTGTGCCATCTTATGTTATATTCCGTTCAGAAGAAGTATTTTAATATCCAAATGGCTATTTTATGCAATATTCTGCAGTTTTTGGTACATTAAATTTGATAGCCCTTAGAGGAAAACATTTCTGTAATTGTATTAAAAATCATTAATCTAGAATTTTTGGAATGAGGTTTCCATATACATCAAATAAAATACTGAAAAACATTTTAGGTGTAGTTGAACTTAAGAGTTTATACAGTCTATGCCAACATGTTTAAAATTTGCAGAATAAGATACACTTGATTGGATTAATAATATTTAGTGGTAATCTGTTCAGATTTGGAATCAGTAGCTAGGCATTAGACTAAAATCCATTTTTCTAACTTATGTGTTAGTGTATTTGAGATTCTGTGTTATTTTTATAGAAAGCATACCTCATGTGAGCAAATACGCTGCTCCTAGTGCCCAGGACAAGTCCTGCTGCTGCTTAGTTCTCGGGCAGGAGAGGGGAGCTGCCTCTAGAGTGTCGCAGTGAGTATAGGGTGCACTGTTGACAGACGTACTGGGCTGTGTCCCAGGACTAAAGGAACACTGTGTTTTCATGAGTGTTTTTGTCTGAGGGACCCAAATCATAAGACTCTCTCTCTCTCTCTCTCTCTCTCTCTCTCTCTCTCTCTCTCTCTCTCTCTCTCTCTCTGTCTCTGTCTCTGTGTGTGTGTGTGTGTCTAGAGGCCAGAAGTGAGTACTGAGTGTCTTCTCTATTGCCCTCCATCTCATTCTTTTTGAGATAGGGACTTCCCCAATATGGCTATACTAGATGACCAATGAACTTCAGAGCGTAGAGATCCTCCTGTCTGCCTTCCCCAGGCTGGAGTTACAGGCACGAGCTACAAAACCTGCTTTATGCGAATGCTGGATGTCTGAACTTTGGCCCTCGTGCATGTGCAGTAAACATTTTACTAACTGAGCCATTTGCCCGGCTCTGGAGGAACATTTCTCTTTTTGTAATTACCTCATAACATATTTACTGAGAACTATGATAAATAAGTCAGATTGAATGCTACATCAATGCATTGGTTCCTTTCTCTGTTCTTGGTGTGGGAAAGAACCAGGTGTATCTAACATGGGACTTGCTGCCATGGGAGTTGCGAGGGCCCACCCTTTTACTCCTCCCTTCCTGTGCCTTTTCAGGTAAGCTTAAGTTATAGTTGAGATGCCTGTTAGCATCACGTAATGAGCAGATGCCACTGCTGATGACATGTGCAGAGCAATTCCAGACTCTGGCTGTGAACTTTCTGGCGTTTGAGCCAAAGAATGTGGCAAGTCACTCAGCCAACACCAGCCAGATAATCTCGTCACTTCCTCTTTGTGACAAGTCACTGAGCCAGCAACAGTCAGGTAATCTCGTCACTTCCTGTTTGGGTGCACAGGGCAGCAGGGTGAGGTGTTGGGAGAGCAAACTGCTAGGGCAGTTGCCGCTGAGCTCGTCCCCACAGGAGCCACGCTTCAGGAGTGCCATAGATAAGGGGCTTCCTTTGGACTTCATGTGGGCAGCAGGAGGTTAGTTTAAGGACTTAACAAGAAACCGGTGGGTAGAGTTCAGCCATGGGAATCAGTATGTGGCCGTATGTGGTCCTCTGGTAATGTGTTCTCAGTAGGTACCAGAAGCTCAGGACAGCACAGAGCCCTTATCTAGCCTGTGTTTTCTTATTTGTAAATACCTGTTGTGAGGTGTGTTTGTAAAGGAGAGGAGGTACAGAAAGTGTAACGACAATAGCACAGCAGAACAGCAGGCAGTCCCATCACTCATGAAGGCTCTGTGAATGTGGGCCTCTCCTTCACAGTTCTCCCCTCCTTGTGAATGTGTGAGTGTGCCATGCCACAAGTGTGGTTAGCACTTGACAGAAGTGATTCTCTTCCTTCTCCATGTGGGCCCTGGGGATCAAACATAGGTCCTTGGACTTGACAGCAAGCACTTTTACCCATTGAGTTACCACACCAGCCTCAACCTTGTCTGGAAGGGAGGGACACTCTGTGGCTTCTCTTTGTCTTGTCTGATTGGCAGTTTGCTCTTCTGTGCTTGGGAACTGTCTGATAACACAGGCATCGTCAGCTGGCTTAATGGAGGATCTGCACCTCTAGTACAGGATGGAGAGTTCCCGGTGGAGTTGTTTCCCATGCACTGCTCTCTGATTGTAGATGGTTTTGAGTAAGGGACTCCTGGAGCAGGGAATCAGTCTTGTAATATTAGAGGACCTAAACTGTATGGATTGCTGTGCCTGTGGAGAAGGAGGACTGTGATGACTGAGCAAAGCCATGACTGGGGAGCCTGGTCCAAGGTCTGCTTCTGTGCTTTACAGAAACCTTGTAGCTTCCATTGTTACAGCAGCGGAGGAGGCTTAGAGATGTCTCACTACGATGGGAGAGATGTTTGCAGGGAGCTTCTCATTTTAGACAGCCTGTCCTCAGGCTGAGTCTGCAGTAAAGTAATTGATCAGCTCTGTGGGTTTATCGATGGTGGTCACTTACATATTGGAAGCTAACTAGAAAATGCAGGTATTTTTACCCTTTGATTGATTTCACCTTTCCTCCTGACAGTGGGTAAAGAGCCTGTTTTCAGGTTTACAGCAGGATGATTCTGTACTGCTCTATGGAAGATGCTCTTGGAGGTGGGCGTGCCGGGAGAGAGGAAGGCTGGAAACATTCTGCTCCCACAGACCTCTAGCATCTGTGCTGAACAAAGGACTGTTCTCTTGAAACACACGGCCACCTCTAGAAGAGGGCGACTGCTGTCCTTTGTGCTGCTTTAGGGGCGTCATTTCCCAAATCCTGCACAGCACAGCAGACTTAAGACAGAGAGACAGGAGGCACAGTCTGTGAGAGAGGATGCGGTCCAGGCAGTGTACTGGGGTGTTTGCACACTCACAGGAGAGCCGGTGAGAAGCATGTGTAGTTACATGTTCAGCATACATGAACAAATGGCTGAAAGCAGCTGTGGTGGGCAGTGGCTCTGCCTCCAGATGTTCCTGAGGAGGACAGGATGATCTGGATGGGATACAGGGCTTCCTGGGTAAGAGACCGCAACGTCTCCTTCACTTTCTGTGTCACTGACAGAGTCAATAGGAAACTTGGCCAGTGGGGAGACGCTGTGCCTGTCTGAGAGTATGTGAAAAGGTTGCTTCTTGTCACGTTTGGTTGAAATATTAGTGCAGTTTTAATTGAAATCCCAGCGTGATTTAAACAGTGACCAAGGGGCTGGAGAAAGGTTAGTGAATGAAAAGCACCTGCTGCTCTTTCAGAGGACTCAGGTTAACTCAGGTTAGCCTACATAGCGGCTAACAACCACCTGCAACTCCAATTCTAGGGGCTCATGTCCTACATACACATGTAGTACAGTACATACATGCAGGTAAAACACTTATACATATAAAAATAAAAAATTTAAGTGACTAAGTGATTAGTTTGGAAAACAGGTTTAAATAGCATAAGTAACATTTTTGAAGAAAACCTGGCCTTCAGTTATTATGTAAGGTGTGTTGGTTCATCTTTATGTCAACGTAAGTGGATTTAGAATCGCCATGGAAAGACACTCTGGGGTGTGTCTGTGAAGATGTTTCCCGAAGTGTTTAACTGAGGAGTGAAAACGCACCGAGTGTAGGTGGCACAGTTCCCCGGACTGAATAAAGAGAGAGAGAGGAAGCGAGGCATCAGAGTTCATTACTCTCTGCTTTCTGACTGTGGATGCCACGTGACCAGCTGTTTCATGCTTCTGCTGCCAGGATGGACTGTACCCTCAAACTGTGAGCAGGAATATGCCTTCCCTTCTTTAAATTAACTTTGTCAGGCATTTGTCATAGCAGTAAGAAGTTAGGTGCACGAGCATGGTCCCTGTGTAGTGGAATGCTGGCCAGTGGATCCTTTGCCTGCTGATGTGTGAGGTCAGGAAGAAGACCGGGTGGGACTGGGACAAGTGGCTGGTTGTTTTGACGGGGAGAAGCCTCACCTTGTCTCATCTGTCAGAATACTATCCAGATGAACTGACAAGTAGGGTGCACGACAGAATCAGTGCTAGGCTAAAGCACTCGGTCTGGGCCCTCTGCCCAGGAGGGAGATGCCGAGCTTCCTTTTGATGCAGTGTAGCAAGGGGTGCTCAGGGAGTCCCTGAGACCCAAGGACAAAGTTAGAGAGTAGGTGAGATGGTGTGTCCCAGGCAGAGAGGACCAAGGCTTTGAATATTTGGAGGTGGAGGATGTCAGGTAACAGAGGGTGTGGCTCTGTCCCATGCCGCCCGGGAAGCAAAACAAATGTGCTTTGATGTGCAGCCTGAATCCAGGCAGGTTGACCCATGTGTACTTACACATACGTGCAGGGTATGACTGGAGCTCAGGGAGCGTTGTTGATGATTTGGAGTGAACACACTTGGAGACATTTCAACTCGGGTGTAGCGTGCTGGTGCTTCTAAGGACAGTGAGGGTGAGAAGGGCCGGTGCTCTCTTTGAATGCACTCCCCCTCTTCCCCACCTACCCCGGCTTTATTTTTCCAAGATGGGATCTCACTGTGCAGTCCAGGCTCAAGTTCTTACTCTTCCACACTGGGGTTGAAGGTGTGTGCCGTACTGCTCTTGCTGCAGGATCTTTATCTCAGGTTTCCTGAGATGTTTCTAGCACCTGTGAACAGTGTTGGCACACTGTGTGTGAGCGGGTGAAGGACATGGGCTAAGATTTGTTGGGTGGGTGGGGCTGCTTCTTAAAGTTAGGGCAGTGGGAAAGGGACAGGGGTGGGAGGAAGCATATCAGATGATGTTGGTCTGCCAGAAAGCAGAAGGTACAAGGTACAAGCACTCAGAGGCAGAATCAGGCTGATCTCTGTGAATTTGGGGGCCAGCATGGTCTACATAGTGAGTTCCAGGACAGCCAGGACTATGTAGAGAGAGCTTGTCTCAAAAACAGACAAATAAAGCACTCAGACATCAATTACCAGTAGAGAAAAACATAGTAACGGAATGTAATGTGGATAATGTGAAGCTAGCTAAGAAAATCACCGGAATCTGAATGAATATGATAGGACGTGTATCCTGCACAGTGTTCAGCCATACTAATAAGAGCTAAGTCGTTCTGCCCTCCACACAGCAGAGCACAGGTAAGAATAGTGTGCAGAGATCTTCAAGATGTGTTGTGTCTGACCAGCTGATTCTGTGTCTGGAGATTCATTATAAGGAAGCTCCTGCATGCACTATTTACAGCCCGCTGCCCAGTCCTCAGAGGTGGGCTAACCTGGGGCATGGAAGCAGTCCAGGGGTGGCTGAGTGGGGTGGCGCCAGCAGGAGGCACTGTGCTCTTTGGACTTCTCTGGAGTTTATGTTGAAACAGTGTTTCTGTTGTGCTTCCAGATGAAGACGGTCAGTGTGGCCTTGGTCCTGTGCCTGAATGTGGGCGTGGATCCTCCAGATGTGGTGAAGACCACGCCTTGTGCACGGTTGGAATGCTGGATTGGTAAGTGTCAGTTCCTCCCATGGGTACCTACCATGCAAACTGTTGGTTGAGATGCACTGACCTTTATTTTATAGTAGAGAAAAATTTTAATATTTTATTAGGTTTCCATGTTTTTCCCTTTAAAATTTGTTGGTGTATGACTGTGCCTGTACATGGTATATAATGGTAGGTATACACACTTTTGAAATATTGAACAGCTCATATTTGTATGTAAAAATATTTATAGAAAAGGTAAATTGATCTATTTTAAGCAAAGCATTATGCCATGTATGATAGATGATAGTAGCCATATTCCTGCTTACAGTGTGCTAAGGATGTTTACAGCAGTTCCCAGTTAATTAGCTCATTTAATCTTCATCTGAATCCCACGTTAAAACATTTTATTGCATTTACATGTGTGCACATGCGTATATGCATGCAACAGTGTAGATGTGGAGGTCAAAGAAAAACGTGGGAGTCAGTTCTCTTCTCTCACCCTGTGGGTCCTGGAAATCGAACCAGGGAGTCAGGCTTGGTGGCAAGTGCCTCTGCCTACCTGTGGAGCCATTTCACTAGCCCCATCTGGTTTTGTTTGTTTGTTTTGTAACAAAATGCAAATGTTTAATTTTTCAAAACAACTGCTAATGAAAATAAATTATAGACAACCTTCAACATTTGTATATTGTCTCCATATAACTACAACAGTGTTTCCAAAAGATATCTTGTAAAAGATATTTCACAGTACCATGTCGTAAAAATAGGACAACATTAATATATCTGAAATATTAGTCTGAAATGTATCTCACAGTGCTGGCATTTGAAGCTGAGGAAAATGAGATACAAAAGAAGAGTTTGCCCTGGGTTGTCCTGTGCATACATGGTGGAGTTGGGAACCTGTGTAAAGTATGACTGTTCATTTTTGTAAAACTGGAACTGGGTGATGGCGACACACTCATTTAATCCTAGCTCAGGGCAGAGGCAGAGGATCTCTGAGAGTTTGAGGCCATGCTGGTCTATATAGTTAGGTTCTTTAATACGCTGACTTTAATAAACGAGAACTGAGCCGCAGTCACCTCCACTCTCTCCAGCTTTTCACACCGCAGCTGCAGATGTTTCCCTCCCAGCCTCTGTCAGCCCCATTCAGGGTTTTCATTTTTGAGACAGGTGTTGTTATGTAGTCCAGGCTGTCCTCAAACTCAAGATCCCCTGCCTCTGTCTCCTGAGTGCTGGCTCACAGCTGGGCTAATCTGTTCAGAAGGACACACGCTTTTTCTAAACTGAGAACTTCGTATCTGGTTTTTACTGAGAAACAGAGCTGGTCTGGGCTGTTGTGACTTGACAACATGGGATAAGAACAAAGAATGTTAATGACTTGCTTCAGTTGATGCTCAGAATCCATTATTCCGTTGATGCCCTGGGTGGGGGAACGTCTCAAACTGCAAGCAGAACAGTGAACACTTCCCTGGGTTGCTTGGGAACTCTTCAGGGTTAGGTCTACCGCGAGGAGTCTCTCCTGAGATGAGATCACAGCTTACCCTCTGTGGGGAGTAGCTTGGGGACTGCAGTCAGGTGAGGCCCATCCTTGCAGCATGTCCTCTGGCTAGCTAGCACAGCCTGACTGGGTCTCCCTTAGCAGCCCTGGCTGTGTTTTGACTCTGAGGTCTGGCCGGAGGATTGCAGAAGACAGCTGCTGTGCTCCGGCTGCAATGCTCTGCAGGCCATGCTAGGTGTGCGGCATGGGCTTCAGTTATCCCTGGCCGTCATTTGCCATGTTTGACCCTGAACTGATACTTGCTTGTTAGCACTGGGGCATCCTTTGTGTGCTCTGTTCTCAAGAAAAGGTGCTTGGGGAACCGTCCATCCAGCGTGTGCTTTAGGTTTCAGGCATGGTCAGGCAGCTGGGGAGAGGATGGTTAGTTTACATAGGGAGGTGCTTCTGAAGTGTGCACACGACTGGAGGGAGGGAACAGAATTAGGACCCTGGGGGTGTGGAGAGGAAGGTGGGTGTAAGAACAGGGAAGGGTCCTGATCATCAGGTTGGTTACAGTAGCCAGAAGAACATGGGTCTGTCAAGAGGCTATAGAGGTTATAGGGCAGCTTGGCCAGTGAGGTAATGAGAGGTGGTGGAGGTGCTAGTCACAGTACCAGTCTTGACTTGTACCATCCAGGCAGGTCACCGGTAAGACTGGGGAAGTGTCACTTACTGGTGCGGGGCGAGTTGCCATCCAGTGACTTTCAAATATGTGGCCTTGTAGAAGGCTACAAGCTTGGGTTTTGTGTTTGATCTCAGCATTTTGTGCTGTCACTAGAAACCAACAAATTGTGTGCTCATCAAGACCCTGGCTTCATTCATCCCAGCTTTGCTCTGCCTGCTGAGCTGCTTTGAGCCTTGTCTCCTCTTGTTGAGAGGAGCTGATGGTACCGTCTCTCTCGCAGCTCCAAGGGACTTACTGGGACCAGACTGGCGGGAGCTTATTTGACATGCCTCAACTCCAACCCCAGCATCCACGAGCTGTTTTAGTGTGTTTGTACTGCTGTAACAAAATACAGGAGAGTAGGCAATTAGTAAACATGGAGGTTTATGGTTCACAATTTTGTAGAATTAAAACTCAGATCCAGGTGGTGGCAGATGGTGTGCCTGGTGTCTGGTTTCTGCCTCTGAGATGATGTCTTGGTTACTGTCCTCACTTAGTGGAACGGGGCAAAAGGGTCTAGCTCCTTGTTTGCAGCCCCCCCCCCCTTTTTTTACAAGGTCTCCATTTCTGGTCTTAGGTACTCTGCCCTTGTGATTTAATCCCTTCCTGCATGCTCTACCTCTTGACACTGTCAAGCTTGGGTCTACATTCCAACAGAGGAATTTTTACATTATAGTATCAAGTGGGCCTCTCCCTGTGCAGTACCCCCTGCCTTTTTAGCACAACAGGGTCCCAGGTGGCTTTTGTGCCCACCTGTGTGACTGAAGGAGGGCATAGCAAGTGTGCCGCATTCGCTGTTTTTGAGCCTGCTGGCCCCTGGGATTGCTGTGCACTCAGGGCTGATGTCTGGCCGACGTCAGGTAGTAGAATGCACGATGTTCTCATTCTACTAACAAATTAGACCTTCAGTATGTCGGGTAGTTGTTGAAGCGTAGCCCAGAGCTCTGCTGGAAGCTGGGAGTGTGACTATGGCCTTGTGGGAAGGGGGGCTGAGCTGCCTGAGCTGGGCCTCAGAGAGGAGGGCTCTGGATGGAGCCTGAATACTAGACCTGTGCTTGTCGTTGTTTTTGGTGTTGGTTTGTTTGTACCACCTGAGCACATGATGGAGTCAATCAGGTCTCTGAGGAGAAAGTAAAGACAGAGGCCCGCCTTTCTGTCACCTGTCCTCTACAGAAGGTAGAGCATGAGCTGCTAATGCCAAAGAGGAAAGGCTTCGTTGGCCGGTCCCCAGGAATTAAAAACTCTTGGGGCTCTTGTTCTTCCCACCCTTGTCCCCCATTCCTCTGCTTTAAAAATGCTGTTTGCCTTCTGAAAACGACTCTTGTCTCTTTTCAGAAAAGTAGGGAGAGGTCGTTTGGCTTTACGGCCGACATTAAATGCTATAGCAGTCATACTGAAAACGGTCCACCAAATGGTGTGCACCCTATGCCTGTTGGGGACGGCAGGACGCAGAGCTGACTGGTGAACAGAAGCCAGTATGCTGGAACTGGGGTTTGTGCCTGCAAGTGGGGAGTAGTTGGGTGCTAGCAGAGGTTTGTCAGAGTCATGGTGCTTCTGTTGACCCCAAAGAATTATTTGGGAGCACTTTGCCCTCATTGCCCAGAGGCTGCAGATCAACTGAGACAGTGCATCTATCTCAGTGCATCTGTCTGTTCTTGGCCTGGCTTTGTGGATTGTAGAGCACATGCACAGAGCCTGCTACTAACTGGGCAGACCAAACTGGAACCCCAGATCACCGCAAGACTGTGACCTACTTTGGGAAGGCCGAGCTGGGAGCTCCAGGTGAGGTGGGCAATTGGGTTGTCTGTGACCAGTGGCTCTTTGGGCTGTGGCATAGCTCAAGAGGCAATTGAAGCCTCTGCTTTTAGAGACTAATGGTTTAGAACACTGTATTCTTTGTCTTGTTGTGCTGGTGTCTTGTGGTAGTGTCCCTGCTCCCCTTTAGGGAGGATAGCAGAGCCACTTGTAGTCTCTTCCCTCCCTCCTTTTCAGTGGACATAAACCCCAAGGCTGTATTTTAAGTCATGGATCCCAGTCAAGCCCCCAAGTAGGTTGTAAAATATTTCATCTGGTGTTGATCATAGTAGGATGTGATTTATTCTGTAGGTACATGGGCTGTGAGGCTTTTAGGGAGGACATGGCCAGCTGTGGGTGATAGTTTCTGCCCTAGGATCCTATCCACTCCAGGGCTGAAAGGTCCTACCACTAGCCAGTCCCTGGAGTGGACCTGCCCGGCTCTGCACAGCCTAGTGGCCAAGCTTTGCGCTGAAACTCAGAGAGGAGACAGGCCCTGTACTGTGTTTACCACTAATTATAAAATGTAGAGATGACATTATGATTAATAAGATACAATCTTCAAGAGCCATTCCTAATTTCAAAGTAGCCCTTTCGCTATTATGTATTTTCTCAATCAAAAATTAGTCATTCAAGGTTATACAACTAATTAATGGAGGAATCCTTGAAAGGCACTCTCTGATTTACACTTCATCCAGTAGGCAGTACTCTACTAATAAGTCAATTAGCAAATGCTCAAGTGTCTGCTAACTACAAGGCACAGAGAACTACAAAGGTTCTTTGAGCTGCGAGCTTTGTGTTACGTCTGCTTTTGTATTTCTGCTGTGGCACTGTCTGTGGCATGCAAGAGGCTCAGCGTGTCCTACATACAGGAGTCTGCACCTAATCCAAGTGCACACTCAGGTTCAGACGGCTTTCCCCAAACTCACTGCACCCATGAAACCAGACCCAGAACATGAAACCAGAAACACGTAGTACAGCTCTTGGCAGCATGTGTTCTTATTTGATACTCACCTGAGGGGGAGTGTCTGGAGCCCAGCAGTCTGTGGAGAGGAGGAGAGTCTTGCAGAGCCTTCCCAAAGTGCTGTGCTGTCAGGAATGACAGTGGTGGTGGGAGAATATAGTTCTTTGGAAGGAAAGTCTGGCTGGGCTCTGCATCAAAGGTGTGTGTGTGTGTGTGTGTGTGTGTGTGTGTGTGTGTGTGTGTGTGTGAAGGGGATCGTAAGTAATGGAGGAGAAGAGAAATCTGCTGTTGCCTGACCAGCAGCACTGTCGGTGCCATGCAGGACCTTAGGTCCCATCACCAGAGAGCTTCAGCTATCCCTGGCCGGGAGGTGCTCAGCCACACTCTTTTCCATATCACGGTTAAGTGCTGTGAGATTCAGAGGGCTTATGCCGAGGATCTAAAGGGAAAACATTTCATTCAAAAGCTTTACAGTGATGCCAGCTAGCTTTTCCACCCCTCCCTCTAACGCCCCTTTATCACTTTCTTCCCCAAATGAAGCCACACAGGCTTTGGGAGATAGGGTTTGCCAAGAGCAGATTACAGCTGTGAGCCTGCACCTGACACCGGCCAGGTACTCGGCATTAGCCTCTGCGGGCGATGTCACAGATTCTTCCTGTCCTCCTCCCTTGCCTGACTCTTCTACTCATTGCCATAATTTTAGGAGGAAATAAAACTAATTGACTGTAGGGATTTCTAGTAGATCAGAGGTGACACACTGTTGTGTGACAGCTTTTCCTGGAGAGATGCACGTGTACGTGTGTGTGTGTGTGTGTGTGTGTGTGCAGCTCGAGAGTGTCCTTCCTGGGTGGACCAGTTGGCCTGAGCATCCTCTTCCAAGCAGCCCTGCTAATCGCTACGTTTCAGGCTGCTTGGCTGGTCGGTCTTTGCTTCTAGGCAGCTGGGCTGTCTCAGCTTTTTTGTATGTGTAGTTTTTTTTCTTGTTTTTTGTTTTTTAGTTAGTTTTTTTAAACAGGGCTTCTCTGTGTAACCCTGGCTGTCCTGAAAATCAGAGATCTGCATGCATCTCTGCCTCTTGCGTGTGTATGAAAGGCATGTACATGATCATGCTTTGCTGTCTCAACTTTCTTAACAGCCTGGCTCTGAGAGGGACTTTCATCACCTTGCTCTCGGAGAAGGAAAGGCCTATTGAATCTGGTCAGTTTCAGGGTCTTAGAAGCTGTTTTGAGTTTTTACATTCCGTCTTAGGGAGCTTCCCGAGGATATGCAATGTTTCAGTCTCAGAGAAACTGCTACACAACACAGACTCAACTTAGTTGGTCCCCCGGTGGGAATCAGCTGTGGAGGCCAGTAGGGAAAGAATGGGCAGTGGATAGGCTACCTGTGCTGCAGGCCCCTAATGTCTCTGCTCTATACTGTGGGGTCTGCTGGAGTGAGGGGGCGCCTGCAGCCTTAGTTGGGAAGAAGGTTTGGGGTTGAAGTTCAAGAGAGGAGAACAGCTTCAGTCCTTCCTCCTCCTGGTAGACCAGACCTTAGGAACTAGTGCCACTCGACTTTCCTGCCCCCCCTGCAGTGTGGCTTATCAGAACCACATGCACTGATAAGATCAGACCTATCTTAGCCAGACAGACCTATCTTTCCGAAGAGGAAATGGCTTTTTTCTTACCCATAGGCCTCCACATTCACTGTTAGTTGCTGCTCAGTTAGTGTGGGCAGGTGAACTTTGCACTTCCTGCTGTTTCACCACAGACAGTGTGGCCTGATACTGGAAAGGTTTCTCCGTGTTAGTCTGCATAGCTGGCTTCTAACTGTAACCTGATTCAGGGCAGATGGTAGAGTTTCAGCCTAGCATGTGCCAAGTCTTGGGTTTGCCCTGCAGCACCACAGGGACTGGGTGTGCTGACACATGCCTGTAATCCTAGCAGTGGGGAAGTGGAGGCAGGAGGTCAGACATTCAAGATGGCTGTGAGCTACCTAACAAGTTTTAGGACAGTGGAGGTCGAGACTCCACCGCATGTCAGGTTCTGATTTGCAGGAATATAGTCGGCCTTGTGGTTTAGTCAGTCGTGGTGGATGGGTTGGGATCCTCAAGATTGTTTTCAGATCCCAGGATTGTCTTCCCATGGAGCAAAGAGAAATGAAGACTGATGTCAGGTCTTGTGGTGCTCAAACCAGATTTCCCATAGCTCTTCAAGGGACAGTAGCAAGAACAGCCCCTCACATGGTTTCACTTAGTGCCAAGGTCCTTCAGGAGTTTCCAGAAACGGGAGGTCCAACACCCACGCTTGAGAAGTCCTCTGAAGGTGTTGGCATACTTGTGGGTCAAGTTCCGTTCCAGATATAGAACCTGTCACTAAGTTTTGTGATTAATCTTATTTAAAATAAATAGTCTAAACTAAAGCATGCACACAGAGTCAGATAGCACTAAAAGTCCTGGTAGGAAAAGGCTGCTCCTATCGGTTCTGTTCTTGACTGTGCTGTTTCCCCACAGTTGCAGGGCTCCCTGCTACTCTGCCTGGAGTTTAGGATGAACTTTCCTTGGCTTTTCTTATTGCAGTCAACTTCCCACCTGCTGTCAGCAAGACTCGGACCCCCACCCCACCCCATGCTGAAACCTGTCTTTGCCGATCTGTTGCTGTTTCAGGTGCCCCTTCCCATTCTCAGCTGGTACCTTGGTCCCTAGACCTGTTGTTTGGAAGGCCTAGTTGCATGCACACACATGTACACCTCGTACACCCTTATTTTCTTCGTGGTTCACTTCCTAAGGGAAGGAACATGAAGCACAGACTTGTCCGTGTTTACAAGGCCTCCCATTTGTTCCCCCAAACTCGAATATTAGATTGAACTCATTTTCATGTGGAATTTTGTCTGATTTTCAATGTTGTTGGGGCAGCCCAGAGCTTTGTTGATCCTGGCAGGCTGTGACTGGGTTTTCTTCTGGGTATCTTTTGTCTTTGTCTTAGCAGTGTGGTTAGTATGTGGGGCTTTCCTAGTCTTACGCTGTTTGTGTCTCACGGAGCTCTTTGAATCTGTGTTTGTCTTTGATAAATTTGGGGAGTTTTTCGTCATTATGCCTTTCAGTCTGGGCATGACAAGACGACAGGATGATGCCAGCCCTTTGTTGTCGCCCACAGGTCCACGCAGCCTTTCCTGCGCACAGGTCCACGCAGCCTTTCCTGCGCACAGGTCCACACAGCCTTTCCTAGAATTCACTCGTCCTCTACAAAGTCAGTTCTGTACGTTTCTTCCAAGATTTTATAGTTGACGGCCAAGAAAAGTGAAACAGAGTAGTTGCTGAGTGAGTTCCTGGGAAGGGATGTGTGTGGAGAGTGGAGCAGAGGCAGGCTGGGCGCCCGGAGAACAGGGAGGCTGATGGAGCACTACAATTGCTGGTGACATTTTCATATACCGATTGTGAACATGACTGTAAGCTGTGGATGATGAGCAGGAAGGGCAAGATCTCCCCACTTGGGAAGAAGGTCTTTGCTGATGTCTGATGGAAAGCTGCCTCTCAGGGTAGCGCGGTCTTTGGAAGGATGGGGTCAGGAATGACCCAGTCATTATTGGCTGTGACTTGAGACTGGTGTTGGCTAGGAACTTAGTTCCCAGGTCAGGGCCTGGCCAGCGTGGTTGAGGGAGTGGAGAGTGACAGCTCGCAGGACGCAGGCTTCTTGTCTTCTCTTGAAAGAATATTTTCTGTGGGAAACAGCACTAAAAGCCATATTGACGGTGTTAGTGTTGGGATCTGGGGATCCCCAAGTCTCTGTCCTAGAATCTATGAAATTGGAAGTATTGGTTCTCTTTGTAGCCCTGACTGTCCTGGAACTTGCTCTATAGATAAGGCTGGCCTCAAACTCACAGAAATCTACCAGCCTCTGCCTGTCAAGTGCTGGGGTTAAAGGCATGTGCTGTGACTGCCTGGCTGTTTGGTTTTTGAGACAGGCTCTCATGTAGCCCAGGCTGGCCTCAAACTCACAATGCAGCCAGAGATGGCATTGCACTGGAATTCCAGGTAACTGTTAGTGTTCATGGTTAACAATGTACTGGGTTGACTTTAGGGCTTTGTATGTACTAGGCAAACTCTCTACTACTGCGCTACATCCCCAGCCCTAGAAATATTTAATAAAAATATTATAATATTAGTTGTCTTTGGAGCGCCGTCCCCCCAAGGCATGGCATGACTTCTGGTCTCTTGAACTGCCTGCGCTGTGATTACTCAAAGGAAACCACGTAAGATTGGGACACTTTGTGTTGTGTACAGGAGAAGGGTTTATGAGGCCATAGTCATCTTTAATCAAATATTTATTTCTTTAATAATTTATTTTATTGGTGTTGTCGTTTTGCCTGTGTATGTCTGTGTGATGGTGTTGGACCCCTGGAACTGGAGTTAGAGATAATTGTGAGCTGCCTTGTGGGTGCTGGGAACTGAACCTAGATCCTCTGGAAGAGCAGCCAGTGCTCTTAAGCTCTTAACTGCTTGTTCCAGCCCGAGATTGGATTGATTGATTTGATTGATTGAGCATCCATCCATCCATCCAACCATCCATCTATGGTTTTCCAAGACGGGATTTCTCTCTAGCTTTGGAGCCTGTTCTGGAACTTGCTTTGTAGACCAGGCTGAGCTCAAACTCACAGAGATCCACCAGCCTCTGCCTCCTGAAAGCTGAGATTAAAGGCATGTGCCACCACCACCCAGCCCAAGATTTATTTTTATAATAAAAAGCCTTGTAATGATGTTTGTCTATGAATTTGCGTTTTGCATAGCACACGGGGAGACTTTGCTTCAGTGGTGCAGTTGTCCATGAGTTTCTGCAGTTAACACCGAGGGGAGCTAAGCTCTCTCTGGGTATAGTTGTTTCTTTTTTCTTGTTGTCTTTGCCCTGTCAGTGTTGTGGGGACTTTATGTTCCCATAGAAACAGCTTGCTCAGCCTTTGACCTTTCTGATTGATGGTACTGCTGGAGTCTTCTGAAGGGGTGAAGTGACTGCTGTCCTTTCTTCCACATCTTGCAGTTAAACAAAACAAAACAAAAAGCAAAGAGCCAGGCGGTGCTGGCTCACACCTTTAATCCCAGCGCCCAGCCAGGACCACACACAGAAGCTCCGTCTTGACCCTCTACCTCCCCAAAGTCCACTTCTCGTCCTTGCTGGCAGCCATGCTCACATCATAGCTAATGGTGAGCCCTTGGATTGAGGTTCCCTCTCACCCTTGACAGAGCAGGTTCCAAAGATAGCAGAAAATTTTTGTGCTCTGAGCACTGGAAACACCTTGGTTAGGAGGTTCCTTTCACATAATTATCCCAGGATTCGTGTGCCTGGGAGGATGAACGACGGCGTGAGCATTGTGAAAGTACACATTGCTTTGGGTATAGGAACGGCAAGGCCACTTAGCTTGACAGGGCCGAATGTGACCGACTTTAATGCTTTTGACCGTGTGTACTGGGTGGGAACTTGCTAATAGCTGAGGATGACCTTGAACTTCTGATCTCCTGTCTCCTGGGTGCTGAGATTTCAGGCCTACACCTCCATGCCTGTTTTTTTGTGGTGTTGAAGATGGAAGCCAGGGCTTCATGCATGCTAGGCAAAACATTCTACCAACTGAGAGCTATGTCTTCAGCCCCTTCTCACTACATTTTTGGAGAGATCATCATTGTTTTTCATCATATTCCTGTTAAGACAGCGAAGTTGTCATATTTAGTTTTTAAAAAGATTATTGTATATATTCTACATAGGAGTGTTTTGCTCCTATGTATGCCTGTCCTGCATGCTTGCCTGCTGCAGGAGGTCAGAAGGCTTTGGCTTTTCTAGACCTGGAGCTATGAATGGTTGTAAACTGTGACGAGCGTGCTGGGAATGAATACAGGTCCTCTGCAGGAGCAGGTGCATTTAACTGCTGAGCTGTCTCTCCAGTCCAAGTTTGTCGTCTTTAAATGAATGAATAAAGATAAAATGGTTTTCCCTCTATGAATTAAATACTCCTTTTTCTCTCTCATTTGCACATTCTCTTCGTAGCACAGACTGGCCCTTGAACTTGTGATCCTCCTGCCTGGCTCTTCTATTGTAATATGGTTTTATATCTATAGACAGATGCTTTTTGGGGCCATCAGATGATTAAAGACTGGCAAGGGGTCCTGAGACAGACAGGTGTGAGAACTGCAGACTTGGGGTTGTTAGTGTAGAAGCCACTCAGTGACTAAGCAGAAAACCAGGGGTGTCTGAGTATGCTTGTGCAAGTAATAATCTAGGTGAAGATGATTGTATGTGGCCCCTCCCTCCCTCCTTTCTAATCTCCTTCCTCCTTCCCTCCCTCCCCCTTCCCTTCTTTCTTCTGTCTTTCCAATTCTGCACACAGGAGGATTGCAGTTCTAATATGAAATCCTACTCGAAGCACAGCTAGGCCTCTGACAGTGAGCAGCAGCAGAGCAGAAGACTGGGCAGGAGGGCAGATACTGTAGGGAGGAGTGGTTGCCCTGAAGCATTTAGTAAACAAGAAGGGGTAATCTTCTGGGCTGTGGAGTCTGTCCAGGGTTTTATCAGTTCTGCTTCTGATTAAGCACAGATAAAGCAGGCCTAGACATGTATCTTGCCAAAGGTGACTGCACCGTGGAAGAGGAAGCTCCATGCAAGAGCATTTCCAAAAGAGGATATGCTCATTTACTGAATTTTCTTCTTGTTGCTTTTACAGATCCTCTGTCAATGGGTCCTCAGAAAGCTCTGGAAACCATCGGTGCAAATCTGCAGAAACAGTATGAGAACTGGCAACCAAGGGTAAGCCTGCTGTGTTTGCCCTTCCTTCCTCACTCATGGGTTTCTTGGTTTAAACCTGAGTGAGAGCCTTGGCATCCTGTCAGATCATCCAGTAAGTAAGCACTGTTCCTCAAGTCCTCCTGTCGCCTGTCACCGGCACCGTCAGCCCCTGTGCAGCCTTCTCATTATGAAGTGCATGGCGCTTGTGAGTGATCTGTACAGTGCACTGTTTATTTGGTGAAACTTTCCTCTAGGAAACTTTTATAAAAGAGAAAAGGTTTTTAATTTTTCAAGACAGGGTTTCTTTGTATAGCCCTGGCTGTTCTGTGTAACTCACCCTGTAGATTAGGCTGGCCTCGAACTCAAGAGATCTGCCTGCTTCTGCCTCCCAAGTGCTGGGATTAAAGGTGTGTGCCACCACCACCTGGCTAAATGTTCTTTAAGATTTTAATTTTGTACAAAAAATGAATTTTCAGTAATTTTTGTCCATCAGCTGGGTAGAGCTTTCCTGCCTTAGATGCTGAGAGGTAGGGGAGCGCCTAGCGCTCAGGGTGACACCTGTTATGTGTTAATACAGACGCTCAGGGTGACACCTGTTATGTGTTAATACAGAAGGTGACAGTCTTTTTAGGGGTAGACAGCCGCCAGCTAATATGTCTTTGTTGTTATCTCTCTGTAGTTTTTATTTTTGAAGAAAACTGACATGGAGTTGACTGTGTCACATTGCCTATAAGATCCCAAGCTATTTGTCAGCAACCCACAGATCTCTTTCCTTTACCTTTCTCAGTAACTGGTTTGAAGGTTTAGTAAGTTTAAGAGGAAATTAGAATTAGAATTGAGGTGTTGATGGAAATGCCTTTGTATTCGGCCTTGTGTGAAGCATGATTCTGGAATCACCTACAGGTGTGTTAGGAGGCAGTCATGGTGAGCAGGTTGCCCTGGCCGTGCTCCTCTTCAGGATCTGGCTAGTTGGCCTTCACCTCTTCGCTGTAAGCATGAGAGAAGTAAAGGATTTTCAGAACTTCACCACTGAACCCTTGCCTGCCCAGGTGGCTGATTTGTCAGTTACTTATCCACAGAGCTGGAATCCAGGTGTCTCTCCTACATTATTTACATTCTTCAAGTAAGAGAATAGCCACAAATCCACTTCTTCTGGTCTGTATCAATGCTCTTAGGTAATTTATGCTGTAGCATTTGGTGGTGAGGTTGCTAATCATTTGGAGAGAGTTCTGAATCTTCGTGTTTTAACATTTGAGCCTTTTTCCTTTCGAAGACAGGTTCTCAGGGCTTTCCTTTTTGTCTTTCAAATGTGTTATTTCTACGGGTTTAATACAAATCCCAGAGAGTGCAGTGCATTTGGCAGTTGGGTTAGGATTGAAAGATTCCCTTAAAAGTAACTGAGATGCCAATGTCCCAGTGAAAGAATGGTTTCCTTGAAGGTTTTGCAGGTGTTCAGCATGCCAGTGCTGAAAGGAGCGTGGGTGGAGTGGCCTTCTTAGCTTATGTGCAGTGCATGGAGAGGACCTGCCTTTGACTCTGCTCATCTGGTCTTTGCTGGGTCATCTTTGCACCATTGCTTCGTCTAGGATAGGGTGTATCAGATCACAAGACTCAAACCTCCAGTTGTGTGTTTATAGCGTGTTAGCAGATCGCATCAGATCTTCTGATGTTCCTGTGGAGCCTCTGCTGCTCTAATTGTTGCTCTCTTCTTTTAGAGAATTAGTCTACAAGGAGGTAGTCACTCAGGTTACACGTTAAGACTTCAGCGTATTAATAACGTTTATTCCACGAGTCAGCTTTATTAGTCACATAATTTGGCATGAAATTGGGTGTTAACTAGTTCACACTAGCAGACAGTGAACAGAATCTTCTAAAGTAGGAAATTTATCCTTCCTTCCTTCCTTCCTTCCTTCCTTCCTTCCTTCCTTCCTTCCTTCCTTCCTTCCTTCCTTCCTTCCTTCCTTCCTTCCTTCCTTCCAGGTTTCTCTGTGTATCTCTGGCTGTCCTAGAATTCACTCTATAGACCAGGCTGGCCTTGAACTCACAGAGATCTGCTGATGTGGGTTATTTAGGTAATATATCCTTCTGGAGTCTTTGATGGAGTTCAAGACATATAGTTTCCCTAGGTATGATAAAAAGTAAATTAGATATACTGTAATTGTAGTTCTTGCTTGATACCTGTCTTGTTATATCTAATTTTACTATGTTAAAGTTAAAACCTTCCTTTTTATTTAGACAGAAAAGGGGACATGATATGGATTTTCCCTCTGCTGTGAATATGTTTTATTACCATTGATTAATAAAAAAACTGCTTTGGCCTGTGGCAGGACAGAATATAGCCAGACTGGTAGCGATATATAGAGAGAGGCAGAATCAAGGAGATGCCATGTAGTTTCCAAAGGAGACAGACACTGGAACCTTACCAGTAGGCTATAGACTTGTGGTGATACATAAATTAATAAAAATGGATTAATTTAAGATGTAGGAGCTAGCTAACAATACTCCTAAGCTATTGGCCAGACAGTGTTGTAATTAATATAGTTCCTGTCTGATTATTTGGGTCTGAGCATTCAGGAAATGAACAAGCAGTTTCCACCTACAATCCGCCTGTCTCTGCCTCCCAAGTGCTGGGATTAAAAGCGTGTGCCACTACACATAGCTTGTTTCTTTTTTCTTAAATTATTTTTTTGTGTATGGTGTTTTGCCTGCATGTACTGTGCACCAAGTGCATGTGGTGCCCTCTGGGCTCAGATGGACGTGAGGGTGCAGATGGTTGGGGGCTGCCACGTGAACCTGGCCAGTGCTCCTAACTGCTGGGCCATCTTTCTAGCACACTTTCAGTGTAAGTCTCTGTCCCAGAGCAGATCTGTTCCATGACATTGTGACTTAAGGCAAGTCACATTTACATGCAATAAACGATCCAGGCATGCGGACAGTAGTATGAGTCATGTGTGAGATGCAGCAGTGGAGGAGCTGCATTTGGGACAGTGGGTGCCGCCTTCCAGTGGTTTAGTTGGGGAGAACTGGTTAAAGGCAGCAAGTTTCAGACACAGACCTGAACAACGAATGGGTTTGCAGTGGAAAGGGTTTCAGGACTCCAGGATGTTCAAGAGATGTCAGTGTAAGACACAAGTGGGTTCTAGTTGGGTTGTTGCACCCAGTGGAACTGCAGTGTAGCGTGAGACTGTCTCTCCCTGCATCCAGGACGCTCTACTTCAGCCATGAATATAACTGATGCATTCAGTTTTAGGTGTGGTAAAAGTGCCTCAGAGTTTCTTGATATATGCCATTAGGGGGACTCCTCCATTGTAGAAACAAGCCTAAAGTAACATTTGTCACCACGATGCCTCTGGCTGGAGAATGTCAAATGCAGGGATGGGCTGTAAGAACTTGTAGTGCATCATCTGCTCCTCAGCTTAGATACCTTTGTATGAGGGGAGGATCGAGAAGGAGGCCTGACTTCAATGCAGAGCCTCTCAGTAGTGCAGACTTCATGCTGCAGGCAGGAGTTCGCACAGAACAAGAGGTTGTTACCTGGCTCAGATGTGTGGTGCAAGGTGCCTGGTCCCAGCTGTAAATCGGGATCCTTTGTAACGTGGCAGAGCTAAACATGCACCGCTTTACTGCACTCCGCAGAGCTCTTGTGCTTCTGCAGTAATAAAGAGAGGTTGATGTGCCATCTGCAGCAAAACAATGGGGATGCCATTAAATCCCAGAACCTCTGATGGAAAGACCCTCAGTTCAGTTTTCCCTTCCTCTGTATGCCTCATCACACCGCTCACAGAGGCTAGGCAGTCTGCAGTGAGGTCATTCCATTCATATCTGCTGAAATCCCAGGAGCTTCCATGTTGGCGTGGGTGGGAATAGACGGCTGTGTTAATCTCCATAGCAGAAGGAGCCGAGAACTGACTGTAACCTGTAACGCCAGTGGTGCCTGGCACAGTGCCTGTGTCCTCGGTAGTGCTGAAGCTCCCACATTTTATCCTGACTTTTCTGGCTGTGGTGATTCAAAATCAAATACTTGGATAAAGGTGATTTTTGGTTCAGGAAAGAATTTAGAGAAACCACTGTAATTTCATTTCTAGAGGCTCCAGGGCTCTGTATTGGTCTGTGTTATCATGACCGGCTCATAGAGCCCTTTTCTAAATAACTTATCAGTTTGATACTGATGGAATGTTTAGTTCTTGTTAAATTTAAGACTTTACCTTATAACCGTAGGTATATAAAATTAATTTTGTGGGAGAGTGAGAAAAAGCCAACTGTGTTTCAGAGGCAAGGAGCTTTGGTGCTCCTGGTGCAGTTGGCAGGGAGCTGAGGTGACCATTGAATGGGCCCACTTGTCAGTGCAGGCGTCCACCAAGGGGAGTGCCCTTTGCTATAGGAATAACCCCTTCTCGTCTGGACCAACAGGAATGGCCTCAGGCTCTGTGCAGCCACCATGGGCTCTTAGGGACCGGATGCAGCCATGCTCTGTGCTTACTTCAGTCAGGTGTTAGGTCCCAGCTCCTTTATGGGGCATTCTTCCTGTGTCTGTCACAGTGGAGCTGTTTGTAGTCAGCAGATGACACATGCTCTTATTGATATTCCTGCCAAGCAGGGGACTGACTCTTCACCAAAACAAGGCTCCTGGGCTGGTTCTTCCTCCAAGAGCAGCAGTCACTACCTTGGTGATAGGGCTGTACCCTTGGACTGCATCCATGCCTAGTGAGCTGCTTGCTATGAACTGGAGCGGATGAGATGGCCAGGGACAGCTGTTTTCCTTCTTTTCTTCCTTCATTCCTTCCAATTTTTTTTTTTTGTTAGTGTTTTGGTTTTGATTTTGGAAGAGTGCTTCTCTGTGTAGGACCCCGGCTGTCCTGAAACTCTCTTTGTAGACCAGACTGACCTCAGACCTAGAGATCTGCCTGCCTCTGCCTGCCTCTGCTGCACTTTTCTTTCCATGTTGGATTTACAGACTTGTCCTGTGGTGGTTTGGGTACAGGTGTTGTTTTCAGAGCCCAGTACTTGTGTGTGTTGTGTGTTTGTGGGTTGCAGTTAGGGTTGCTGGGACCTGCACTTCTGTGCCTCCTCCTGTAAGTGGGCTAGCTGCTGGTTGACGGGGACTGGCTTTGTCGTCCCCCTCCGCCTGCGCTCTCAGAGCCCCGAGTGTGGGCCTGAGCTTTTCTTGGACTGCTCCTCTTTCCTGTGAACTGCAGGCCATAGATTCCTGCTTGTGCTCTGAGGGGCAGAATGGATGGGATAGTGATGGGATAATGCTAGAACTCCTCCCTGACTCCACCCTGGGATTCTGCACTGGATTTCCAGTGGGATGTGCTGGGCACCGGTGCTGGCAGCAGTCAGTGTCTTCTGCCTACTGGGGATCTTCAGAGTCAGGCATGGATACAAGGATAACCTGAGAAGAATGGGATGTGCTCTGGGCCTGGGAGGTGCTGGGGGTCATCGTGGAGCAGACGGACGTGGATGAGCCGTCACTCTTCGGTGACCCCAGCTTGGGGACTCAGGTTTTGATTTGACTGCTCATCTAGACATAGTCCTCTTGTGGGGGTGCCGTCACCCTAGCTGCCCTCATGCTAGAACTGCACCATGCCTGCAGCCTTCTCCCTCCTTCTCAGCACGGCTTGATTCTCTGTGCAGCCAAAGGTTGGGCCTCATCCACCTGTTTGTGTTTCTGTGACAAACTGCAAATGAGGACTCCTAGCCACAGGCAGAATTGTAGCTGGCTGACTCACTGTTGACATGATTCAAAATCTTGTGTAAAGCGCTTTGCCCTGTCCTCATTAAATTTGTAAGATGGTGGAGATACGTCTTCTGACTGTCGTGGGGTTAACCGTTGTGTTGTGATGGCTTCCCTTAGCTGTTTCCTGCCCAGATGTTAGTGATTATGCCCAGGACAAGTGTTTGCTTGTGTTTTTGCTCTGGCATTAATCATACTCCATCCTGCGTCTTTCCTCGTCACCTTTTCTCCCTTCTTGCCTGACAGCTTTTCCATGGACTGTGCTCAGGGAGAATTCTTATGGATACTCTTCAACTGAACGGCTTCTTAGTCAGCCCTGCCCACACACTCCCTGCCTTGCCCTTTCCCCAAAGGCCACGATGTTGCAACAGCCTTCTGGATGTGGAACTAATACCTAAAAACCACTTCCAAACTCACAAACCTGAGCTGCTAATTTAATGCTTATTGTAGCTAATAAGAGAGCACACAGCTGCCATCATCTGAGAGGAAGGTAGGCTGTGGAGCTCATGCTGCTTTCAGTGGTGCACACAACAGGTTCCAGCCATTCTGTCGCTGCTTGGCAGGAATGGAGCAACCCGCCACCCCATGCAGTATCAGGTCTGAGGATTTGCCCTCTGCCCTCTGCAGTATGCTGGCCTTTCTGTCTTTGCATTGGTGCAGAGGGTGGGAGAACAGGATGTGCAGACTCTGGTTTTGAGCTGCCCAGATGAACGTTGGCCTTCTCTGACCCCTTTCTCTAATCCTGCCATATTACTTCATCATTCTTTTAAGATTGGAAGTGGGAATGGAAGCCGGTGTGGACATGGTGGCACACGCCTTTAATCCCAGCACTCAGGAGGCAGAGGCAGGTACATCTCTTGAGTTTGAGGCCAGCCTGGTCTACAGAGTGAGTCCAGGACAGCCTTGTCTTGGGGGGGAAAAAAAAAAGATGAAGGTGAAGAAAGAGGAAAGCTAATTTGTGGCTAGTTGGCCCCAGTGCCAGGGAGATCCTTGTTGTTTAACCCTCCTTCCTTGAACTCTGAGGTTCTGGTGTCTGAACCACACTCGGAGGCTCCCATGGCCGCCCTGGAGCTTTGTGCCTCAGAGAATCCCTGTGTGCTCACCCTGTTTCCTGTTTCCTTTTTCTTCCCAAGCCTCTAGAGGGCCTCTCTCTTACCACTCTTCTACGGATGAAGTCACTGTCTCTGTGTGTTCAGATTTGAACAAAGGCACAGTGCTTGCTGAGGACTAAGACTGGATCCCATCCAGCTCTCTGGCACCAGCGCACTTCTTTCTGGGATGGACTTCAGAAGTGAACCTTCATCTGTGGTCCAGAGCCTGGTCACATGGCCCTGAAGAACAGGTGCCAGGGTACAGCTGGAGGTGTTGACAGTCAGGAAGCAGAAGGCACTGAAGGCTGAGTTTGGGAATGCCAAAGGGAGTCCCCATATGCTCACTGCATGCCACTGTGAAGCTGTAAAATTATCCCCAGCTGAACGAGAAAGTGCTGATGGGGGAGGTGAGCGGTGGATCATAGGGAATGCACTCTTCCTGTGTTGTCTGACTTCCCATGTCGTGGAAGTGTCTACACACCTGGTAGGTCACCATAGTGCTGGGCCAACTACCTATGTGGAGATGTTTTAGAACTGGGATAACATTAATATAATATAAAACCTACATTTATTTATTTTGGGATGTGTGCAGATGGTTCCCTTAGTCACTTTCTACTTTATTTATTTATTTGTTTATTTTTTGATTTGTTTTGAGACAGGGTCTCCACTGAATCTGGGAAGATAGCTCAGTGCGTAAGGTGCTCACTGTGCAAATGTGGTTCTGATTCTAAACTCCTAGAAGCCAAGTAAAAAGCCAGGTGTGGTTGTGTGTGCTATAACCCTAGTGCTGTAAGAAGCAGAGACAGCAGGGTTGTGGGGGCTAAGGGAATAAGGCAGAGGGTGACAGAGCAGGATGTCTGGCATCCTCCTCTGGTTTCTGTGTGTACACATGGGCGCACACAGCACACTCATGTACACACATGTGCACATGCTCACACATGTGCACACGCGCACCACATATACACGCACACACACATGTGCGCGCGCACACACGTACACAGTGCACAGGTACACAAACTTCTGCCACTGTCTAAATGGTGCAATAACCTGAGAACACTTTACCTTGCTGTGGGGCTTCACTGTCACAGGCTGTAGCTCGATGCAGCCAGCAGCCCGCCTCTTTACCCATCTTAGCTCTATTTCTCCTGTGTTTTGTCTTATCTAGGCTCATGGTCTTCCAACTTGAAAATGTTTGCTTGGAACTTTTTGGAAACTTCTTGAAAAATACTCCTTTTAGGGTGAGACTATGGGCAACAAATTATTTATCCTTTGTCTGGAAAATGTTTCTATTTTGTTTCTGTTTAAGTTCTGAAGGATAATTTTGTTGTGTGTAGAATTTGGTATACTTGACTTTTTCTCAGTTTCAAGGTGTTTTCATCAGTAAACTCTGTCCTTTCTGGTGAAATGTTGGCTGTGAGTCTCAGTGTACTCTACCATGAGCTGTATCCAGTCCTTAGCATTGGAGATTGCGCTGACAACAGCCTTCTTGGGCTCATTTCAAAGCTCTTTCCTTTGGTTTTTGTAAGCCAATACTGCTCATTGGTTTCCCGACTGCTCAGACCCAAATAATCATAGAAACTATATTAATTACAACACTGTTTGGCCAATGACTTAGTGTATTCCTAGCTAGCTCTTTAGTTAAATTAACCCATTTCTATTAATCTATGTATTGCCACGAGGCTGTGGCTTCCCAGTAAAGGTTCAGGGCATCCTTCTCCTTCAGCAGCTACATGGTGTTCCCCTGACTCTGCCTATTCTCGATCTATATCTCTTCCAACCTGGCTATATTCTGTCTGCCATAGGCCAGAGCAACTTTAGTCATTAACCAATAAGAGCAGCACACGTATACAGAAGGACATCGCACATCAGTTCTTTTGAATTGGTAAGGTGGTGTTTTGTGGGGCTCATCCTGTCTGCCCTCTTTGATCATTTCATCAGTTCTGCTTCACACGATGGCTCTGCCTCACCCTTCCCACCTCTTCTCTTTGGGGTGGAGTTGGAATCTGAGAGACTTCCTCATGCACGCGTCTCTTACATTCTGTTCAGTGTCTTTTCTGTCCAAGCTTCTGATCTGCCTTATAGCCTGTCTCCTCTCTGCTTTGATGTTAAGCCTGCTGCCTGCCAAGAGGTTTGCTTCTCCACTGAGCCACATCCCTAGCCCCAAACGCTTCTGAGGTTGGGATACTGTTAACATTTAGTCTGACAGATGGCCTCGATACTGTTGTCATTGCTTCGTGGTGTATAGTTATGGCCATGAGGTCCTCCTGTGGAAACTGAGTCCTGAGTTTCACTGTTAGCTTTAGAATCAGAGAGCAGGACACACAGAGGAGATGCTCCTCCGTTCATCTGTGCCCACAGCACAGCCCCAAGTGACAGGACACAGGGAAGCCAGCTCAGCATAGCGACACTTCGGGCCTCTCAGGAAGGGGCAGATTGGTTAGGCGGCCCAAGGCCGATAATCATCTGAGCTTAGCTTTTATTGAGTAGCTTTTACTGAATCCCATGTAGAAATCCCATATGAGAAAGCATTTGTTCCCTTAGCAATACATAAAGTAATGACTCCTCGTACAGCCCAAGGTGCCTTAGTTCCTACTGAAAACCAGCACGTATTTCATTGTAATTGTAGTCATACCTACAGACTTGGGGACAGTGTATAAAAATTTCCTTTAATGTCTTCACAGAACCCTTGTGCCATCCCATGGCTAATCCCTGGTTCCACTTCCCAGTTTCTTTTTCTATTCCTGAATGTTGCAGATTAATAATTTCTTGGGGGAGAAGTAGTTTTGGTTGGTGATAGAAGTGCTGCAAGGGACCATCTGTCTTCCTGTCTTGGAGTCAAGAAAGAGTCCAGGAAGCAGAGGTGGAACCTGGGCAGGCAGTTCTCACAGGAGTTGATAGGGGAGCCCCAGAATGTTCCTTGCTCCTGCCGAGCCCTAGCATAACCATTACTCACCCTCAGGATACCCAGCTTCTTAGTGGGCTGAGAAGAGCTGCACATTGGGACTGTCTCTAGGGTGGGCTTTAGGGTCGGCCTGGGGTTTTCTCCTCAGAGTCCTGTGTTCTCTCCAGACTTCCCGGCAGACGCTCTGCTGCTGGGAAGGGCATCCACCTCCTCACCTGTGTTTGTTGTGGCTGTGTTCTTGTTGCTGCTACCCATGGAGTGCTGGCTCTCCAGCACAGGGCTTGCATTTTGATTGTAGTATTGCTGAGGACCTTGTGGTTCCTGAGCTCAGCTCAGCCCTGCACACCAGGGTCAGAACGCTGTGCTTGGCAGTGCACAGAAAGCCTGTTGTGTTCACTCTTGCATGTGTCATGGCTCATGTCACTTGAGCTGTTTTATGTTGCTCTGCATGTTGGTGGTTTTCCTCCCAAGCAGTTTTTAGATGTCATTTGCGTGTAGTGACACGCAGGGCTAGGGTGGGGGTGGTTAGCCTGATTGGTTTTGACAGTTGTGTGTGACTGTTCCATCAGCACTTGGAACAGACCGCTCGAACCCGCAGACAGTTCTCTGCTGCCCGTTTTCCTTTCTCCTCCTGGGGATGTTGGGAGTTGAGCCCAAGGCCTTGCACATGGTGGGCCACCTCTCCGTCATGCTCCCAGCCTCACTGCCCTCGTTGGTCCTCTATTGTGCATCATCCTGTTGGTTTTTGCTCATCCTTGGCCTTCATACGGTGGCCAGGGCTGTTTCTTGTGTCCTTGGCTCTCCGCTCAGCCTCTCTGGCTCCCTCCATAGCGCTGCCCGTGCCAGCAGTTCGTTCCTCCCTTTCTGCTGCTGTGTAGAATCTCCCTGTGTGGATGAACCTGAATTCATTAATGTCCTCACACGTGGATTTGGGTCGGGTCCTCTGTTTGATGTTATGACTAAAACGGCCGTTTGTGGAAGCCTTCATGTGGCTTACAGTGACATTGCTCTATTTAGATAGTGGCGCGGCGTGAGACAGCAGGTCATGGGTGGCTGTATGTTTTTATTTGTGCTTTACAAGTCCCCTGAAATTGACAAAATGACAGCAATTTTGTTTCCCTTCTACAAAGCCAGGCTCTGAGGAGGAACCTTACCTACCGTTCTCTCCTGCAATCTGGAGACATGAGAACATAAACACCCTTGATGCGTGGTTGTCTTTGAATGAACTCTTAGGTAGTGAATGGATGTTGTTTTCACCTCAGGTGGGACTCGTCCTGTGGTGCATGGATGTGGGTCGTGTTTATTAGTGTCTTGTTCAGACGTGTGCCTTCAAATGGATGTGCAATATAGAGAAGACCCAGATTAACTGCTTTTCCCCGTCACAGTCGGGAACTAGAAATAACTGGTGTCTCAAAACCTCTGCTCCATTCCTGCAGAGAGACACACAGAGAGACGGCCACTGTGACTGCGCAGTATTTGGGTGCTTCTGTGCTTCTAGCCCAGTTCCATTTAGATTTCACCTTGGCCCTCTTGGGTTTCTCAGCTCTCAGGGTCTGGATGGAATTCCCCAATCACAGCACAGCTCTGCACAGTGTAGCTGTCTTTACCAGCTGCTGTGAGCGCTGGCACAAGGCACCGCTGTCTCTTTGTGTCCCTGTTTGTGGAAGACTTGAGCAGCCAGCGGTAGCACCAGTGTTGGGTTTTCTGCTCCAGGTGCTGGAATGCTTCTCCCCTTTCTTCCCTGCGCTTCTTCCCAGCCTTGCTGCTGCGTTCCCACCTTGGTCCTCTAGGAAACACCCGGTAGGACGCAGAACCCTGGACCTTGGTGGCTGGGGACTGCAGGCTGTCACAAGCTTTCTGGACTAGAGGATGTGATGTGTATAATAGCATGGGTGGTTCATTGCAGAGTGCCTATTGTAGATTTATAGCGTTCTCTTCAGAGGACCTGGAAGCTTTCTGATAAAGTAGAAGATTCATGTAAAAGCGTTAAGCCTAGAGCAGTGACAGTTTCAGTCAGCATT
This sequence comes from Myodes glareolus, assembly GCF_982192425.1. NCBI lineage: Eukaryota > Metazoa > Chordata > Mammalia > Rodentia > Cricetidae > Myodes > Myodes glareolus. Next base: position 2,448,668 of record NC_142034.1, on the reverse strand, counting down.
ACACCTTTTTTGTTTGTTTTTGTTTTTTCTTTTGTTTCTTTTTATTAAAAATTTCCACCTCCTCCCCTCCTCCTATGTCCCCCCCCCCCCACTCCCTGTCCCCCTCCAGTCCAAAGAGCAGTCAGGGTTCCCTACCCTGTGGGAAGTTCAAGGTCCTCCCCGCCTCCATCCAGGTCTAGGAAGGTGAGCATCCAAACAGACTTCCCAGGTGTCCAAGGAGATGTCCCCTAGTCTGTTTTTGTTTTTTGAGACAGGATTTCTCTGTGTAACAGTTCTGGCTATCCTGGAACTTGCTTTGTTACCAGGCTGGCCTCAAACTCACAGAGATCCGCCTGTCTCTGCCTTCCAGGTGCTGGGATCAAAGGTGTACGCCACCACCGCCTGGCCCCAGCATTACATCTCAACAGAACAGAGAAGTTTAGCTTTTGTGAGCTGTGAGGCTTGTATTCCCTGTCTTGCCTGTTCCTGCTACCGGCAGAGGATGCAGTGGGGTTGCTTTTTGCCTGCTCTCACCCAGCTGTGCTTCACTCTGCAGCCCTAACGGCTGAGTGCTTGCTGGGTGCTGCTTCGCAGAGCCAACACTGTAGGAGCACAGGTGAGGGTCTGAAAACTGTCCTGGATATTGGGCTATCACTGGCACATCCCAATAGTTAACTGGATTGCATTTATTTTTTTTAATTATTTGTATATGTGTGTGTGTGTGTGTGTGTGTGTGTGTGTGTGTGTGTGTGTGTAATGTGTCCTCATGTGTAAGTACAAATCAATGCAGGTATCCTTGGAGACCAGAAGAGGCCCTTGCATTCCTCTGGAACTGGAGTTACAGGTGGCTATGATCGATCTGATGTGGTGCTGGGAACCAAACTAAGGTCCTCTGCAAGCACAGTGTTTGCTCTTAGCTGCTGAACCATCTCTCCATGCCCTGAACTGGATTTAAAGTCACCTTGGAAAGAAAGGTCTGGGTACACTTAGGTAATTGTTTCCAGAGAGGTTTAACTGAGAGCGTAAGACCCACCCTGAATGTGTGTGACACCATACCACAGGCTGGGGGGTCCCAGACTGAATACAAAGAAAGAAAGGAGACAGCTAGCTGGGTGTCTGCATTCTCTGCGCCCGACTTCATGTTCCTGTGGCCATGCCCTTCCCTGTCGTATGTGCCCCACATAGTGAGCCAGACTCCACACTCCTTTCTGTAGGCTGCTTTTGGTAGATATTTTGTCACAGTGTAGAGAAAAATAACTAGCATCCTCCAAGCCATGACTTAACCATCTCTGTTGACCTGAGAGCTGTCCCATTGTTAGGGTAAGAGGGGAGGCACATGTCTTGTTTCTAATGACTCCCTTAAAGAAGAGATGTTTGTTCTGTGTCTTCTAGTGTTAAAATGTTACCATTTGGTATTGTCTGAAAGGTTATTTTCTACTGAAGTTAATTGTGAAAATACATTATATCTTTATTATCTCTTTTTTTCTGGGGTTTGGAAGGACTTCCTCCCCTGTATCTCACTTGTTTGAGATATAAAGACCGGAGAGGAGAAAGAAGCTGGAGCAAATTACCAGTGTTTGAAGACAAATGAGGAGCCTGGGTGTGCTATGGGTGTGCACAGGTGTAAACTGGGTGCCTTCAGTGCCACCACCCGGCTCAAAACCCAGAAGAGACAGAAGATAGACATTCTGCCGCCTCATCCAACGCAGCAGAATATCACGATTCTTACCCAAAGCACAGTGCCTTGCTAGGTGCTGCAGATGCTTGAATGAGAGCAGAGGACCCTACGTGGCTGGTCACATGCATGTACTTGAGTGAGAACAGAGGACCCTACGTGGCTGGTCACATACATGGACTTGCTTGGGCGAAAGGTCCTTCAGGGTCATGGTTTGCTTTGGCCTCTAGAAGCAAAGCCAGATGTGGTCCCCACTATAAGTCCTGACAAAACAGCTTGGCAGAACCATCTGGGCTTGTGGGAGGCAATCTGAGAGCAGCATTTTAGAATGAGAGGCAGTCACACAGTTGCCAGAAAGTCATACTGAATCACTGTCATGCTCCTGATCAAATGCTTGATGGGACACTGTCTTGCTCACAGGGGGACTTGCACCGTTGGAACTACACATGTCATTTGTACACTTTGTAAGAGTGCAGAGCACTGGGAACATTGCCTCCTTCATGATGCATTTCCTCACCAGCTCCTCACACCAGGGCTTCAGGGATCTGCACGCTCTCCCATGTGTCTGTTGGTCCTCCCAGAACTGCCCTTTGCCTCCTGGTCCCAGAAAACAGAGGAGCTGCTGGTGTCGGGGAGGTGAAGAGCTGCTGCGCTCTGGGCTGCTGGTGTCGGGGAGCTGCTGGGCTGGAGGGTACTCCAGTAAGTGGTGAGGACCAGGTAACCACGGGCTCCCTCTGCACTGTTGCTTCTTTGAATAAGAATTGATCCTGAAGCAGATTGTAAAGGAGGATGGGGTTGACAAAATCACCTTCTCTGACAGAACGCACATACCAGAAGATTACCGGAGTTAGGCGCAGAATCCATAGTTGAGTTGCCAACCTTCTCACATTCTAGGTCTGTTTAGGTCTTCTGACTTCAGAGCTGGGAGCAGGCCTTTCCCTGTTTGGAGTGCAGCCTTCCCACCCATGGCCTTTGTCGGCTCAGTCGCTGGGGCCCAGGTGCAGCTGTTGAGAAGCGAGAGAGCGTTTGTGTCCTGTCAGGGACAGATGTGAAGGCCCTTCACTAGTGTTAGTTATGTTTGGTCGTCATGTCACAGCGATGATGTGGTAGATAGGAACACTGCTGTGATTGGCTGTGACAGTACGCATGCAGCCATGCTTCCTTTCTGCAATGCCATTGCAGTGACTACAGGAGCTGCCATTCGCCAGCAACAATGTACTGTGAGCACAGTGACCTTTAGACGTGAGTCTGGAACCACGGAGTCGGTGCCCATGTATGACCCCTAACCTGCTTTGTTCCTCAGTGCAGGTGTGAGACTGTGTAGAGCAGTTGACCCTGGTGATGCTCCCTGTAAGTGGAAGCAGGGAGATCAGGAGTTCAAGGGAGCCTGGGCTACAAGACCCAGTCTCAGAGCTTACAAAACTCTACACTGTGCACCAGGCCAGTGCTCCTTGTCCTCCCCTAGGCTCCAGCAGGCCTCAAGTGGTATAAGTGGTCTATGCGGTGTGTGCTCAGCTGTATGTGTGTGTGGTATGTATGTAAATGTGGTGTGGCTGTGGAGTGTGGGTGTGTGAATGGGAGTGTGTGTGGTATGTATATATGTATGTATGTATGTGGGGTGTGTGTGTGTGTTGTCTGTCTGTTCATCTGTGTTGGTGCTCAGTACTGATTGTTCCTCAGTATGGTCCTCCCCACTTCTTCCTCTCAAGTGAATGAGGTATCCTTGCTCTCTTGGCTTGGCCATCTCTTATTAGCTCTGTATGAAGCCAGAGGTTGGCATCCCAAGGAAGCACTCGGCTTTCTCCTGAGTGCTCTTTTCTTCCAGTTTGTCCTACTTGCCTTTTCTGGGCTGGACCTCCGGGGTCTCCCTCTGGCTGGCCCTCCCTTCCTTTCTCTCCTGCCCCTCCCCCAGATCTGCTCCCCCTGTTTCTCTTTGCAAGGAACAGTGCTCCCTGACTCTTGGTAGTCAGATTTATGAATGTGAGGTGCTTCTTCCTTCCTTGAGGCATTTATCTAATTATTCTTTATCAGTAAAAACTTGGGAGTCAGATATGGGGTAAGAACCTGAATGATCAGAGAAGTGGTTGAGAAGTGATTTTTTTCCCCTCCTGATTCAAAGTTAACATTATTGACAGTTTGGGAGTGTCAGAGTGTGATCAAACCATCCCACAACGCTTCTTTGACAGCTGATGTTTCTGTTTGCCTCTCCGTCAATAGCTCCAAGTAAAGACTGAGCTTCAAGGGATGTGTACAGTGACTTACCGGGCTAGGGGAATGGCTGGGAGGGGCTTGCTCCAATAGGAAGGGTCTTTATGGAAACCCTGAGAGCTCAAGGTGGAGGTGAAACCTTTGCGGAAGCTGTCCACCCTCCCCTCTGGCTCCCAGAGGCCGCGGAGTGGTGGTGGGTGTGACACACCTGGTGCAGAAGGCCGCCCCGCCGCCCCCCCCCCCGCCCCGCCCCGCCGCCCCGCTCCACTCTTCACTGGAGCCTGGTTGCCGAGTTGCTGCTGTGGTGCTAAGCAGCCTTTGGCTGAGTCCCAGTAACTGCTCCGTTTGTGTATTGCATCCATTACTTCTTCTAAGATAGGAACATTAGTAGGTTGATTTATTGTTCCTTTTTTAAAAGGGCTGATACCACAAAATAGGGTTTTGAGCAGATACTTAATAATTAAGGAATCTTCGTTCAGATTCAGGCCTTATGGAGGAAGTGGGGCTCTGAATTTCCCTCCTGGCCGTGCTGAAATCTCATGCTTGCTGTAAGAGGTGAGGTTTGGTTGAGGACGGCAAGGGAAAGAATAGTAGTATAAACAGTGAAATCCGGCTCCTTGAAGTTTGCTTTCCAGCAACTCACGGCAGGACCCGAACCCTCAGCATTGGGGTGCAGACAGGTTGTTTCCCTGGAGCTCATTGGCTAGCGAGTCTGACACTTTCTGATTTATGTCCCTCAAAGCTTTCCTCCCTCCCTCCCTCCCTCCCTCCCTCCCTCCCTCCCTCCCTCCCTCCCTCCCTCCCTCCCTCCCTCCCTCCCTCCCTCCCTCCTGGCTATAACCATTCTGATTATATTGCAAATTTTGGGAAATTTCCTATCTTGCCTTTATTATTAGCATTCCAGAGAAGAATTCTAAGGGAGGAGATTTAAACTGTTGTAGGTTAGATACATAAATACTGTTTTTTTTCAGACGATTGATCTTATCAGCTGCTTGACAAGGTACCATGGCACCAGGTAGTACTTAGCAGATTTCCTCGGAGTGAAAGAAAATCCTTTTCACTGGGCACAGACACTGTGTGACTAAGAGCAGCCGTCTCTCCTGTCGTGGGCCTGCTGTCACCTTTGCTCCTCCAGCCTGTGCAGCTCAGGACTTGATGCTTTCATCTGAACGTGACTGGGAGACAGCCACTTGGGACTCTTGAAGCTTTCAGTCATACTCCTTTTGTTTTATCTTTTATTTTTGCTTACATTATTTAACTGATATATAAAATATAAAAATTAAATGTATTATGAGACACCATATGGTATAATGTTCTGTGGTTTGTTTTTTTTTTTGAGTCAGTTACTCACTACTATCTATAGTCCGGGCTATCCTTGAACTTGAGATTTGACACTCAAACTCATGATTTTTAAGGTCTAACCTTCTATCCCTTGTTCCCAAATCCTACTGTTTATTTCATAATGTAAAACACAGTCCAGCTTTTAGAGGCCAAAGTCTCAACCGTGAGCTTCTGTAAAGTGAAATCTATTTGCAGACTCTCATCACCCAGAGCGAGCACTCTTACACAAGAGTCAGACTAGCTCAAACTGGAGTCCTGCAGACGGTGGCCTGGCATCCTCAGCTTGTAATACCCCATGCCCGTAGCCCTCTTTGGTAGTGTCCCGTGGTCCTTGTCTGTCTAATATTCTGGGGTCTTCACTGCAGCTTCAGCTTCAGCTTAATAATGACCTTCAGATCTGTCACACCAGACCTGTCCTCAGCTGCTCTCCTTAACGCCCAAATTTTATAGTACCACGGGTGGGGGGATGGGAGAGGGGGCTGGAGAGATGGCTCAGAAATTAAGAGCAGTGGCTGCTCTTTAGAGGTCCTGAGAGCAGGAGAGAGCCAGTCTTGTGCTGTCCCCTACAGAGCCCCAGGTTTCCGTTAATGGTGCCAGTCTCTTGAGCAGGTCTAGCTGCTTTGATCCCTGCACTACTTGTCTGAAACGTGAGACTTGCCACACACCTTCCTCCATAAAAAAAAAAAGTCCATATTGAATTCATCCATCATTGTTGGATTCGGCATCACCAAGGGGGGCGGGGTCTCAAGACACAGAATGAAGCCAGATTTTTGGCAACAATACCACATGAAGGGCTCTCAGCCAAATTCCTCCCTGAGTCACTGCCCCCTCTGAAACTTGGTGAGCTGGACGGACCTTCACTGCCCGTCTTTACTTCTGAGCAGCCCCCTGAGCTCTGCCCACAGCATGCAGCTGATTTTCCACACAAAGTCCCAAACCATTCTGCCTTCCTCACACAGAACAGTTCAGAGGCCCAAGAGCCGCTTGGTCTATCACAGTAGTGACCTCACTTCTGGGTGCCAATTTCTGCTTTTGTGTCATTTCTCATTGTTTTGGTAAAATTCTCTGACAGAATCAGCCTTCGCTCTCTGCTCTTGACTGAATCCGACGGGCCGCCCCAAGCCCCTGCTGTCCCGACTTCCTGTAGTGACTTTTTCGGCTTTAGTTCTCTTTAGCAGGGTTTGTCTCAGCAGCTGGGATAGGACTAAGGTTGTCCACCTTGGCACCCCAGTTCTGTAGCCAGAGCAAGACCCTTTGCTTTCTTGTGGTTTCCTTTAACAGCAGACTTTCCTTTTGCTTTTTTTTTTTAATTTTTTTTTAAATTTATTTTAGTTTTGACTGATTGGAGAAAGGGAGTCTCGATGTTGCTCAAGTTGGCCTGGAACCCAGGGCTCAAGTGATGCTCTTGCTGGGGCCTTCTGAGCAGTTGGGACTGCAGCCACACACCCTTACACCAGCTGCTTGATGATCTGATCATCTCTGACATTGGCCCTTTCTTTGTGAGAGAGCGGTGGCTTGAGTAAGCCAGGCTCTGTAGGGTCTGTTTGAAATGCTTGGTCACCAGGGAGTGGTGTTTGAAAGACAGATTCCGGAGCTGGAGAGGTGGCTCAGAGGTTAAGAGCACTGGCTGCTCTTCCAGAGTTCAATTCCTAGCAACCACATGGTGGCTCACAACCATCTGTAATGAGACCTGGTGCCTTCCTTGCCAGCAGTACATTGTATGCTTAATAAATAAATCTTAAAAAAAAAAAGACAGATTCAGAAGTGTCACTGGGGTGGGCTTTGAGGTTTTAAAGGCTCACACTAGGCCCAATGTCTCTTTGCTGTCTAGGGATCATGATGTAACTCTCAGCTACTTGTTTAGCACTGAGCCTGCTGCCACACTCTTGCTATGATGGTCATGGATTCACCCTCAAACCATAAGCAAGCCCCAATGAAATGCTTTCTTTAGTACGTGATGGAAGCAGATGCAGAAATCCACAACCAAGCACTGGACTGAGCTCCTGGAGTCCAGTTGAAGACAGGATGGAGGGATTATATGAGAAAGAGGGGTCAAGATCATGATGGGGAACCCCACAGAGACAGCTGACCCGAGCTTGTGGGAGCTCACGGAATCTGGGCCGATAGCTAGGGAGCTGGCATGGGACAAACCTAGGCCCTCTGCATCTAGGAGACAGTTGTGTAGGTTTGGTCTTTTGTGGGCCCCTAGCACCGAGACTGTGACCTGTCCCTGGTGCATGAGCTGGCTCTTTGGAACTTGTTCCTTATGGTAGGATGCCTTGTTCAGTCTTGATGCGGGGAGGAGGAGCATGGTCCTGCCTCAACTTGACATGCCACGATTTTTTAATTCCCAGGGGAGACCTTACTCCATCTGAGATGGAGGAGGAGTGGATGGGGGGGGGGCTGAAAGGGAGGAGAGAACAGGAGAGGAGTGAGGGGAGAGGAGGTTGGTGTGTAAAGTAAACTAAAGAGAAAAAAGTTACCTTGACTATGGTGTCTCTTTCTAGCTATAGAATATGAGCTTAGTCCGAATCTTCTTTGTTTGTCTTTGAGGTCCCGGTGCTGGGTAGTATAGGATCTTACATCCCACCACAAGAGCATCAGACATTGCTGTCTGTGTTTGCCTTGCTATGCACGGCCTGCATGTTGTCTCACTCCTGTCTGACCCGACTGTAATTTAGCACTCAGTACCTTTCCCATTGCTATTTGGTCACCACCACCACCCCTACCGCCCGCCCGCCAGGGGCACACTTGAGATACTTAGCACTCAGGTCCTTGTCATTGCTACTAGCTTAGTTTTCTCCCGAGGTTTAGAAAGCTGTCAAAAAGGAAAGGGAGACTTGGGCCATAGTATGATTCCGTATGTGAAATTCTTCCTGTTCCGGGGTAGGTTGCTAGGTTGGAACCACAGCTAAAGCCTGTGGCTCACCACTGGGAAGCAGTGGAAGCAGTGTTTGGAAGGCTGTTAGCGGAGATACTGGGAGCTTTCCACCAAGTTGAATTTAGAGGAGAATGAAGTGCAGGAGGCTGTGGAGTGGCTCACCGCGAAGGTGATGCCCTCAACCCCATGTGCCTCCAGAGCACTGGGACCAGGGCTCTCACCTGTAAGGGCCTTGGCAGCCTTTGGCTCAATCTCTTGTGAGGAATGGAGGCGCAGGGAGACGTGAGCTCTTGTCAGGGCAGAGCCGGGAACCTAGTTTCACAGTTCTCCTCTGTGGTAGAAGTCATCAGAGTAGGCAGGGCTGGGAGCCCTGGTGTGCAGAGACCTCCATGGGAGGCGCACGCCGCCCACAGTGCTGTTCAGGCTGCGGTTGTCTTGCGGAGTGACTGCTGTCTTAGCGGTGGTGGACTGCCCTGGGCCGCCATGCTGCCTGACTTACCGTGCTTTGACTGCCGGGAGCTCTGTGCTTTGCAAGCTCCCAGAACTTTTCCCTCCACGTCTGAAATACTACAGAGTAACCCTAAAACTGTATTTTTCCCTAACCATGGCACGTCTTCCATCCTGGGGACATTGTAGGTTTCACTTCAGAGGACTTTCATTGTTTAAAGCATTTCAGTGACTTTTCCTGGTTCTGGTGCGACGTTCACTCTTCAGCTGAGCGCAAAACTCGCCTTTATCTGGTCCTGCTCCTGCATTCGTTCTCACGGTTCCCTTGACTCAGCCTGACGGTGAAGACTCATGCCTATAATCCTAACCCTCAGGAGGTGGAGGCAGGCAAATCTTGGAGTTCTGGGCTAGCCTGGTCTACAGAATGATTTCGGGAGAGCCAGGCCTACACAGAGACACCCTGTCTCAGAAGACTTTAAGCCCTAGGAAATATGCCTGCTGCTTTGTTCCCCAGAGGTGCTGATCTTGTCCTCTAAGGAAATTGCCTTGCATCTTAGTCTCTTCTTTATTGCTGTGAAGAGACACCATTACCAAGACAACTTTTAAAGGAAAGCATTTAATTGTGAGCTTGTTACAGTTTCAGAGTGTGAGTCCATGACAGTTGTGGTGGGAAGCAAGGTGGCAAGCAGGCATGGTGCTGGAGCAGTAGCTGAGAGGCAGAGAGAGCAAGACTGGGCCTGAGTGCCATGGGCTTTTGACCCTCCCCCATCCCTTGACACCTCTTCTCCAATAGGAACACTTCCTAATCCTTCCCAAACAGTTCCACCAAATAGGGACCAAACATTCAAATATGGGGGGGGGGGGTGTCCATTCTCTTTCAAACCACCACATGCTGGCCTGGAACTCACTGTGTAGACTAGGCTGGCCTGGAGCTCACTGTGTAGACTAGGCTGGCCTCAGGTGCCTTAAGAGTCTTCAAGGCTTCATCATGCGTGCTGCCGCCGTGCTCCCCCTTGTTTTTAGAGTCATGGTCTCTCCCTGAACCTGGATCTTACCAATTTACCAAAACTAACTGGGCACTGAGCCCCAGGGATCCTCATGTCTTTACCTCCGAGATTTGGGATTGTAGGCATGAGCCACCATGGCTGAGCAAAAACAGGTTCCAAGGATTCCGTGCTTGTACAGCAAGCTACACCGTCTCCCCAGCCAGCTGACACCACTGTAAGTGTGCATGCTTCAGCAGGTGAATGGGACGACTGAATTCCACTTGGGAATCTGTACTAGATTTACCATGTTTCTGAATATTGAAAATTACTTAAAAATAGAAAGGGATTTGGATGATTGGCTCAGTGGGTAATAGTGCTTGCACAAGAATGAGGCCCTAAGTTAGGATCACTAGCACCCTCTTCAAAAGCAGGGTGTGATAGATTGTACAGGCCTGAAATTCCCCCTCTTGGGAGACAGAGACAGTAGGAACCCAGAGTCTTGACGGCCAACTAGTATAGCTGCTAGTGAGTGCCAAGTCTAGTGAGAGACCCAGTCTCAGTGAAAACAAGGTGGAGAGTGTTCAAGAAAGACACACAGTCAACCTCTGGTCTACATACGCATCCACTCAAAGCATGCATGCAGTCCCAAAGTAAGAAAGGAGGCGGCTAGTAAGCAGGGACTATGCCTGTTGGGAGGTCAGACAAGCCTACCAGAGTCACCGCAGGATTAGGCGCTCGTCTGTTTCGTCAGTTTCTCCCTCCGTGTGGATTAGAATCTTTCAGAGATGTTTTCTGTCGCCCATGTTGTTGCTGCTGTCTCCTTGTACATACACTGTTGGTGTTTATGGTGTTATCTGGTGAAGTGATTCTTTGGGGTGCTTCATCCAGCAGAGCTCTGTTCTCTCTGGTCGCTCACAGGCCGCTGTTAATCACCCCTTTCCTACTTTTCTCCCTCTAGTTAAGAAATTTTTCACTGTGGACTGGAATGTACTTCCTGGGTTGCAGAGTTGGGGCTGGAGGCCGAGGCGGGACAGTCACGTGCTCTCTACTTCAGTCTGAGCCTCATAGGAAGGTTTCACAGTGGTAACCAGTTGTGTTCTTGTAAGGGTTTGTTTCAGTTTTTATCAATGCTGGCGTTAAGGTTTCTGTCCTAGTTTGGGTTTCTGTTGCTGTGTTGAGACACCAGAACCAAAACAACTTGTGGAGGAAAAGCTTTACACTTCCAAAGCACTGTTTGTAGTTGAAGGAAGTCAGGACAGGAATTCACCTTGGGCTGGAAACTGGAGGCAGTAGTTGATGCAGAGGCAAGGAGAAGTGTTGTTTGCTGACTTGCTTCCCATAAGCCTGCTTTCTTACAGAGCCCAGGACCACCAACCCAGGTGGTCCATCCACTAAGGGCTGAGCCCTCCCAGACTTGCCTACACCAAGGTCTCATGGAGGTATTTTCTCAGTTGAGGCTTCCTCCTTTGATGACTCAAGCTTGTGTCAAATTGAGGTGAAACTAGCCAGCACAACATCTTTATGGATATTCAAAATTGAAGATTTCAGTCATACTGTTTCTTTTGTTTCTAGTTTTTTAGTTTTTGAGCCAGAACATTACTGGTGTTCATTATGGTAAAAATAACTTATTTAATAACTTGAATCCAGTTTAAGGCAGGTTGGGTTAAAGGATGTTGTGAAGGGTTTGTTGAGTGGAGTGTCTGTTTCTCTGTCACTCAGTGTGGTGGCATGTTTGTCATCACTGCCCTGTGCTCTTCCCTTTTCTGACAGCTCCCCAATGTGTTGGGGCCAGATCCGCCTTTATTGTCCAGGCAGGGTGGCAGCAAACCGGTGCTGGAGTGGCCCTGGCTGTCGGATGTCTCAGCCAGAGAAAGAGCCCAGGTGGTAGGTGTCCTGGAGCTAACCCTCGTTCTCCTCGGTGACAAGTCAGACCATTTCTCTCTCCTTCTAGCTCTCAGCTGCTGCTCTGTGGACAGCCGAAGGCTCTGGCTTTCTGACCCTCCACTGTAGATGTTGCCATTAAATTATCTACTTCAAAACTGGTTCCAGAGTTTTCTAGACCCTTCTTCCTCCCTGTAGCTATCCCTGAGATCCCTGGACTGTTTACTGAGTTTGGGGTTTCTGTCCTGTTCGTGGCTGCATTCTTGGCCATTCTCTCCTTCTTACAAATGTCCATTCTTTGGCTTCTTGCCCTTCACTGTACACAGGCTCCTTAAGCAGAAATGTTTCTGATCCCCTGGATTCCTGGGACTGCCAGCTGAAGCTGCCTGTAGTAAGTGAAAATCACGTCTCCAGTGGGAATTTGTCCAGCTGCCCAGTCACACGTGTGTGCCCTAGACAGGCACCACCTTTCTCTGTCTTCATAACAGTAGCCCTCTGCCATTTGCTGTCTCAGCTGTCTGGGAAGGAAGTACCCACCTCACTTGGTCCATGATGGACCTGTTCGTAATGGAAGAATATGGCTGTGCTGCCCTCTGATAGACACTTGGGTTACTGGATGACACTGTTCTGTATTGTACATCATGTCCAAGGGGACTTAGTGACCTAGCAGAGACCAGGTTCTTCTGTGATTTTATGTGCCACCCTGCAGACCTGTAAGATCCCATGTCACATACATGAGGTGTGGCTGCTGTGGTTGTCGCTGTGCACACACACTTCTTTCAACCCAGCACGTGAGTTAAGTGATCTCCTCAGGGCTGAACAGTGTGCCTAACCTACTCCATGTGCTCCAAAGGCTGGTTGTTTATGGTGTCTCCGGTTTGTCGCCTGGTGTGGTCTGACTGGTGGAGTCGAGCTCACGCAGGTCAGAGGCTGACATGGTACCTGCTTTGTTATATTTTTCAAAGGACCAGCTAATCTCATCAGGAAATGTGGTCCACAGACACCAGAATTGAGTAACTGGTTTTGTTTTTGATTTAGAATTAGTAGCTCTTTAGGAGAAGAGCATCATCAAGAGTCGTCTCAGACCAGATAATAAGCAGAGTGTCTGTGCCGTGGAGAGGCCAGTGCTATCTGGCCTAGGCGCCAGCGTCTCCTTGTACCCTGCTACCCTGGTGACTGTGTCTCTTGTTGTGGGATTCCTTTATATTGTGCATGGCCAGCTCTGATCCCAGACTGGTGACAGTGGGCAGTGAGCAGCACATGTCAGCTCTGCTTCGACAGTTACCTGCTAACAGCAGGCTGTGGGGCAGTGGGGGAGCCATGGAGGGGAGTGCAGTAACGTAGCTTACCCGACCCTTAACATAATACAAGACCAACACTGCATGGTTTGCTATACCTTTGAGAGGTTTGGTTTTATTTCATTCATTTTATTGAGTACTGGATTAACTAGATATTAAGAAATAGTGTAGGGTTAATCTTTCCTGTTAGCACTGCAGAGGAGACTAAGTTTACATAAATGATGGCTGTTTATTAAATGCTGGTGAGTGATTCACATCCTACCTCACATCTGATGAGTCTGGCAGGTATTTAGATGAACATAGTAGGACACCTGGCTGGTCCAGACAAGTCCAGTCCACATCCTTTGAGCCTGTGACTATCACCTGTGGTGAAAGGCGTGCCCGAGTTGATGCTCTTGAGATATGCTTACTGGGATCACCCTGGATTCTCATTTCTTTCCACACTCAGGGTACAAGCTGAATTCATACTTCTGTCCTCTGCCACTGTGGGGCCATGTCTAGACTGGGGTGATGGTTCTGTTCCCAGGCTTGCTTTCCTCTTCTGCCTGTAGTGCCCTGTGTTGCTCATTGGCAAGGTGTGTGGTATCATTTGGAGGGTGTGGTGTGAAAGGGTTTTGAGGTAGGTTCTTACTCTGTAGCCTATGCTGTACTCAAACTCTTGGGAATCCTCCTGTCTCAGTCTCCCAAGTGCTGAGATTCAGGTGTGAGTTGCTATGCCTGACACAAATCATTTGTTTTCTTTTGTGTCCCAGCTTGTGGCTCCCCCCTTGTTTCCAGTGTAGTGGTAGTGTCGTAGTAGTAATAGTAATAATTAATATAATAATAATTTATAGAATTGAGGTGGCATGCCAGATAAACACTATAGTCCATACTATTGGACTATACCCCTGACCTGAATTATATATTTTGAATTTATAAAATATTAATAGAGTTATGCAGAGTTGTGTTGTTCCTCATGCCCCTTTCCACCTGCTCTGGGTCTAATTGCTTAGGTTTATCTATCTTTCCTGTGTTTCAGTAATCTTTTTTCTTTGGATCATTTTTACAAAAAGACATCATTCTGCACACATTCCTTTGCGCTCTGCTGGGAGCCACTCGCACTCCTTCTGGGACCTTCGCGCTCATAGTTAGAGCTGGATGCACAGGCCTCCAGCGTGCGGGGTTCCTGTTGTTGGGGTGTATCTCAAGGTGAATCATAGTATTACTGGGTCATCAGTGTGCATGGTAGTTTTTTTTTTATAGTCAAGTTTTTTCAGGATAGCATCCTATGCCATTTTACATTCCTCAGTAGCACGTAGAGAGCTCTCATGCAGAGTCCAAAGTTTCTGACTACCACATGCCAGCGCATGTGTCTCTTATCCCTAACCCTAATTTTTTTTTAGTATAAAGTTGACTGTTATATTTCCTTATATTTAGTATAAAACAGTTGACAGCGAATGGCCACTGCTATAGTTTTACCGTGAGCGGTTGTTTGGTGTTTGTTTTCTTCCCCACCCCTTTGTCTTGCATGGCTTTGTTCCATTCTTCGCGTTCTTGGATGATAACTCCATCTCCATGTGTGCACAGCTGCCTCTGGCTGTGGGCTCTTTTCTAGTAGGGATCAAAGAGAAACCACCTTGAGAACAGACTTTGGGGACTAGGGGTTAGGGGTCATTCCTCTCAGGATGATGGAGTCTGCCTTGGGAATTTCTCTGGGACAAATACAGACTCAAACCTGTACGTCTCTTCATGACATCAGCACTGACAAGGTATGACAGAGACCGCATGTCTCAATACGAAACCAGGCTTGGTGGCACACACTTTGAATCCCACCACTCAATGTGGCAGAGGCAGGTGGATTCCAAGAGTTCCAGACTGCTCAAGGCTACATAGTGAGACTCTATCAACAAACCAAGACAGAAATGCAGTTAATACAGAGATGTGATTTAGCGCAAATGTATTTTGGATGTCTTTTGCCTAGATGTGGTGCCAGCACTTGCCACACGAGAACATAGCATATCCTCACAGCAGTTCCTCAAGTGCACTGTGGTGCCCAATTTGTAGGTTAGGGCAGATGGACTCATGTTTTGTGCTGTGGAGTGAAGAAGAGGACTGGGTTCACCGCTCTGAATTCAGTTCATTTGCAGTCTGGTCTTCCCTGTAGTGTGTCCATTGCCTAGAAGGTGTTCTTCGTGGCAAGGTTGGAAAGACTCCAGATGAATGAGACCACGTGTTTACCAAGGAAGAATTGGTCTTGCCTGGCTCCTACAGAGGCAGACTGCCGCAGTTGAGACTAGACTGTTCTGCTTTGGGTTCTTAAATGTAATTTATTTTAACCTTAAAAGCGGGGCCATGAGGGCTAACATCACATGGCTTATTGCACCTGCCAATTCTAGTTAGTTCTGATGGCTGCTCCTCTGCTCTGTTAGCTCAACAGAGAGGAACATCCCACATCTTAGCCTCTGTCACCTAAGTTGCCTTTCTGTGGGCTGTTCCTGTGGGCAAGGCCTGTGGTCTGCTTCTCCCGAAGACCTCAGGACGGGCACTGTTTCTGTAAGTGGGCCGGTTTAGGGTAACTTCTTTGCCAGTTGTCCCCTCTGCCTTGGATCCTCAGTCTTCTTCAGAGCCACGTGGATCCCTGTGCAGCCTGTGCCTTCCTCTTCCCATTCATCTCTCCCAGCATGGTGACTGTGTGTCATTCCCTGAGCATCTCAGTCCTTCATTCTCAGGAGCCAACCACTTTCTCTGCACTGCTTTCTGTAGACCTAGGTGCCATCATTGCTGTATTTCCTTTGTGAATGTATTGTGGTTTCTGTACTGTTGGTACTGTACAGTTGTTGTCCCCATACTCATTACTCGTGTCAGTGGTGCTAGGTCACTGGTGCACTCCTTGTTCATGCATGCTGAAGTCACGTGCCATAGCACAGTCCCAAATCACTGTTTTAGAAGAAAGGAAGGAGAGAGTCAGTGCCAATCATGTTGGTGCCTCTTCAGAGTAGCCTGGAGGTGCAGGTCTGCCTTACTATGTTCACGCTGTAGCGTGCAGCACAGCAGCTCAGAAATGGGGTCTGCACAGCCACATGGCTTCCTGAAGCCTTATGATCACCCGCTCTGTTCAGCGTAGGCAGGTCCTCTCTGCCCAGTGCCCAGTGCCCAGTGCTTCCAGAGTAAGGACATTTCAGATCTGATGTCAAATCACTATGTACAATCCTCATTATGTTCTTGGCTCCTATTACTGAGTTTTGAAAGTTATAATTTTATGGCAATGTAGCTGTGTTTGGGATTTTCTGATACATAAACAAGAGCATTCACTTTCCCCCAGTACGTGTAAGTCAATGTGTTCAGTGTGTATATTCAGAGAGACAGGGAATTCAGAAGGGTGCCCCAGATTGGAGCAATGTCTGGTGGAATCGGTGCTGGAAGATGACCCCAGCAGCTGACTGCTGAAGCCCCTGAAAGCACAGGATTGCAACCCAGGAGAGGTCAGTCTGTAGGAAAGGCACAGAAAGGGCAGAGGGCTGAGAGTTTGTGCCCACCACGAGGAAGAAGCAGGGCAATTGGGGTGCATTTGCTTACAGGTATCTAGATAGCCCCTAACTCACTACCCAGTGAGTGTTGACTGTGCCAAGCCCTGCTTGGAGGGTTTTTATATGTTAACTTCTTCACAAAGGCTGTGCTTTTTTTGTGCCCTCCCCTCCCCCAGTGTCACAGAAGAGACCCAGGTAGTTTGCTAAGATCACAGTTGTCATGGGTCAGGGGTCACCTGGCTCCAAGTGTGTGCTCTCACACCCATTCTACCTGCTCTCACTGGATCAACAGCAGCATCTGTGGTGACAGGATGGGATGTTTAGACGGTTGGCAGTCAGGGTTCTGCATGAGCTCTCTGTTTGCTTGGGTGTTGTCTCATAATGCTAAGACGGCTGCTCTGGCTCCACACATTTCACTTGGCCACTGCCCATTTGCTCCAGAAGCTTTACTTCTGACCTTTGTGGGCCTCCCTGGCCAGGCCTGAGCCTGAGGGCTGGTCAGTCTTTCTTGAGAAGGACCAGGAAGGTACTAGGGTGACTCCCCCGCTAATTTTCTACTCTCGTTTTGTGCATTGGTTCTTCTACAGCAGTGGCACAGATCGACTCTGTGGAGTCCTTGGCCAGCCAGCTCATCTGTGGAAGCTCGAGTCAGCTGACAGCCCTAGCCATGCTCTAGTGGATAGTGGGTGTGCATGGGCTAGAAGTGACCTCATGGTGGCTAATAATGCAAAACACCAAACACATGACCTTTGTGGGTCTCATCTATTGCAAGTCAGTTAGGCACTCTGGGTTCGGGCTAACAATAGCACTCCCAGCGCTTTCAAACATTTGTCAAATGTACCTGTGCCTAGAGCATGTCTGCAGCCTTTTTAAGGCCATAGGATGACCTTATGAGTCAATAAATATTCTTCTGTCCTCAGACAGCTACCAGCTGGTCAGGAAATGAACACATGCGCTTTTATGTCCCCATGGGCAATATTATTCTCAGAGAAGCTGGATCCACACCTCTTAGTCTGTGGTAAGTGATTTATTTACTCACAGGACAGTGTAGTGCTGTGTGGAGACGGCTCTGCGCTGGAGCAGTAGTCAGCACCAGGCTCGACTTCCCGGTGTGAGCCAGCAGACCTGCTCTTTCTAGAGCAGTGGAGGAGCCGATATGCGCGTCTCAGCCTCAGTCGCCTATTATCGGTCAGTTGCTGCTGACTTCCAGGACCCCATCCGCCCGTCAGGTATCAGCTGGGACCGAGGAGCCCTGGGTGTTTCCCATGTGTGCTGTGCAGAGAAACCCAAGGTGCTTCTTGGCAGTGCTGATTCCTTCTCATACTGACACTGTCTTCTTGTGTGTAGCCCTGGAGATGGTTGTTGAGCACACCAGTAGCAGTGTGCATGCATAAAATGTGCTTTCTGGAGTGTGATAATCCTTCTCATTATTGCCTTGTCCGGGTCTTGGTTAGGTTTCTGTTGCTATGATAAAATTCTGTGACGAAAAAGCAACCTGGGGAGGAAAGGTTTATTTCATCTTGCAGTTCTCAGAACATACTTCCTCACTGACGTACTCAAGGCTGGAAGGTGAGGCGGGAGCTGAAGCAGAAGCTGGGGAGGAGTGCAGTTTACTGCTTGCTTCTATGACTTGCACAGCCTGCTTTCTTATACAACCCAGGGTCACTTTCCCAGGGTGGTACCACCCACAGTGACTTGGGCCTCCTGTATCAACCATCAGTCAACAAAATGACAGTCAGATTCCCAGGCCAATTTGGTTGAGGCATTTTCTCAATTGAGGTTCTTTCTTTCCAGATGACTCTTATGTTGTGACAAGTTGACAGACAGCTACCCAGTGCAGTCTGCTTTTGCTAAAAGCACTTTAAAGATTTTTACCTATCAGGACTCCTCCCTAAAATATCTGGGCACACCCTGGAGAGTGCTTTCTGTAAGCAGATTTAGTCTGCCCGTCCTTGTCTTCCCATTGCGCAGAGGCGGAAGCGGGGAAACATCTGGATGTCTGCTCATTTGCCTGTAATTTGTATTTGTAGCTTTCTCTGTGTGTATCTGTAAACTTTTTCTCTTGGCCCATTTCCCTGTGCCCATCCTCTGTCCTCAGCCTTCTGCCACCCACCTGTTCCCCGTCTTCTCACCTGGCTCACTTTGGAGCCAATTCCAGATGTCATGTCATCTCGTCTCTTTTCTAAAGATAACTGACTCTTCAGGCCTGAACAGTCGATTTGTATAGGTGACAGATGAGGCCATCGTTGATGGAATTATATACTCTGCTAGTCTATTAGTTGGTCCCTTCTGTAGCCCATTCCATGTTCTGTCTGTCTGCTCTTTCCTTAAGTGGACTGACTGAGCATCCTGGAATTTAATGTGGTCTGGGTTTTGTTGACGCCCACTCAGTGGTAAACCACACTGGCATCCGTCCCTGGGATTCCTCAGTATGGCAGGTGAACCTAGAGGTTTGTGCTGATTCTGGTGGCCAGGGTGCTTCGGAAGTGGCATTGCAAGCTTCTTTTCATGGGTTGTTTTCCGCTTGTGCTGTGAGAAGCTCCCAGCAGTCATTGCCTGGCTGCCATTCCTCTTGTGGTTAACCAGGGAGTTTCCATACACTTCCTCTGATCTTATTGGATAGCTCGAAGTAATGCATAACAGGACAGCCAGCTTCAATACTTACTGTCCTTGATATGCTAGTTTCGAAATAATACTGGCTCTCACAGGTAATCAGTAAGGAGCGTGGGCACATGTGTGGTCAAGCTCTGTGGTGTTCAGAAACATTCTGAATTTGGCAATAATTGATGTTCACCGTGTCTTGCCACTTGCAAAAAACAGGAGTACCTGTTTTGTTTTTTAGTGGGATGTGGTGTTTCGAGAGCTTAATCCAGGTCCCAAGGGTGTGCATTGTTCACACTCAGCCCCTCTCTCTGTGTTTTAGAGATAAAATGCACTTTGAGCCCTTGGTGACTCAGGTTGAGGACTCCAAGATTTCTCCTTTGACCCCATGGTTCCATGTTAAATGGAAGCTGTGCTCTCTCCCCCTTTGAGTGTCCAGGTGTTTCATGGACACCAGCTGCCCAGCTTCCATTTAACACGGAACTGCACTAAACAGTTTCAGAGATGGTGACAGCTCTCCCACCAGTGGTCTTGAGAACCGCTCCTCCGGTGCCTGCTTTCCCTCTGGTGGCAGGCTCAGGTGCGGGCACTTTGCCCTGTGTCCCTTGGGAGAGCACTTTCTGTCTTTTCAACAGCTATCTGGAATTATTTGGTGGGTAGAGAGACGGCTCAGTGGTTAAGCTTACTTGCTGCTCATGTAGACGACCTGAGTTTGGTTCCTAACACCCACATGGCAGCTCACAGCCATCTGTTAAGTTCAGTCCCAGGGGATCTGATTCCCTCTTTTGACCTATGTGGGTGCCAGGCATGTATGTATATACATTCAGGCAAGCAGTCATATGCATGAAATCTAAAAAAAATTAAAATTTCATTTTTGTGTGTATGTATGTACATCTGAGAATACTTGTGTGCACTGTGTGTGTGTGCAGTGCTCATAGAGGCCATAGGAGTGCTTTGGATTTCCTGAAACTGGAGCTATAGGTAGCTCGAGCCATGCGGTATGAATGCTCAGACCCAAACTTAGGTCTCCTAAAGAGCAGCAAGTGCCCTGAACTGTTTAGTCATCTCTCCAGTCCCTTGTCTACAACTTTTAAGGTCTTCTTTTAAAATGAAATTAACTTCATTTTATAGTTATGTAAAGTTTTCCTGATATCAAGTTAAACAAATCAAGGGTGTCAGGGAAATCTGACTGCTAATCCTGTTTTCTAGCCAACACCCCCCCCCCCCACACACACAATTATGTGTAATATGTATGTCAGACTTGTATTTTTCTTTTCTGTGTTAATGGTGGGCATAATGCACATGGTTTCTTCTTAGTGAGTTTTTTTTTTTTTACGGAGGGCTGGTACTCTATCATATTAGAATCCAAGGTCCACTTTGGAATGAAAGCTTTGTTCTTTTCTCAAACTCCGAGCTCTTCCATTGTGGGCCATTGGTCTGCCATGGAGGCGAACCCGCTCCTGCATGTGGGAATGGTTGCAGACTGTCTTTTACATCGCAGCCGGCAGTCGTGACCACTTAGCACACCACAGGTGTTGGCTGCCGAAACCCCAGGGCAGGGCTAGCTGAGAACAGTATGTCCTGTGTCTATTCAGGGCCCCTACAAACAGGTCTGAGGAGGTGAAGGGAACCTTTTAATTTACTTCAGGCATGGAGTAGCCTGATCTGTAAGCTAAGATTTCTTTTTGGACTTTTGCCTCTTTTTCCAATCAAGGAAGGCGGACTTGTTGGTGAATAATGATAAGGGAAAGAGAGATGGTTTTACAAATCTCATGTGAAGCTGCTCTTCTGGGGCAGACCTGTGGTGGAACCCGAAGTGTTGCCACCTTCTCCCTTCTGCGGCTGTGTGGCTGCTGCTAACCCATTGGATGGGTCTGCCAGGCTCACAGAAGAGACCTTCTGTGTGGCCCCATGCAGCGATGGCCTTTTCTTCCTTGTGGTAGAAATCCAGGTTGTTCTGGTTGTCAATGAAGGGAAATGAAGACATTTGGCTAAGGCTAGTGAAGTAATCTAAACTACTATTTATTTAGTTTAGTTTAGTGTCAGAAGCCATCCCCCCAGCATGGTCCACAGGAATGCCTAGAGTGAGCTCTACTGTCAAGAGAGCTCATTGTACCCTCTCATACTCAGACCTCTGTACTCCACGTGGGTTTTCTTTTAAAAGGAAGTGAATGGAATTACGGAGGATGCACCTGTGTGTTCTGCCGAATGACGTTTGTGCTAGAGACTTAGGGAAGTTGGCTCCTGATACCTGGGCAGACCCCTGTAGATGCTCAACACTCAGCAATGTGTTTGGACCATGTTTGCTGTGGGAGTGGAAGGTGGAGGCTGTAACTTTCTTCTTACAAGCTCCTCTGGCCTGGTGTTTCGCCTCCCTTCCCTTCCCTCCCTTCCCTTCCCTCCCTTCCCTCCCCTCCCCCTCCCCTCCCCTCCCCTCCCCCTTCCCCTTCCCCTTCCCTCCCTTCTCTCCCCTCCCCCTCCCCTCCCCTCCCCCTTCCCCTCCCCTCCCCTCCCCCTCCCCTTCCCTCCCCCCCTCCCCTCCCCTCCCCTCCCCTCCCCTTCCCTTCTTCCCTTCTTCCCTTCTTCCCTCAAGCTTGGCCTTTCATGGTAGCGTGCAATCCCAAGGCTGTTCTGTTGTGCTGTTCTAATACATGTTAATTTTCTGTGTGGTTTGTGAGGTATGACCTACCCTTTTGACATTTGGTCAGTGTCACAGATGCTATGGCCTTTGCAAGCGTCAAGTCATTCTGTGACAGTATGAGCCATGCCTGAATGATAGCCATGGCAGTCATACAGGTTCAGCTGGAGGGGTCTCTGTTTCCGGTGAGTGGTGCTAGTCCCTGTGGCCAAAGTCCAGTCTGCCCGCCCATCCCATCCCTTTCTGCTTATTGGATTTCCCGGTGCTTCCCTTCCCTCCTGGTTGGTTAGCTCATAGAGTGTCTGAGGTAACAAGCATAAGACAGCACTGTGATAAGAGCAGGAACACAGATCCAGAGGGCACATGGCATAGGCTGGAAGCCCCTGATGAAGACTGGTGGTGGTGAGTGACAGGTGCAACCAACCATGAACTTTGCCAGAGCATCGTTAGTTTTCAAGTAGTCTTGGGATTCTCTGTACCAGAAGACAGGTCTGAGAAGATAGTGGGGGATGTTCTTGTTTCAGCATGGGGATTGAGTGTCTGGTGGACCAGAGGTACAAAGCACAGGAGCGGGCTGCATGGAGTGGATAGATCATATACAGGTGTGATTGCCAGTCAGAGGTCCCTTTTGTTCTGTTTGCTCTTGCTCCTTTTCATTTGCACAACCCAAGAACCCGGTTAGGAGTCGGCCCTGGTGTGCTAGGGTGGTAAGCAGTAGACTGTAAGGCTAGAACCTGACTTTGGCCTTGAAATTGTCCTGTGTGCTCTGTGATTCCTGTCTGTAATGCAGGGAGTGCTGCTGTTGTCTGCCCTGTAGAGTGGTGGCAAGAGAAAAGGGGTATTAGGAAGTGAACCCCAGAATGTGTCCTGAGAGTTGACGTTACCACTGGCTGCTCACCTGCCTAGGAGAAGCTCTGCCACAGGCAGCTGCCTCATGAGTAGGCTCATCCTGTGCTGTTAGGTTTTCAGTGAGAAAGTTTTCAAGTTGAATGGTGGGTAGGTCACTGACCTCGGGCTGAGCTGCAGGCTTCTGTAGAGGTGGCTCTTTGCCTTGGGCGCAGCTGTTTCTTTCCTCTCTAGCCCTCCCACAGCATGCAGAGTGCAGCAGAAGCTGCAACAAAGGGTGGAGGTATGTCTACAGAAGGAGACGCACGTGTGTACACAGGGTGGAGGTGTGTCTAGAGGAGGAGGTGCACGTGTGTACACAGGGTGGAGGTGTGTCTAGAGAAGGAGCTGCACGTGTGTACACAGGGTGGAGGTGTGTCTAGAGGAGGAGGTGCATGTGTGTACACAGGGTGGAGGTGTGTCTAGAGGAGGAGGTGCACGTGTGTACACAGGGCGGAGGTGTGTCTAGAGGAGGAGGTGCACGTGTGTACACAGGGCGGAGGTGTGTCTAGAGGAGGAGGTGCACGTGTGTACACAGGGCGGAGGTGTGTCTAGAGGAGGAGGTGCACGTGTGTACACAGGGCGGAGGTGTGTCTAGAGGAGGAGATGCATGTGTGTACACAGGGCGGAGGTGTGTCTAGAGGAGGAGGTGCATGTGTGTACACAGGGCGGAGGTGTGTCTAGAGGAGGAGATGCATGTGTGTACACAGGGCGGAGGTGTGTCTAGAGGAGGAGGTGCATGTGTGTACACAGGGCGGAGGTGTGTCTAGAGGAGGAGCTGCACGTGTGTACACAGGGTGGAGGTGTGTCTAGAGGAGGAGGTGCACGTGTGTACACAGGGCGGAGGTGTGTCTAGAGGAGGAGATGCACGTGTGTACACAGGGCGGAGGTGTGTCTAGAGGAGGAGGTGCACGTGTGTACACAGGGCGGAGGTGTGTCTAGAGGAGGAGGTGCACGTGTGTACACAGGGTGGAGGTGTGTCTAGAGGAGGAGATGCATGTGTGTACACAGGGCGGAGGTGTGTCTAGAGGAGGAGGTGCACGTGTGTACACAGGGCGGAGGTGTGTCTAGAGGAGGAGGTGCATGTGTGTACACAGGGCGGAGGTGTGTCTAGAGGGGGAGCTGCACATGTGTACACAGGGCAGAGGTGTGTCAGAGGAGGATCTGCATGCATATACAAAGGGAGCAGAAGGGCATCTCTGGTACTGTTGGAACCAAGATCTTTCTCTGCAGTCATTTCGAATGAAGCACATAGACAGTGTGGACATCCCCCCAAAATGATTAATGATCTTGGAACTGGCCAGTGTGGCCTGTTCTTCTGAACTTATGCATTCTGAAGGCTGCTTCTAGTACTTCTAAAAACAGCTTAACTCTACCCTGCCCATCCAGAGTTCAGGAACTTGGGCTGCACAGATGTCTGGCCAGGCCAAGCAAGTAGAAGGTCAGGTGGAGAGGCAGCTGTGCACAGAGACTGCTTTTGTTTTCCGGCCACCCGGACCTGAATAATCACACAGAACTATATTAATTACAACACTGTTTGGGCAATGGCTTAGGTGTATTTCTAGCTAGGCCTTTCATCTTAAATTGACCCATTTTTGTTATTTTTTATTTTACCACGAGACTCATGTTTTGCTACCTCTTACTTCTTGGGCTACTATATGGTGTCTGCCTGACTGCTGTCTTTCCGCCTCTGCTTGGATTTCTCACCTTGCTATATTCTACTCTGCCGTAGGCCAAAGTAGCTTGTTTATTAACCCATGAAAATAAAGCATATTCACAGCATACAGAGGGGAATCCCATACCAGGAGGCAGCTCAGGGATGCTGAAGATGCTGGTCCATTCTCTATAGTTTGTTTGATGAGCTGTTTATTTGTCTAGCACCATTTCCCCACATCCCAGGATGCTGATTAAACTGTAGCAAGCTGGTACCAACCTTGTTATTGTGGCTCTTGTCCCTCTCCAGCAGCCTGGGTTCATCTGGCCTCTGGCTGCAGTCCAGGCCATTGTTCACACTGCAGAGACCCAAGGGGTTCATGTACAAAGTCAGCTAGCTTTTGTTTTGTTTTCTGTGAAGGGATTGAAGTGATAGGCCAGTCTTTTAGTGATGGTATCAGGGAAAGGGGCACACAGAACAGCATCTCCATGGAAGCCTTAAAGGGAAATTAAAGTTCTAATGGAGTAGACGTAGTGCCTGAATTACACAATACCTGGCCTACATTCTTCCTGACAAAAGTTAACCCCGAGGTTTTATGAGGTCTGGTAGAGCACTCAGTTAATTGAAGGCAAAAGGTTGTTAATAAAGTAAATGTAGTCTAGACACACACTTAAATGATGTATATATTCAGAGACAGGATCTGAGCGGTGCCTGTCTGTCCTTCTGTCTGTCTGTCCGTCCGTCCGTCCGTCTGTCCGTCTGTCCGTCTGTCTGTGGCTGTTACCCCAGAGGGTCAGGCCACAGGAGTTAGGGTCCACTTTGGGTAGATGAGTACAGGGTAGGTCAAGAAACTTAGGAATTTGACCAGAGATTTGGTCTTGAAGGGACACCTAGGAATTCTGTGTTGTGTGAGACTCAGGACCAAGGGAGGAGGAGCCCAGCCCAGAGACGAGCAGCGGCTGAGCAGTCCGAGGGCAGCTGTGCGGTAGCTGGTTGTCCTCGGATGAGAAGACACTTCTGGTACACTGGGTGAGCACCAAGCCAGTAAGCAAGTTAGTCTGTGGTCTCTGCTTTAGTTCTGCCTGCCAGTTCCTGCCCTGAGCTCCTGTCTGACTTCCCTTCACGATGAACTGTGAGCTCTAGGAAGAAACAAACTCTTGGCCATGCTGCTTATCACAGCAACAGAAAGCAAAGTAGGGCAACAGGAAAGCCAGATGAAGGACTCGTGGCCTGGAGCGCCTTTTCATATGAGACTGGCCACCCGCAAAGCCACAGGCTTCTGCTGCAGTTGGTCAGGAAGACCTCTTTGGCCAAGTGCTGCTATGGTACATAGAAACAGCCAGAGGAGTGGCATGGTCAGAGCAAGGAAACTGGAAATCTTGCTGTGTCTGCAGGGATGCTGTGTAGCCCTTGCTTCATGTCCATCTCTCAGCCCAGGGAAAGGAGAGATGGACAGAAGCAGCAGTCTTGCTTGTGGGGAGGCTCTTTACCCACTGTCACCCCTCTGATCAACCATTTAATTTTTGCCTTTTGTTCTTTCCCCCTTACTCTCTACTCTTGAAGAGGTTTCTGCAGATTAGGACCTGACCTATGGAGTGCATTGTAGGCCCTGCCCTTGTCTAGAAGAAAAAATTGTCCTTATGATTTTTTACCAGGTGCCTGTTTCAAAGCAGCCCTCTCCTCTGCCTGCTCCCTGAAGGTCTTCCTGGTTCTTCACCACAGACACACAATGTGGCTCATAGCCTTTGTCTGGCTCCTTAGGGCTGGAGGGCTGTGATGGAGAAGTGGCTTGACTGGTGACTGTCTGAATAGTGTGTGATCTGGGTGCTGTGGCACAAGTGTGGGGGCCTGTGCTTCATACACTGTCCACTTGAGTCCATGGCCTTGGCGCAGAGATCAGCTGTCCAGGCAGTGTGTCACCTGCAGAGGAATCTGGCAGTAGTGACCGAGGGCCTGCTTCATTGCTGCTCTCTAACGCGGCCACACTGGGTTGTTTAAGACAACCCTCATCAACAAGGAAATGTCGCAGCTCTGAGCCCCTGGGTTCAACCTCTCAAGTGCAAAGGCTAGTGCCCCTACTCTAGGTGGTTCATTTATTAGGAAGGAGGAAGGGGGAGAGGGATGGAGGGAGGGAGGGAAGGAAAAAGAAAAGAAAAGAAAAGGAAAGAAAAGAAAGACGACACCTGGCAAAGATAGGGTCCATCCCCACAGTCCTAGCTGAACAGGACAGTGGTGGCAGAAGTTCTATGGAGGAAGTAGGCGTGTTGCAACTGCTGCACAGGGTTTCCTAGCCCAGGTTGAGGGTTTGTCAAGAGAAGATTCAAGGAGTGCAGCAGCCTTGCTCTGTCTCTTCCCATTGTGGCTGTTTGAGGCTTATCATTGCATCCTGAGTTCGTGAAGGGCTCACACAGCTGCCTCCTACACCATGGCAGCCTTGCCTTCCTTCACGATGGTGGTCTGTCTCTCACCCTTGTGGGAGCAGGAGTCAGAGAGGGCCTGCAGAATTCCATCCCAGGAACCCCTTCTAAATGTGGAGCTACATGGTGTCACCTAGGAAGGTGACTGTCTAGAGACACTGAGGAGAAAGTAGAGTCCGGAGCACCAGGCTTTCTTCCGATTGTCCTGAGTTACTCATTCTATATTCTTTTCCTCTCTTGCAGGTCCCAGAATCCCCATGACTATTTTGTTATATCCTGAGAGTTGGCTTTTCAGGAGGGACGCTTGGCACAACAGGCGGTGCTTTAGAAACTTGTTTTGTTGTTTTGTGTGTCCAGTGAGATTCCCCAAACCACTGAATGCTTCACCCGCCTGAAGTCTTTCACTCCAGAGCCGTTATCCAGGCGTCCTCGTTTGAAATGAAGCCTTACTTGGTGTGGTGACATTTAATTTACTGTTTCTCATTTCAAAGCCCTTAAAAATATTAATTAATTCCTGTCAACCCCCAGGAGGCACATTATTAATATCCAAAGTGCCTTTCATGCTGGTCCATTAATGTGTCCTCTCAGTGTGATAGGTTTGAAATGAGGTTGAATCTTTTTTTCTTAATTTTTAATTTTTTTTTGCAATTGCACAAGATAAGACCTTGCTAGAGCCAAGGTCAGAAATGACGAATCCCTAATTTTATTAAGATAATGGTGTGTCTTCAGCTCTGTGGCTTTGGGTGTGCTTTTGGAGAATAACATGCCTGTTGAGGTGTGGTGTCTGGAGGCGATGGATGAGTTTTCAGTAGAGCTGTGATGTTACAGATCCAGTTTGATAGCTGTGCAGAGTGAACAGAGGCAAGAAAATCTGCTGCAGTGGAAAAGAAGAAAGTGAGAGGTAGGCAGAAAGCAAGGAGTGCCCGGCATTTCCATCAGAGACTGGGTAGCAGATGGACTTGTCCGTCCGTCCTTCCTTCCTTCCTTCCTTCCTTCCTTCCTTCCTTCCTTCCTTCCTTCCTTCCTTCCTTCCTTCCTTTTTTGAGTCAGGGTCTCTCTGCGTAGCACTTACTGTCCTGAAAGGCAGACTGTAAACCAGGCTGGCCTTGAACTCACAAAGATCCATCGACCTCTGCAGCCCCTGCACCCCCACCCCCACCTCCACCACACTTGGCTTTATGCGGGGTGTTTTCTATAGTTTGTCGCAAGGCACGTGATGGCCACTGATGCCGGTGTTCCAATTGAGCTGGTGCCCTACCCTCAGTCCCATTGCTCTGAAAGCTGAAGTCCTGTACACTCCCTTCTCGGTCAGCTGCAGCTCATGGCTTTGGAAGCTGATTGAAATGAGCCAGTCTGCTGTGAAGGAGTAGAGCGTGCGCTGCCCGCTAAAGGGCAGACTCTGGGGTGGGATCAGAACTGGTGGCCTTAATGAGAGATGCTGGGACCCATGAGGCATTATGTCCTCTGGATCCTTGTGAGAATATGCACTGTTTATGGCTGCGTTGTAAGACATAAGACACGGGCTGTGAATGTGTCCACTGCTGTGTGGGCAGTCATTACGGATGGTAAGGAAGTGTGCTCCAGGAGCACGTGTTAATCCCACCAGGTGAGAATAAGACTATTGCCACAATTTTAAGCCAAATTTGAAGTAAGCTTTAATTAAATACTGGCCAGGATGGTAGACTCTGGTCAGATCCATTTCTGGGTTCCCAGACAATGCCAACAAGTCACATTATGTATCCATAAGATAAATTCTTACCAGGTCCAATCATGGACAAGCACACATCCTGACATACTTCCTGCCTATGTATTCCCGCCTACAGCCCATTAGGGGCAAGCATATATCCTGACATAGTTCATGGCTACGTACCGTACACCTACATGTGATCAAGCACATCCTTGTTCAGTTGGGTCAGACACACTTACTTAGGGGAGTGAAAACATGTGGCTTGTAATCTTACATAAAACAGCCTCCAGCATCTCAGGAAGTATCTGTACTTTTACAGGTGAGAGGCATTTTGTTTTATGCGTTTCTTAGGTGCAGTAATTAAAACTTAAACCATAACTTTAGTTCTCACACATGGTCATGAGCAGTGATGGTGTCTGGGCCTTTTGGTGTCATACATAACATACAGGGGATTTCAGCAAATAAATAGAGGAATAAGCATATGCACTAAGGTTAATTAGCCTTTTGTTCATGTTGGCCAGGGAGATTTTGAGGGAGGAGAAAGCTGTTAAAGTAAGTGAGTGTTTGTAACCTCAGGCCTGGAGGGAGGCACAGCCCTGCTGTCACCACACCTTCTCTTCTGATGCGCAGAGTCCACCTTCTCTGGCAGCTTCCCTTCCTTTCCTGTTCTGCTGTGTGGGCAGTCTCACATCTCCCCACTGTCAGGGACCGTAGGCCCCAACATAGAAACTGTCTTTCCCTATCTGGACCGGTATGGAGGCGCGAGAAATAACCAGACACAGTTCACACAGTCATAACGGAAGGACATCTCATGCTTCTCTCCATCCTGAAGATCTACCTGCGTTTATTTTATAAAGCATCTTTTATCCCCCAGGTAAACCAAGGTGGAAGCTCATTAACATTCTCTTTCTGGGGTAGGGAAACACCTGCAACTTAGTCACAGGCTAAACAGCAAACACCTCTCCCTAGGCGATCTACATTTTTAACAAAGGAGAAAGGAGCAATACTTCCTGGCTTTTGTTAGTTGGCAGGGTTGCATCTGCTTAGTGGCCAGTGCGCCTGCCTGTAAATTATTTTATATGAAATATGGGCCCACACCCCACTACGCTGAGTCTTCTATAAAGGAGAAAGAGGCCCCCTTTTCTGCATTTCTCCCAGTTCTCAGACCCACCAGAAGATGCTCAGTTCACATGGACTACAGCCTCTGTTGGCTGCACTTTGTATTAACAGCAGGAGGCAGCTCTGCTGTTGGGACCTGGCCACCCCAGGGCTTGCAAGCCTCTAAGATGACAGGAATTTGGTTTATGATTTCCCTGCTATTTCTCTTGGTAGTAAATAGAAATGTTTCTGCTTTTCCTGTGTTTTCACAAAGAGAGTAAATATCATTCAGAACCCTTTTTGGTAACTCTTTGTCAGCTCCCAAAGAAACTCAGACAAATGGCTCCTGTGGTGTCTGCTAGCATATCGAGCTGATCACGACGCTCATTCAGTGCTGGTGGCCCCTCTTAGTTCTTCCCACCAGATCCCTGCCCTAAAACTCTCTAGTCCAGGTCTTCTGTTCCTTTCCCGGCTTCTCTTTCCTATATAACCTTGCCGTCTCAGCCATGCGCTCTCCCTGCCGTCTCAGCTATGTGCTCTCTTGGCTCTCTTGGTCCTCCGCTCCTCTCTTGATCACTTGCCTTCTCTTCTCTTCTCTTCTCTTCTCTTCTCTTCTCTTCTCTTCTCTTCTCTTCTCTTCTCTTCTCTTCTCTCTTCTCTCTTCTCTCTTCTCTCTTCTCTCTTCTCTCTTCTCTCTTCTCTCCCTTTTAACCCCCTCCCTCTCATGGCTCAGTTCAGTCTGAATCCTTCCAGATGCCTCTGGCTGTATTCTCCTCATCTATATCAAGAACATTTTCCTTAGCCATACATATCTCAGAGTTCTCAAAATGGGGCCATGACTGCTTCTAGGTATGGTTGAGGAGGAGGAGAAGGGTTTTTGTATCTATGAGGTCTAGAAGAGTTCAGAACAGGGAGAGAAAATGGTAGATTCACTTGGGCCGTGAGAAGTGGGGGGAGGGGAGAGCAAGAAAGGAGCTGAGGACTAGAGAGCACTTGGCTGGAATGACAGGTTTATATAGGAAAGGGAAGCTAGGGGAAAGGAAGCAAAGGTAGAGGTGTGGTGAGAAGAGCTGAGGGCCAGGATACCAGCATGGACTCTGTATCAGGTACTTGTGCGCTGAACAAGCCTGAGGCCAGCATGAACTTTGGTATGCTAATAGACAACACAGCCATTTGTCCCTTTGGGATCTGACACTCTTACACTCTTGGTAGCCAACATACCTTTCCATATCCCTGCTCCCTGCCTGTGTCTCCTGAGAGCCTTCCTGGAAGTAGTGGGTGGCCTTGTCCCTCTTGCTCTGCTCCAGTTCTGTGGTGAAATGTTCTTTGAATACATTTTATTTCTATCTGTCAGCTGTGGCACACCCTAAAATGCACTCATACTGTAGATACCGAGGTATTTATTTTGATTACAGACAGCCAGAAGCAGCTATCTGCTAAAGTAGATGTGGTGTGCTGCTTAGTTTGGCCAGAATAGCAACAGTGACTGAAAGGAAACTCCAGGTTGGGCTCACTCAGGTCTCTGCAAAGAGTCCTTGTTCAGTGCTTAGTGTTTGCATAGCAGGTGGGCACCACACCCTGGAGATGAGGTGGTTTCTTGTTGTGTAAGTCTGAAGCAGTTCCTGAGGCTGCCACTCGAAGCCGTCTAGCTGTCTTCACTCTGTAGTTTAAGAATGCCCATTCTTGCTCAGGTGGAGTTTTGGAGGGTATGTAGCCAGTGGTGGAGAGATGGCTTACTCACAGAAGCACTGATTGCTCTGCTGGAGGACCTAGGTTCAGTTTCCAGCACCCACGTGGCAACATGAAACCATCTATAACTTTAGTTCCAGGGAGAGCTGACTTGCTCTTCTCACCTCTGAAGGCACTGTATGTATGTGTTTGTTTACTTATGTTTTTTTTTTTTTTTAGGTATCAGTGCTCAGTCTACATGTATGCCTATATATAGAGGGTATCAGATCCTATTATAGATGGTTGTGAGCCACCACGTGGTTTCTGAGAATTCAATTCAGGACCAATTGGAAGAGCAGCCAATTTTAACGCTAATATAATAAAACTATATTCAATAAGAACAATTACCAGGTAATTTTACATTCACAATATCCAGTCCATTTGCATTTGGCAAATTCAGAGAAAATACTCCATTATCTATCCTATCTTGGTGAGTTCAAAGTTGTTTTTTTTTTTTAACCTAATTTGCTTTCTATCCTAACATGTATTACCAACCAAAAACTATCTTTTTAGATTGCAAAACATTTTCTTAGATAAACAACTTAAGCTTTTATATCTCTTACCTTATGTACTTTACACCTATTTTGTGAGTTTCTTTTTCAGATTTGGTAACAAGTAAAACTGTAACTATAACTGTCTAGTCTGCAGCCCCATCAGAGACCTGAGAATATAATATTACTTGAATAAACAGGAAGTGCAGAACAGACGACTCCCAAAACTATAGAAATGACAGAGACATCTAGATACCTGGACAGTCAACCAGGGTTCCTCTGCAACATTGGGGCACCCATCTTCAGCCTATAGGTCTTTACTTTGTGACAGATTTTTCTGTGAAACGGGAAAATTTGAAGGACTTCTGCCTTGTCTTGGCAAAGTTCGGCAGTTGCCTTCTTTTGTGTCTCCTTATCCAGTATCACAGTGTGCTGTCAGCAGTCAGGGATAGGGCAGTTTCTTTGCCCAGTGGCTAACTTTTTTACAAAGAAAACAAACTCCATATGAAGGTTCTTCGATGCCCATCTTCCTTTTTTGAAGTAGATTGTTGTTGTCAGGAGCAAACTTGTCTCACAGTCATAAAAAGTCCTATGTTAATAAAGCATCTTAAGTGCCATAATTTGTAGGTCTCTGAAGTTTGAAGGCCATCTGTCTATCTAAAATATATCTCTGTCTGGCCTCGAAAACAAACTTGACATTGCCATAGATTTGGTTGTTAGTAGATGACTGGAACTTTACATCATCATCATCATCATCATCATCATCAACAACAACACCATCATCATCATCAGAGACTGGGTTTCTGTGTGTAGCCCTGGCTGTCCTGTAGAGCAGGCGGCCTCGGACTCACAGAGCTCCACCTGTCTGCCCCCTAAATACTTGGCCTAAAGGCTGCATCACCACTTTACTTGTAGTCAGGTCACATGCTTGACTGTGTCATATTTTTAAATGAGAAGCATAGGTACAATACTTTAAACAAGAGCAGAAACATATGCTATTCTAACAAAAATAACTGTAAATTTGTATCCATATGCTGTATCCTGTCCTCCCCTTTGGAACAAGATCCTTGAATCCAACTTCCCTTGCTCAGTTTCCTCCCTTAACATTACCAGTAACAATTTGCAACCAACTCCTCTAAGTGATGACAAACATCTGTAACACACTGAAAGACTGAAGAACACCCTCCCCACCTCTTGGGAATGGGGGCATTCTGTTCTCTAGATTGCTTCATGCTATTTGGGGGCAACACCATCTTTAGGGGACCCTAAGAAAATTGGGATAATGGTCAAGTTCTGAGAGAGCTAGCTGTGTCATTTTTTGGCCAGTCTCTGTGTGTTGGGGAATTGCAGAGCTTATCCTGGCTGGAGTAGTGTGTGAGGCTGGACCATCTCAGCTAGCAGCTTTGAAGTTGTTCTGGATGCAGAATTTTGAGGAAACTGTAACAGAGGCATATTTACAGGCTGGATCACCTGGTCTGCTTTTCTTCATTAGTGTCTGGTCCTTTTTTCTGAAAACATACAAACTTTTAAAGGTAACATATCCACATTAACACAAGTATGGAATGTGCAGTGTGCACAAGTCGGCTGAAGATGATTGTTTTGCTCTGTTTGATCAGGCAGAAGGCATCTGTTAACTTTATGAGACTATTGGACTGTACAGTCAAACTTCTATCCAGGCCATATGAAAGGATGACCTGTAATAATGTCAGGAGGACTCTGTGGCTAACAACATTTACCATGTCTCATCCATTCCCAGAGCTGTTCCCATGTAGCGGGATCAGTATGTACATCGCTTGTCTTGTATGTTCTTCTTGGTTTTTTTCTTCATGCCTGTAGCCAAGATTTTCAGGAGGTGTTCCCCAATCAAATTTTGAAGAAATCCATAGTTTTTTGTTTCTTGGGGAAACAAAAGCAAAACTTCTCCTCCAATGCAACATATTTTCTGCCTTCCATTTGAAGTTAAGACATTTTTAAAAATATACAGGTTGGTTTAATTTAGCAGTTTCCATAATCCAGTGTCTCTCAGCAGCCGTTGTTTCTTGTTCATTATCATTTAAACAATTCAGAGTCAGTAGAGCACCATCTAGGATTCGGACACCCTGTGCGTTTCCCATCCTCACATGGCTTTTACCTTTTTATGACTTTATTCTCTCTTTATTATTTTATTATTGATTGATTGATTGATTGTTTTTCGAGACAGGGTTTCTCTGTAGCTTTGGAGCCTGTCCTGGAACTAGCTCTTGTAGACCAGGGTGGTATCGAACTCACAAAGATCCACCTGCCTCTGCCTCCCAAGTGCTGGGATTAAAGGTGTGCGCCACCACCGCCCGGCTTCTCTTTATTATTTTTAAACTACTTATTTTTCTATGAATGTTCGTAAGCATTTTCTTTTCTTTCTTTAGCATCTAAACACGTTTACATTGTAACCTGTTCACAGGTTTTCTTGGCCTGGACCTGACTTTACTAAGTGCCTGCAGCTGCAGTCTTGGTAGCATTCTCTGACCTTAAATTGCTAAGCGGTGGCTAGGCCTTCTGCTGCATGTATCCGCCTAGCACATGGCCTGGCAGTTGGCTCTGCCCCCATTGGTTCTGTGAGTACAGAGCCTCATGCATGCAGCCTGGCCTGGAACTGGTCTATTTGCCCCTTCTCTGGGAAGTTTCTGGGTCCATGTTGTTGTTTGCATTTCTACCTAGTCTCCCTCCACCAAATAACGTGCCAGCTGCTGCTCATAAACCCCTTTCAAGAGCTCAGTAGCAGGGCCTCTTACAGAGCCATGCCTCTGTATGCTGTGAGCTCTGAGCCTACTTGGAGCTTTTCTTCAGTGTTCTCAGGCCCTATGTGGACTTACATGTTGAACGCTGGATGCCAAATGTAATGATTATTTAAATTATTCTATTATTAATAAAAATTCAGGAGTCAGATATGGGGTTAAAACCTGGTTGATCAAAGAAGTGTTGGAGAAGCAACCAGGGAGCTCCCCCCCTTCTCTCGCCCACTCCTCAATCCAAAGGCTGAGAATCTTTCTTACCCTTCTCAACTACTTCCTGTGTCTCTATATGTTCCGGGTCCTTCAAAACTGTTATAGCTGATTCTGGTCAGCTAGTAGCTAGCTCTGCCCTCTGATTCAAGGTCAGTTTTATTGGCAGTCTCAGGAGTGTCAAGAGTCTGATCAAAATATCCTACAACAAAGTTCAGAATTCAGAGTCTGTGTCTTAAGCAATATTACTCAGGGACACAAAGAAAATCAGTAATGAGCTAAGGGCAAGTCCACCATTTTTTAAATTGTTTTTAAGATTTTATTTATTTATATTTTGTATGTGAGTGCTCTACATGTATACCTGCATGGCAGAAGAGTGGACCAGGTCTCATTACAGATGGTTGGAGCCACCACGTGTTTGCTGGGAACTGAACTCATGGTCCCTGCTCGGAGTCCTCTCTCCAGCCCCTGATTAAACCATGCTTAACTCTTCTGAGAGTGGAGGTTGTGCATGGTAAACACTGGCTGTACCGCTGTGCTCTAGCCCCTTTCCAGTCTTCTACTGTGCAGGTTTGCAGCCAAGCATCGTAACAGCCCAGTACCCAAGTGCTGTTTCCCACAGCACTTTACAGAGTTGTGGTGACATTCACTTGGTGTCACTTTGATGTTCATCATTTTGATTTGTTCTTTCACTAATTGTAATAATTAATGTCACTAGCAATCTGGTGTCACTGAACAACCTTGCATTAGTAGTGTGTCGCCACGCCGTAGAGAGAACCAGACACACCCTGTGTTGAAGGGCACATCTGAATTGTAAGTAGTGCTAGCCCCACATTGTCTGTAGCTTGATTTAGTCATTTGTATACAGTTGGATAGTGAGCAATGTCAAGTTGCTCAGACATCACCCTCTTCAGAGAGGCTCCAGAGAGTCCAGGCCCCAGCAGGCTATTCCAAGTATGTGGAGGATGTGGCTGGAGGTCTCCCAGGCAGTGATGCCCACCTGCCTAGGCCTACATCAGCATCCCTGCCCTCCTCACTGTGCTTCTCTGAGTACCTCTTCCCATGTGGGCATTGAGCCTGTGCTTGGGACCTTTTGCTGTGGTTTTGCTTTTCTGCAGGCCCTGGTGATACCACTTGTTTTCTTTTATGAGCTACATTCTGGTCTTGAGTGAGGAAACCCTGAGAGGAGTTGCACTTTGCTGGACCCTGACCCTGCCATCTTGGGGCAGGCACCCCAGATTGCCCAGCCCTGCGAGTAGCCCTGTCAAGTGCTTTGTATACGACTCCAGTGTGCTTTGCTTAATGGAGCAGAGAACCCAATGGAGCAGGAGCCTGGAAGGACCCGTGGCACCTCAGCTTTCTCAAGCTCTTACATACTGGCATGGACGACCAGGGCTGGCACCCTCAGTGGTCAGCTTGTTTATTTCTTTTTAACAACTGATTAAGT
Organism: Myodes glareolus; assembly: GCF_982192425.1. Classification (NCBI taxonomy): domain Eukaryota; kingdom Metazoa; phylum Chordata; class Mammalia; order Rodentia; family Cricetidae; genus Myodes; species Myodes glareolus. The sequence continues at coordinate 2,412,842 of NC_142034.1, read as the reverse complement.
CAATCTGTGAAAATAGTTGACTTAGTCATCTGCAGTAGTGACTTCAGCCTCCATCATGGCTCCATACCGGTGGAAGGTAGCACGAATTCTAGTTGGTTTTAATACTAAAAGCCCAGGGTCAGAGATAGGGGTTAATGCTTAAGATCAGAGAAGCAGACAGGCCAGACACTAGAGAGTTCTTTTACCTCTACCAATGCTCAGACCAAAGGGGCTATTCTGTCCTCAGACTACATCTCCAGACTCCATCTGTCTCCAAATGGAGACCAAAAGTCAGACTGCAATGAGCTCTTGTCTCCTCCCTCCTTATATTTCTCTCTCCACCCGGCCATAGCACTCCTGTCTCCACCTAGTGCTAGGATTAAAGGATTGTGTGAGTACTGTTTCTCTTTTAGACAGATTCGATCTTGTATAGCCCAGGGTGACCCTGAACCAGATCGCACTGCAGAGCCCTGGAATTAAAGGTGTGTGCCACCACTCCCTGGCCTCTAGTGGTTTAGTTCTGCACCCTTATCTTCAAGCAATCTTTGTTAACACATAAACAAAATATCACTACAGGAAGTAGCTTGCTAAGTGTTTTTGGAAGGACCGTGTAAGTCAGTGAGGTGCTGGCGGATTCTCATCTCAGAAACTCCAAGGGGCTTTCACTTTCTGGTGGTTTTGCTTGGTGCCTCTACGTCCACACACTCCTTCTCCAGAGAGTTCATCCTGGGGCTGGAGAGGGGCTTCGTATTTAGTGAATCACCTCTGGTTCCATGAACATATTTCTACTGTCTTTAAAGGCCATAGCTGTGAGTTGTCCTAGGGGGGAGCAGATGAGCGTGTTCTAGTGCCCAGAACCACAGACGAGGCCAAGCATGGTCATCAGTGGGGGGCTGGACTCCATTTCTGCTGTTCCTTTCCTGTGTAACCTTTTTTCGCTAAAGGCCCAGTGACCTTCAGAACTTTCACGGTGTTCCCCCTTCCTGTTCTAACCCTTAGCCTCTTTTCTGCTCTTCTCTCGGTGGGTGATGGCCGACCCCGGCTGTGTCGCGGTCACATCCTCACCCACAAAGGCCCTGGGTTTTTGTGGCTCCCTTGTCTGTTCATGCTCCATGCACGTGCTGTGTCTTTCTCAAGTAACGTCAAGTCACAGTCTTTGTTTTATTTGTATATTTACCTCCCTTCCTCCCTCCCTTTCTTATTTATTTATTTTGAGGCAGAGAGTCTTGTTGTGTAGCCCAGGCTGGCCTTGAACTTACCTAAGTCTCCTGAGTGGTGAGATCGAAGAGAACCAGAATGCACAACTCCTACCATTATATAAATTTATACATACATATAGTGTGTTTTGATCAAATCTGCCTCCCATCATTCCTTTTCCTCCAATTCCTTCCCTGCCCCCCCACCTTTCCCTTCCAACTTTTTATTCACTTTTTTTTTTTTTTACCTTCTTAAATACCTCCTGAATCCAGTTGGTGCTGCTTGAATGTGCTTGAGTTTGAGACCATCTGTTGGAGAATCGGTAGCCTCTTGGCCTACACCACTGAAGAAAATAGACTTTCTCTTCCCTGTCAGCCATCAGTTGCCCAGAGGTCCTCAGATAGGGGTGGGACTTACTGAGCTCCTTCCCACCCATGCTGGGACCTTGGCTGGCCTGATCCTGCAGGTCTTTCCTGCAGCCCTAGCCACTGTGAGCCAGCATGTGCACTGTCATGCCCAGCAAACGTAGTGTGCTTCAGATATCTACTTCTTTTGACTCTTAACACTTTTTTCCCGATGACCCTTGAGCCTCGGAGAGGAAGAATGTGGTGGATGTTCCACTTGGAGCCGAGCACTTCACTGTCCCTTATTCTCTGAACCCCGAGACTGGGTCTCTGTATTAACTGCTATCTATTGCAAAAAGAAACTTCTCTGACGACAGCTGAAAAATGCTCCGCCCACACCC